>NC_077242.1:64326596-64647596 GCF_947179165.1 Solanum dulcamara
AAGAAGTGATCAAGGAATGCTCTTTCAAACTCATCCCAAAGAGCAGGCTCTGCATCCTCACCTCCACTTTCTTCCTACTGGTTATACCAGACAATTGCCACATCCTTGAGCTAATAAGACACCAACTCAACCCCCTCAATCTCTGTAGCATGCATCGCTTTTAGTATCTTTCACATCTCATTAATGAAATTTTAGGGGTTCTCATCAACCTTGGAACCCGTGAAGACCGACGGATTCATTCTTAGAAAATCTCTAATCCTCGTGGAAGCAGACGACTCTTGATAATTAGAGTTAGGAGTTGGTGAACTGTGGATACTATTTTGGGCAGCCACTAACTAGGTAAGTATAGCAATCACTCCTCGAAAATCTTCCTCTAAAGTAGGAGTGGTCTGAACAGTAGGTATTTGAGGTACCTCAGTAGACCTTGTAGGTTGGCCCCTAGTTCTCCGTGGAGGCATCTCTGATTGTAAGACCTCAGTGCTGGCAGCGTTCCTCTAACTGGTTGAACATTTAGGAGGCATGTCTGAAACGTGTAAACGCACGAATTAGAAAGGAAGTTTTTATAGAGTTAAACTCTATCGCACGAACTCATATTATGAAAGAAGTGAAACAATTCCTAATGTCCTATCGCCTTCAGATTATAAGTATGGTGCACTACACACCCATAAGCAAGACTTTACTAGACACGACTTCATAGACACCCAAGGACTCTTGAACTCTGTGCTCTGATACCAAGTTTGTCACACTCTGAGAGGGTACCCTAGGCGTGGCCGACACTCAGAAACCATCTCTGGCCTCTTAGAGAACCACTTGATCTCATCACTTATTCGTTCATCAGAGGAACACTTAATATGAATACTTATGTGGGATATCCATCATCAACATCAAATGAAAGAAAGAAATTTTTAGGAGAAGTAGTTTCAAAGGAGAACTACTCTAGTTACATCATTAAACTCTGTCTATGAAGCCTCTAACACTATCAGATCGTGCCAATTACATGTCCATGGATACCTCAAAAGAAACATCACACTCAATAATAATATAAGGATAAGGAGTTCCTCCGAATACAAAAAGGACTCACCAAATAACTAGAAAAAATGATTTTCAGCAATGCGCCTGTTGAGGATCTCTAACACCTGTATCTGTATCATAAAATGATGCAGGTCGAATGACGTCAGTACATGAAATGTATGAGTATATAAAATGACAGGAAAGTAAGGAAAAATATCAAGAAACTCCTCTCAGGAAGACACGGCTCAGAACTCAATATCATCTCAATATTAATATGCAATGCAAATTTAAAAATAATAATAAGCAATACTTACTCAGTGTGGAGTTTCTCTAACCGACAACCATCACTTATGAGCTAGTGATGATACAACGAAGCGATGTCGTTGCCACATCCATCCAATACCTTGCCAGGGTAAAGGACATCACCATCTTGGATCCAATTATCAAAGTCCTCTTTTTGGAACTTAAGAGGTATAGCCTCCATCCTACGCTAACTACGTAGTTTTGGGGTTTGAGTGAATTAAACTCTTACCCAACTCGGTGCTCAATACTACTCCCGAAATATGTGCTCATATTAACCTCATCATCTAGTCTCATTGGACTTTAATTTAAATCATCAAACTCATCTCATTACCTATTTATCAATCATCATACTTCAAAAATATCATTTACATCTCATCAAAACATCTTGCTCAAAACACCATTTAATCCAAAGAATCAAATTCATTTAAACTCAGTTCTTTTGCTCTTTCAAAACTCCATAAAATACATATATAATATTAATTCAAATCACACTTTTTGTCAATGATTATTAAAAGCTAACATCCTTACTCAAAACATGTTCAAAAATTTTCATGAATGTCAAATCAATTAGGGTTCATGGGAAAGTAGCCATGAACAATAATTCCAATAATATGAGAGATAAAAATAATAATAATCTCAATGCATAAATATATTTAATTCAATAGAAGAAGAATTAATTCATTTAAAATTCAAGATTTGGATAAACCTCAACTATAACTCATTTATAATGAATTTAATTATTAGACGCATGCACGAACTCAATCCAATGCTATGGAAGCCTTACATACCTTAAATGCGAAGCTTTAGTCTGAATTAGAACACTCTTGGATCCCTAGCCTTTTCTTCTCGTCGGAGCATTTTGTGTACTACCCGGAGTATAAGAATCACTTGAGTAGTATTTTTATACTACTAAAACTAAAACTATATTTGAGAATTAGTACAGAAGTGTATAGAGAGAAGAGTTACTTAAGAAAACTTGATGAATAAAATGAGAAAATAAGGTCGGTATTTATAGGTGTGGAGGAGGGACCTAACAATAAATAAAAATAATTACAAAGAATGATATTGAAAATTCAATGGAGGATTTTAATGTCATGGATGATGTCAGTGTACACATTTGTTGATAATGTCATTTAAGAATTGTAGATATAGAAGTCTAGTTTTATGTCATTTAAGAATTAGACAATTTGGAGTAACCTACAATGAGATATGATTTTTATTATACAAATACTCCATTTCATCACAACACTATATCTTGCAAAGATTAATTTATATGGTCTACTTAAACTCCAAATCGTAAGATATAGTCCATGAAAGTTGTAGATAATGATGTTGGGGTTATTCAAAAATTTGAATCATCTGATTTTGACTAATGTATGCAAAGTTATGCCCAAAATGCAGAAATAGTATCATTTTCATCGAGAATTTAAATACCACATACAACATTTTAGGGGGTGTTACACTAACCAAGAAATGATCATCCATAGAATTCACCTATGACAGGGTCTGAGCAACCAGAGTCCAAGTTTCGAAGCTTCACATAGATTTACTCAGCATATGAGACATTTTAGTTTCCATATCGATGTCTTAGGAACCTACCAAATCAAGAATTACATATCTTACTCAACGGGAATGAAAAAAGTACATCTAAAATCTTCTTAGTCTGATTGCACGATCAGTGATGTTTCTTAGGTGAAGACGAAGATGGTTCTCCAATGGCTTCTACTCTACCTTCCTTATAGTGGGAGCTGTGTCATTACTTTATTTATACTATGTATCCTTAGAAGCACTTGTACCTATTTAGACTAGTATCCTTGGGGATGTTATTATGTTTTTAGTAATAAAACATAGAGTTTTAAAATTTTCAATTATGGTGTATTCCTGACATTTTAGGTTGGTATTTGACAATTGTTAAACTTTCGCATGTTATTTCTGTAAGGGTTATCCTATCTAGGTGTTAGAGTAGGTGTCCGTACAGCTCGATGGATTGGATCATAATAGATTGGGTCACTAGCTGTATAAACAATGATGATGGAGAGATGATATATGCTGAATCAAAGCTTATGGAGAATGTTTCTATTATTGAAGTTGAAATAAAGTCTATTAGAATTGGTATAGAGTTTTGCCTAAGTCACCATCTAGTGCCTTTGATTATTGAAACAGATACACTTATTACTCAAAAAGTATTAAATGGAATTTGGAAGCTTCCTTGGTTGATTGTTCTAGATGTACGGTACATAAAGGATTTAATGATGATTAATGAAGTGGAGGTAGTACATACATTTCGAGAAGAGAACACACATGCAGATTTTTCTTTTGCTAATCATGATTTTGATTTTGCAAGTACACAAAGAAATCAATTTAATAATATGCAAGAGATACCAAAACAAGCATATGAAATTATACAACTGGAAAAGGAAGGCATGCCAAATCTGCGAATAAGGAAAATACAAAATACAAGCTACAGGATACGAAACTAGTCACACAACATGTTGGAACAAGATTTTCAATTGGGTTTCATCATCTTATAGGGTTTTAGGGATTAGATCAAATACCTTATATTGCGGCTGGAAATTTAACTTCTTTAACAGTGGTATCAACTCCAAAGGGGTTCAATCTGTTAAGAGGATAAATTGAAAGCTAAAAAATAAGGTAACTGAATTTTTTAAGTTGAGGATCGTTCTTACCTGGGATTGGTTTAAGCTCAGGGTCCTATTTCTATGATTCTCATATGAAATCAGATCTCCATCAGCTTCATGGTGATCTCCATATTTATCCCCCTCAAGAGTTAAAAAAATCTATCACATTTGAGTTGAAGAAGGCTTCAATGGTGTTGAATCATGACATTTGTGAGAAGTTTTGGATGTCCAAATGATTACAAGCCACACTTGAGTATTTGTGGATGGTTGTTGATGATCAGATATGGAAGGTTGGTGGAGACAGTCCCCCAAGTCGGCGATGGTCTGTCCAAGAAGTTGAATAGTTGTTTCAGAGTGTTCTTGATTTTTTGTTTTATTTGTTTTTCTTTTTGTTTTGCCTTTTTTTCTTCCGGGTCTAGTCCAGTTTTGGGCCTATACACATGTGTTGGTCTACTTTTATTTAATAAAAGACTCATTTGATTGAAAAAACAATTCACCTATGTGGATAAAAATATATTTTTCTCTTGTAATTTCACTTTTGTGTAAAAAGGAATATGCAAATAAGTCAGGAATTCACTAGAATTTATAAGAGTACCTCTAAGATTAGAAGAAGTCTATACGTTTTTTCTTTTACGACATATCAAAATTTTTACACTTACTTTTATGTCGTTTATGTATATAATTATTATAGTTCAAGAGAAAAACAAATACATATGAAATATTAGATGAATCCTCAGTTGTACAGAAAATTCCTGGACTACTTTCATGTCGTTTATGAAAATAATTATTCGTATTTTAAAAAAGTGGTATTTCACATGTATAACGTTCATAATATTTATTTCAAAAGCATAATTTAAAGTAGAAGACGAACATTCAAAAAGGAGATTCCTTCAGTGGAGATTAGTAAGACATACTGATAGTGCAAAACGTAAAATGGGAAAAACAACGACTACAAAAGTTAACAAATGTATTATAATGTTCAAACATGAGACATATAATATAAAAAAAGATGTAGTGCATCCATGTGAAAAGAAAAATATAGAAGAACACAGATGACATACATTAGAAATAAATGAGTATAAATTCATGTGAGATACATTTGTGTATAATGTTGAAATCATGTTCTCTAAATGCATCATTTTGGATGAAAAATTGCTTTTATAAAAGAGATCTTTTTAATTGAGTGTTACAAATATGATGCTTGTGATATTTCACATGTATTTGTTTTTCTCTTGAATGATAATAATTATATACATAAATGACATAAACGTAGGTGTGAAAATTTTGATACAAGTTGTAAAAGAACAAATGTATAGCCTTCTTCTAACACGTTTTTTTGCTCACTTGAACAAAAAATTTCAGCACTACTTTCATGTCATTTATGAAAATAATTATTATTGTTTAAGAAAAAAAATCATGTCATCTATCATGAGCATAACTTGAATAACAAACTTAACCAATGCCCCAACCCACCATTGTGGTTTCAAGTGCCTATACATTCCCTCGTCAAGATATATGTCACGACCCAAAATCTGAAGTGTCATAATGGAACCTACACTACCATCCGTTAGGTAATTCAATTGTTTCCACAAAATACTACAATCAAATAATCATGTAAATTCATAATTTAATTTTAATATAAGAACATAAATGTGGAAAATAACCAAGTACAATACAGAACTTGGTATCACATGTACCAAAAGCTTCTAGGATCTAAACAAATTATTTTATTACTAATGCATTGTTTGAAATGATAAAGATATAAAAGTAAAGGATAGAGGGATCTGTCGACACAAAATTCTCTATGTAAATTGACACAAAATCTAGAAATGACTGCTTCTGACATGAATATCAAGGCCAATTGGTACTAGAACGACAATTTGCATCGAAAGATGTAGCACATGTAGTATGTGTACCGGAAGAACGTGTACTCAAATGGAATCATAAGCCGATAAACCAGAAATTCAAAGGTAATATCATATGAAGTACCGAGTTTGACTCAACTAAATCATTAACTTTTAACCAATTAAATGAGGGACGGGGAGAGATCAACTAATCAAACATCATAAAATAGAGAATGTATATGAATCTTAAGTAAGAAGACGATGCAATGTAAGTACAATGCAATGACCATATGATCCAAATGGTATACACTTTTTGCTACTGGTAACATGTCTGGAGCCTGGATCCATGTGGGACTCGAGGTCCATATGCTTTTACGAAATCAATTCCCTTCGAGGATCACATAGTAATAAGTACTAGAACCATTTTCCTTCGAGTTTCAAACCAAAATCAAATTTCGATACAACTATACTTTGGGTTTCATCAATCTATTTTATCTATCATACCATAACCATGATCAAAATAATAAAAGATGTTCGTATGCAACAAAAGTAATCATATATCTTTCAAAAGCACTTGCAATGTAGTCATGGGCATACTCATCAATGATACAAATCTCATAGTTATGGAGTGAAGCTCACCATGAAACATAGAGCTCAGATCATACCTAAAATCGAGGACAAGCTCCAACTTGTGAAGTGTAGAAGTGTTCTTTGAAACTAAGCAAGAAATAATCATCCATAGAATTCACCTATGACAGGGTCTGAGCAACCAGAGTCCAAGTTATCGAAGCTTCACAGAGATTTACTCAGCACATGAGACATTTTAGTTTCCATATCGATGTCTTAGGAACCTACCAAATCAAGAATTACATATTTTTCCTCTAGTTTGAAACCTATTAATATGGATTTCATTGGACTCCTTCTGACGCATATGTTTCATTATTAATAGTGGATTTTCATTTCGGACGTTGAATTGGAGAGTTGATCATCCGGTGGAAGTGTTCAAGTGCAATTTTGGCTATCGATGTAGGTTTGACTATCCTTCTTGGGGATGAGTTAGGTAATTAGTCAAATTATATATTGTAGACTTTGGGATGGCGTAGTAGTGTAGTTTGGGATTGATAATTGATATTGTCATGCCCGTGTGAGAGCTTATATGTACTGTGTAGCCCGTGTAGGGGCCTTATGTGATATTTTATTTGTGATTGAGACTGTGTAATCTATGACTTAACTGAGTTAGAGATGTGAAGAGGTTATTTGACTCATAATGCTAGCCTGAGGAGTTGAGTTGGAGGTTTTGAGCATGCCTAAGTATTGAAATATTGTTGAGAAAGGGGTGAATACTTAATTTGAGGCATTTTCTTCTCATTACTGTCTATTGAGGGTGAATATCATGTTTAGGTTAAGTTTTGAGAACTTTGAACCTTGTTTTACATGTTGAGTTTTAAATTACCTCCATGCCTTATATGATGTGAATGCACTCATCTTCATTCGTATTATCATTGATCATTGGGAAGTTGAGATCTATGGTAATTCTTTTTGAGAAAGAAAATGTGACACTTGACTGATGAAGTTTTGCAGCAGGGTATTGGATACATTGTGATCCCTTGACCGCGAGTAGGTGGCGAGTGGAAGAGATATTAGTATCATGAGTCCTTGTCCACAAGCTGGGTGGTGAGGTTGTTAATACATTGATATTGCAGGTGGAAGTGTTCCTTAGTGTATTACATAGTTTTTGACTAATTCCCTATAGTCAGTCAGTTAAACCTACTGAGTACATATGGATTGTAATTACCCCTACTTTTGTGTCCCTTTTGATGCAGATCCTAGTGAAGGTATCCCGCGCAGCAGTTGATCCCTTATGTTGCGGATTTTTACTATCAGATCAGTGTTGAGATCTTTGGATTCAAATCACCGCTAGTCTATCTTTTATTTACATTTTTTTCTATATTCAGAGACTTGTACTCTGTATTCAGGCTCAGTTTTGTATTTAGATGCTCTTAAACTTATAACATCAGGTTTTTGTATAATTACGTTGTTGTCCTTTATTTTGTGTTTATTCGTGGCTTGACTTCCCTTTGGTAGTCTCATATGGTTTTACTTTTCGGCTTACATATTGAGATGGAGTTTGAGATGTGTGACATCATGACCCCAGTTTTTAGGTCGTGACATGTCTAACACACATATTGCTATACTTTAGTCCCGATCCTCTATGGTTAAAATATGAATGCTATTTCTGATTTTACCCATTACACAATTGTCTCAAATATGAAATTTCATCAATCGAGTATGAATTAGAATCAATATAATAAAAATACTATTTCTCAACTTTAGCTACAAAATTTCCAATTTCTAAAACCCAAACATCAATTCAATCATGGAAAAAATAATGGAATAATGGGTAAAATTTAAATATAGGCTAGATTCTTATCCCCGAGCCAAAATGAGCTATTCTCCCTTGATATCATCAAAAATTGACCTCTAAAGCTCTATAAATCAAAATCTGATGTCTAAGTTTGAATTAGGAATACAAAATTGCCAAGTAAAAAATCCTTCTTTCTAACACAGTGTGGCCATTGCGAACGTGATGCACGTACTTATACCCATCCAAGGACCCTTATTCGCGAATATAAAGTCTCTCTCTCAAACACAAGTGAGAATTGTCTTTGCCCAAGTGTATACTACTAATGACTGACATTGGAAGTGAAACAAAAACCTATTTCCGCTATTCTAAATTCTTGTTGAGTGTAGAAAAATCAAGGTTGAGGACAAAGTCGATAACATTTCCCGGGTGTTCTACCAGTGTAGTCTCAATCCATAGTGGAAGGCTCCACACCTGAGCCTCGTTAGACTCAGCTTAAGTGTAAGGTATAAGTGAAAAAAATAGAAGAGATGGGGTATGTTCCTTAGCCGTGTCTATATAAAGAGAGCTGATGCAACTCCTTACCGATGCCTCACTACTACTTTCATTAAAATTATTTAAGGGCTAAGCCATTTCATAACATGAGCTTTCCTTAGCCCTTCTTGGATTCCTTCTATGTGATGGTTACCTGACCCTCATCAATCACAATGCATTAACCATAAGTCTCTTTGCGAATACGGCAAGAGCCATGCGAACACGATGAAGAACTTGGATGCACCAGGTGACAACAAGTCAGTAACGCCAAACTTCAACAAATACTATGATCCATACAAACTAAATATGGAGACTAATCTACAACCCTCCACATACAAACTAAGTATGGAGATTAATCATAAAACACATTTCATATTTATTGTAACTATTGAACGATGACTTTTTTTGTTCATTAATATCGATTTCATAAGTTTGTGGTGTCCATATTGCATAATTTGATAGTGTTTTGCTTAAATTTACAAAAAGGATTTTCTATGAAAGGAGGAGGACTTGTTCTCAAAATTATCTAACGGGTCATTACAGATGATCCCAAAAGACCAACAGAGGAGTCGAAGTTGAGAAACAGGGTCAAAACATGACTAGAACAATGAAGTAGCAAAAATGCTACCCACAGAGAACGGATGAGGACCGTATTCCCTGGCCTCTGATCGCATAAAGTGACAGAAATTAAAATGTGGATGGCAGACCCATTTTGCGGTGAGTATGCAGTCACATAAGGGTGGTGCGATGGCATTTTTGCAATATTTTAGCTCTGAATTTTGAGTCTATAAATAGACCTTTTCACTTATGGGACATCAGCCATTATCTTATAGAATCTTGTATAATCTTTCATTATTCTCTAGTGTTTTGATTGAGATTATTGTGGGATCAACAAATGTGTACACTGACATTGCAAGTACTGAGTTTGAAATTCAAGGTTTTGACTGTTTTTCTTAATCTTAATGTTCTTTAGTTATTATAATTTTGTTAATTCTTTGCATAAAGTTATGAGTAGCAAAATAGCATAAGTTGTGGTACTTAGAATAGGAATAAGGATAATAGGATTTTCACATTAAATCTTCACATAAAGGAGCAAGTCATTATCACAACCCAAAAATCGAATCGTGATGGTACCTATTATAAATCTCCAGTAGGTAAGCTAGATGGTTTGGGTATATTTGGGTGGGTTTTCTTTTTTAAAATGGGTTTTTAAATTGGTGTGTTTTTTTGTAAATTGGGAATGGGTCATTGGACATGATAAGGGCACGTGATGGTACCTATTGTCAAAAAACTAGCTACATAGGGGCATGGTTTTATTAAAAGTATAACAGAGGGTGTATTAGTACCATTTTTGATAGTTCAAGGGTATATATGTCTTTTTTTCCTACATAATAGGTAACAAATATACGACATGTTCCCTAAGGGAAAATGGAAAGACAATATATATATATAAGATATCACCAAGGACCTGGTGTCACTGGTTCAAGAGTTACTAACGCACGAGAGTAAGTTGTACAATACATAGCTGTCCAACAAAATACAAAATATAGATAGTAAATAATGGAGGGAAAGCAGTAAGCCTTCGGACACCAAGATCTCACCACGATCCAATTATCAAAAGGGTCTAGGATAAGCAAAAATCAATAGGAATGACTCGTTCTAGGGTCTTGTATCAGAAAAATATGCAGATATTTAGTATAATTATCAAAACACGAGATACTCAATAGGAGGTATAGGTCGGCCGAGCTTAGAAGATGACATATAATATAAAAGTTATGGAAAGAACTAAATGTCGGGATCAACCTATATGTATAGTCATCTCTTCCTTTTCTTCACTTATACTTTACTTTAGAAGAGTCTAACGAGGCTTAGGTGTGGAGCCTTAGAATGTGGATTGAGACTACATGAAGGTTGAACACGCTAAAAACGTTGTTGAATTTATCATCAATCTTCATTTTGCTACACTTAACAAAAAACCAGAATAGAGCAAATAGGTTTGTGTTCCACTTTCAATGTTAGTCGTCTATAGTTCATATTTGGGCAAAGACGATACACCTTCGTGTTAGAGAGAGGGAATTTATGTTTGTGAAGAAGGCTCGTGCGATGGGTATAAGTAAGTGCATCACGTTCGCAATGGCCACACTGTGTTCAAAAGAAGGATTTGTTACTTGGCAGTGTTTTATTCCCAATTCAAACTTAGACATCACATTTTGATTTTTTGGAGCTTTGGACCTTAGATTTTGATGATTCCAAGGGGAGATTGCTCATTTTGTCTTGGAGGTAAGTATCAAACCTGTATTTTAAATTTACGTGCTATTCCATAATTTTGTTACGTGATTGAATCCATGTTTGGGTTTTAGAAATTGGAAATTTTGTAGCTAAATTGAGAAATAGTATTTTTATTATTTGGATTTAAATTCAGATTTGATTTTGATGAAATTTCCTATTTGAGACTTGTCTAATGGGTAAAACGATTGTGAAATAACATTCATATTTTCACCATAGGGGAAAAGGACTAAAGTATAGAAATATGGGGATAAAAAACTCATACTCATGTATAGTATGCTCTTGATAGATTGGGAGTTTTTCGAGGCTGTTAGAAAGAGGATGGGGCATTTGTTAGGGTTTTGACATGTTTTCTAGGATTTCAAGGAATGTTATAGATTATTCTATTAGACTTTTATCGAGGGATTGTTTAGTTTATCAAGTATGTTATGAGTTGGGCATATTTTCCTATTCATGAAGGGGATTCTTGGAGTAACTGGTAAAGTTCTGCCATGTGACCAGGAGGTCACATGTTCAAGCCTTGGAAACAGTCACTGCTATGTGACCAGGAGGTCACATGTTCAAGCCTTGGAAACAGTCACTGCTATGTGACCAGGAGGTCACATGTTCAAGCCTTGGAAACAGTCTTTGGCAGAAATGCAAGGTAAGGCTACGTACACTAGACTCTTGTGGTAGGGCCCTTCCCCGGATCCTGCGCATAGCGAGAGCTTTAGTGCATCGGGCTGACCTTTAGTGTGTAGAAATGACTACTTATGTGCAAAAGAGGTTTGGAGTTAGTTCATAGGAGTTATATGTCTTAAATTTCTTATGTGTTGTTGCATCACTCTAATTTATGTCTTATATTATACCTTGTTGATTTAGTGGATTAAGGATTTTGTTTTGAAAGATATATGCTTCTTTCTGTTGCATATGAAATCTTTTATATTTTAATCATGCATACAAATTGATTTGTAATGGATCATGATTATGGTACGATAGATATAAAAAAGTGATGAAACTCAAAGGATAATGGTATGGGTACTTGATTTTGGTTAGAAACTCAAAGGAAAATGCATCTAGTACTTCTTACTATGTGACGCTCGAAGGGAAATGATTTCGGGAAAGCATATGGAACTTATGTTCCCCATGGGTCCAGGTTCCTTACATGCCACCATTAGCAAAAAGTGTATACCTGTCAGATCATATGGTCATTGCATTGTATTTCATTTTTTAAGTACATCGCATCGTCTTCTTACTTAAGATTCATATATATGATCTATTTGGTGATGTTTGACTAGTTGATCTCTCCCTGTCCCTCATTTAATTGCTTAAAAGCTAATGATTTAGTTGAGTCATATTTGATACTTTATATGATATTACTTTTGAATTCCTGGTTTGTCATCCTATGATGCCTTCTAAGTACACGTTCTTCCCGTACTAATAATACGTGTGCTACCCTTTCGATGCAGATTGTCATCCTAGTACAGATAGGGATCGCTAATTCGTGTCAGAGGAAGTAATTTTTAGAATTTGTGGTAAGCTACATAGAGAATTTTGTGTCACCAGGCTCCCTCTATCCTTACTTTTATGTCATTATCATTTCAAATCATGCATTAGTAATAAAATAATTCTTTTTAGATTCTAGATGCTTTTGTATATGTGGCAACAAGTTCTGTATTCTAATTGGTTATTTTCCGCATTTATGTTCTTATATAAAAGCTAATTTATGAATTTACATGATTATTTTATTGTAGTATTTTGGATAAATAATTAAATCACCTAATGGATGGTGGTGTAGGTGCCATTTGGATGGTGACATATATCTTGACAAGGGAATATATAGTCACTTGAATCCACAAAGGTTGATTGGGGTATTGGTTAAGGTTGTTGTTTAAGTCTCCCAACTCTAGCAATATTTTAATTTTTTACTGGGTTCTCGATAATTTCAAATTTTAAATTCGCCTATTGTAATATACAAATAATCGCAATTAAAGGGATCTCTTTTATGAAAGCAATTTTCATCCAAAATGATGCATTTATTTCTAATGTTTGTCACCAGACTTCCTCCATCCTTACTTTTATGTCATTATCATTTCAAACAATGATTTAGTAATGAAATAATTCTTTTTAGATTCTAGATGCTTTTGCACATGTGGCAACAAGTTTTGTATTATAATTGGTTATTGTCCGCATTTATGTTTTTAAATAAAATCTAATTTATGAATTTACATGATTATTTAATTGTAGTATTTTGGATAAATAATTAAATCATCTAATGGATGGTGGTTTAGCTGTCATCATGACATTTTGGATTTTGGATCATGACATATATCTTGACAAGGGAATATATTGTCACTTGAATCCACAAAGGTTGGTTGGGGCATTGGTTAAGTATGTTGTTTAAGTCTCCCAACTCTAGAAATATTTTAATATTTTACTGGATTCCCGACAATTTCAAATTTTAAATTCGCCTATTATAATATACAAATAATCTCAATTAAAGAGATATCTTTTATGAAAGCAATTTTTCCATTAAAATGATGCATTTAAAGAACATGATTTCAACATTATAAACAAATGTATCTCACATGAATTTATACTCATTTATTTCTAATGTATGCCATTTGTGGTCTTCTGTATTTTTCTTTTCACATGGATGCACTACATTGTTTTTTATATTATATGTCTCATGTTAGAATATTATAATACATTTGTTAACTTTTGTTGTCGTTGTTTTTTCCATTTCACTTTTTTCACTATCGGTCTGTCTTACTAATCTCCACTGAAGGAATCTCCTTTTTGAATGTATGTCTTCTACTCTAAATTATGCTCTTGAAATAAATATTATGAACGTTGTACATATGAAATATCTCTTTTTAAAACACTAATAATTATTTTCATAAACGACATAAAAGTAGTGTAGGAATTTTCCGTACAAGTGAGCATAAACACGTGTTACAAATATTTTTCACATGATTTTCACATGTATTTGTTTTTCTTTTGAAAAATAAAATTATATTCATAAAAGTAGGTGTGAAAAATTTTGTACAAGTCTCAAAAAAACAAATGTATAGCCTTCTTCTAATCTTAAGAGGAACTCTTATAAATTTTTGTGAATTTCTGATTTATTTGCATATTCCTTCTAACACAAAAGTGAAATTACAAGATAAAAAAAATATTATCCACATAAGTGAGTTCTTTGGTTGATTCTCTCTTTCTATGTCTTCTCCTTGTTTATCCCCCTTTTTCACTTTTTTGCTCAGTTTCGAAGACGACTCTTCTTCATTTCACAAGCTAGATCTTCTTCTAGGTTTTTGGTACGATCTAGTCTCTTTATTTCATGGTGAGCTTCACTCCATAAGTCAAACAATATTTTTTTTATATCCAGACTAAACATGCTTGTTAGACGTAGAGTTAAGTGAATTCTGCATTAGAGATGCAATTAACAAATCTACCAAAAAAAATTTAAGTATTTCTCTCATTAATTTAGCCTTTTATATAACAAATTATTTTCTTATATCCCCTTATTGTTTTGTCTAAAAAGAAATTTCTTAAACTATTGCAGGAATAGATAATTTAATGGAAACTCCTTTTTATGGTATGATAGAAGAAGTTTGTGTGATGCTGGTTGTTCATGTCATATAGTTTGTTATTGAGATGTATGTTTTTTCAAGTCTCATGAATAGGTGACATCTCTAAAAATATTATAGAATTTGTAGTCCTTAATCAAGGAAAGTCATTTTTAAGGATGAGTTTGTATAAAGATCAACTTCAAATGACCATAACTTTCAGTATACTAAGAGTTATGTGTCCGATGACCTATCAAATTAAAGGTCTTTGAGTCTTCTTTCCAACTCCACCAAGATTGTATTTTTTTGAGTTCAGAGTCTAACGTTATGATCATTGTTCTATAGACTATCACTGCAGGAATTTCAGGCCTGGGGCTTCAATGGTGCCCGATGCCGCTATAGCACCCGAAACTAGCCTCAGTAGTTTGGGTGCTAGCGTGGCACGCCAACTTTAGCTCCAGCAGGGGTTTTAGCCTATTTTCCAGATTTTTGATCAAGGGCAACGTGGACATTTTTCCTAAATGTATATACACAAACTTGGACATGTTTGGGGGTCATTTTTTTAGTCTTTCACCTCCCAAAAACACTAATCTTCATCCTCTTCTCTCTTAAATCATCTCCAACAAAATTTCCTCTCAAAAGCTCAAGGATTCAAGCTTTCCATTGAAGACCTATCATCAAGGTTTCTTCAAAATCTACTCTAAGTTATGTAAGGCTAACCTAAAATATGGATTGAGTTCTTTCATATGCCCCATAGATGTGTTAGATGAAGACGGTGAAAGACTTGAACCTTCTATGAAGGTTTTCTTGAAATTTTCCTAAACTCTAGAATATTTTTATATACTAGTAATTGATTGATGATTTTCATGACTTAAATTCTTGAATAATTATCTTTCATATTTATTTCACAAACCGTAGTTACATATTGACAACAATGAATATTTTTATATAAATTAATAAGTATTGATTGTGTTCTTGAGTTGAGTTTTGTTGAGAGTATGGATTCATGTATTCATTTACATGAACCCAAGATGACACTTCTTTTTTTCATAATTGTCTCGAGGTTGAGATTGATGGTTTTTGTGTGTATATGTATTGATTGGAATGAAAAGAATGAATTGGGATAGTTATGAATGTGAATGGCATAAAAAGAAACGAAACATTGGTAGAGCTAGAATGTCATTTTTGTTTTTTTAAATGGAATATATAATTAAATAAGAATTTTAGAGTAAGATGTTTGATAATGATGTGAATGATGATGTTTGATGATGATGTGAATGATGGTTGTTTAACATATGTAGAATGATTGATGAAGAGGTATGTTGATGACGATGTTTGAGGTGAAATATATTGGAGTCTAATTAATGTGACTACATGATATGTGATTTGCATAATTTAATTTATTGGAGTCTTATGAGCATTTTGAATATAAATAATCTTTTGAGAACTGGTTTTAAATAAATTCTTTGTGAATACTTTTGCATAAACTATGTATACACTATTTTGAGTTTAAAGAATGATTATTTTCATATTTTATTTTGAAAGAGTTTAAGCATGATTTTAGTTTGAAAAGTCACTTAATCACTATTTTGAGTATGAGTATTTTGAGTATAAATGAGTTGATTTGAAAGAAGGTCCAATTAGGCCAGATTTGATTGAGTTTTGAAAAGAGTCCAATGAGACTAAATGAGTTGATTTGAAACTAAGTCCTAAGAGACTAAATGAGTATTTTGAGGATTTTACTCACTTGATAGATATGTGCATATTGAGTCTTAGGAGGAGTATTGAGTACCGAATTGGGTAAGAGTATAGTCCATACTCGAATCCCATAAACTACGCCGCCAACATAGGAAGGGATTGGACCGTTAAAGTCGGATGTTTCCCATTTTATTATTGTGAAATGATAGGACTTGATTGATTGATGGATCCATTATTGGTTGATTCGTTCATACCCTGGCAAGGTATGGACAGATGTGGCAATGACGTGGCTCATTGTTCATTACCTACTTATAGGTGGTGGGATTGTTGTCGGTTAGAGAAACTCCCAAATCGAGTGAATTGTGCATGATATGATTGGTTTGATTGTGATTGTAGATGATTGAGTTGAATGGTAAAAGTTGTTAAATTCTAATTTGCATATCTATTGAGTTGAGTCCTTTGACTTGATTGTTGAGTTGATTGTATATGATTGGAGTAGATTAGATGATATGTTATTGGATTGGATTAGATGATATGTTATTGGATTGCATTAGATGATATGTGATTGGATTGGATTAGATGATATGTGATTGGATTGGGTTAGATGATACATGTTTGGTCTCTGTCTAAACTTTATTCTTATTTTAGACTTACGATACCTTGATTGAGTATCTCTTATCTTTATGACTTGAGATATTTGAACCGATATTATTTCATTCTGCCATATTACATACTCGTAAATTCCACGTGCTGACGTCCATTTGGACCTACATCATTTCATGATACAGAGATAGGCTTAAGAGATCATTAATAGGCGCACCATTGAGGATCTATTCACACTCAGCTTATTGGTGAGTCCTCTCCTACATTCGGAGGATACCACTTAAGTTATTCTTGCGTCAAGTTAGTCTTTTCATTCTGATTTGAGGTAGCCATGAACCTGTCATTGGCACCAATTAGATAGTAGTGATAGAGGCTTTATAGACTAGATAGTGATGAGTCAATTGAGTATTTTATTTCTTGAATTATTCTTGTCAAACTATTTAACGACATAGATTGGAGTTCGATTCATTGGCCCATGGCCTTTATTCTTTGAGTTAGATTAATGATTTGAGTTGCCTACTAAATTATTTCTTTATTTTAAACTTCTATTGGTTGATTGATATTGAATGGATGTGTGATTAGACCAAGTGGTCTGCTTGGGGACCAGTAATGGTCTTCAAGTGCCGGTCATGTCTAGGGTACCCTCAGAGCACAGAGTTCAAGAGTCCTAGGGAGTCTTGCTTATGGGTGTGTTGTGCACCACACTTATAATCAAGAGGCTATAGGACATTAAGAATTATTTCCCTTCTTTCATATTCTGAGTTCGTGCGATAGAGTTTAACTCTACGAAAGTTCTCTTCTAATTTATGCGTTGCTCAAATCTATTTAACTACCCCTCATACTCAAGGTGGTTGAAACAGTAAATCTCATATTCTTGTTGAGGAGTTACTCTCAGGTAAAGTCTTGAGAATGTGAAGAGACTGGACAAGCCTTAGGAGGAGACGATCAGTGTGTTTAAGGCTATTGATTTGAAAGAATGCACTCAAATTTAAATAAATCGTACGTTTGAGCCAGAGCAAGATGTATCCTAGAATATCATCTCAAAATCATGATTTGAATGTTATGATTGAGAGGGAAGTTGTGTATCTAAATAATAAGTCTCACCTTCCAACGGAATATGATTTGAGGCATGGTGAGCTATGGTTGGTAGAATGATTGTAGAGTTAGAAAGAGGGAGTTAGAGGAGTATAACTCAAATAGTGAGAATAGTGGTTGATTGAGGCCTGTAACTAGAGTGAAATATCTATGAGGTGAGTAATAAGGTGTAATAAATGATTGTGATAGTGCTAGTTTTAAGATTTTATTTAATAGGCTTGACATGACATATGCGAGAGATTAAGATATTAACTTGCGAGGAGTGTGTGTTATGAATGGAGGGGGTATATGACCCTCAAATATAAATAGTGAATTGAGGCTAAGTCATTGGTATGAAGAGGCTTAAGATGTGTATATGAGAGAGTATAGAGTTGTATGAGGCTCTAATTTTATGAGTTGCTTTGGGTGACTAGTTAGTATTCCCTAGTTGTTGCCTTTGAGCTAAGGGGGAGAGGATGAGGTAATAAATCAAAGTAAGTCTTGAGCTCTCGATAGTGATGAGTTGACCAGGATGATAGTAGACTGAGTTGAGTGAGAGTAGATGGGGAGAGTGAGTGTTTCCTGATTGTGATAGTTGTTTTGTACTAGTCTAGTTGAGGATAGAGGAGCGAGATGAGACCCTGTGATATGCAATATATAGATAAGAGTATGTTAGTGTGTCTCTGGGTAAGAACTCATGAAATAATAGAGGTAGAAGTTTTAAAGTAAGCATGGTAATTCTTAGATATGGTTGAGGTGGTTAGAGTGATAGGCTTGAGTGTGTGGTTGTCACTATGAGAGTGATGGTGTCACACCCCGGGAGGGTACCCTTGTAACACCCCCCAAAAATTTTTGCTAAGATTCGAACATTTTCACGTGTGTGTAGACTCGAACCGAAGGAATTGTAATTTTATATATGAGTTAGGATCAATTCCTAAGTATTTGAAGTATGTTAGACGTGTTTAGGGGTCATAAGGGATCTCTAACACTAAACCGAGTCCGAAGATTTCCAATCGATTAAGTTTTTGGAGGAGATAGAATAAGCGTCAACCTCAAATGACCATATCTATTCTAATATAACGAACTGGGTGTACCACGACCTACCAAATTAAAGGTCTTTGAGTCTTCTTTCCAACTCCACCAAGATTGCAATTTTTGGAGTTCGAAGTCAAAAGTTATGACCATTTTACTACAGATTAGTACTGCAGGAATTTCAGGCCTAGGCGACCACTGCAGGAAATTTAGGTTTGGCGCTCCAGTGGCGCGATGCGCCACTATAGCGCTAGAAAATAGCCTCAGTAGTTTGGTCCTTGGCGCGATGTGCCACTATTAGATGTGCAGGGTTTTAAGCCTATTTTGGCTTGGCGCTGCAGTGGCGCGATGCGCCACTATAGCGCCAGCCATATTTTTGCCCAATTTTCTAGATTTTTGAAGAGGGGCAACTTGGACTTTTTCCCTAACTATATATACCCAACTTGGAACGTTTTTGGACCATTTTTTAGTCCTCCCTCTCTCTCTAAAAAGCCCTAGAAATTTCCCTCTCTTCTTCTTCTTCTTCTCCAAATCCTTCTCCAACAAAGATTGCCTTCAAGATGCTTCAAGAATTCAAGTCTCCCATTGAAGACCCAACAACAAGGTTTCTTCAAAATCTACTCCAAGGTATGTAAGGCTAACCTAAAATATGGATTGAGTTCTTCTATATGCCCATAGATGTGTTGGATAGGAGTTGTGAAAGAGTTGAACCTTCTAAGAAGGTTTTCTTCAAAGTTTTCCTAAACTATAGAATGTTTTTAGATACTATTGGTTGGTTGATGATTTTAATGACTTGAGTTACTAAATAGTTATCTTTCATATTATTGAATACAAATGTATCTTTGTATATAGATTTATAGATGTTGACGATATTCTTGAGTTGAGTTTTGTTAAGAGTATGGATTCATGTTTCATTCACATGAACCCAAGATGAGATTTCTTTGCTCATAATTTGTCTTGAGTTGAGATGGATGGTTTTGTATATATGTGTATTGATTGGAATGAAAAGAATGAATTGGATAGTTAAGAATGTCCTTTTGCTTCCATAAATTAAACATATGACTAAAATAAGGATTTTGGAGTAGATGTTTGACGATTGATGTGATGGTGATATTTGACAATGATGTGATGATAATGTTTGATGAAGATGATGATGTTTGATGAAGATGTGAATAATGGTAATTGACGATGATGTGAATTAAGAGGTTATGTTGATGAGGATGTTGTGTGATGAAGTGGATTGGAGTGTAATGTGATTTTTGTGGTATGTGATGTGCATAATTTGAGTTGATTGGAGTCTTAGGAATATTTTAAAAATAAATGATCTTTTGAGGAGGAGCTTTAAATAAATTATTTGTGAACCTTTTTGCATAAACTATTTACACACTATTTTGAGTCTAAAGAATTATTAGTTTCAGCTATGATTTAAAAAGAGTTTAAGCATGAGTTGAGTCTGAAAAGTCTTTTAATTATTTTGAACATGAGTATTTTGAGTATAAATGAGTTGAACATTTTTACATAAAAATGTCTATTTTGAGGTAGAGTTGAGGAGTTGGAATTATATTTTAAATGCATATAATATTTTCTACATCCATTGAGTTGAGACGGTATCAATTTAAAGAGAAGAGTTTTATGATTTGAGATGAGTCAATTTGAAAGAAGGTCCAATGAAGCCAGATTTGATTTGAGTTTTGAAAAGAGTCCAATGATACTAAATGAGTTGATTTGAAAGAGTCCAATGAGACTAAATGAGTATTTTGAGTATTTTACTCACTTGATATATATGAATATATTGAGTCTTGAGAGGAGTATCGAGCACCGAATTGTGTAAGAGTATAGTCCATACTCGAACAAATAAACTACGTCGCCAAACGTAGGAGGGGATGGAACCGTTAAAGTCGGATGCTTCCCATTTTATTATCCTGACATTATAGGACTTGGTTGGATTGGATCCATGATTGGTTGATTCGTTTATACCCTGGCAAGGTATGAACGAATGCGGCAACAACGTCGACTTATTGTACTATCACTCACTCATATGGTGATAGTTGTCGGTTAGAGAAACTCCCAATGGAATAGATTGTGCTTGATATGATTGGTTTGATTGTGATTGCAGATGATTGAGTTGAATTGTAAAACATTGCATAATTCTAATTTGCACATCTATTGAATTTAGTTGATTGCATATGATTGGATTGGGTTGGATATGTGATTGGATTGGATTAGATAATATGTGATTGAATTAGAGTTGATGGTATGTGATCGGATTGGATTGGATACATGATTGGACTAGATGGGATCGAATTGTAAATGATTTGATTGAACTGTATTGTACATGATTGGATTGGATTGTATGGTATATGATTGGTCTTTGTCTAAAAATGTATTCTTACTTTAGACTTTGATTGAGTCTCTCTTATCTTTCTGATTCGGAGATATTTGAACCAATGTTATTCTTCCTTGAGGTATGTTTCATTCTCCCATATTACATACTCGTACATTCCATGTACTGATGTCCATTTGGACCTGTATCGTTTCATGATGCATAGATAGGTTTAAGAGATCGTCAATAGGAGCACCATTGGGGATCTATTCGTATTCAGCGTATTGGTGAGTCCTCCACTACATTCGGAGGACACCTCTTATGTTATTCTTGCGTCGAGTTAGCCCTTTTCATTTGATTTGAGGTAGCCATGAACATGTCATTGGCACCAATTAGATAGTAGTGATAGAGGATTCATAGACTAGATAGTGAAGGGTCGATTGAGCATTTCTTTCCTTCAATTATTCTTGTCAAATTATTTTTAATGACAAATAGTAGAGTTGATTTGTTTGCCCATGGCCTTTATTCTTTGGGTTAGATTGATATTTTGAGTTGCCCACCGAATATTCTCTTTATTTTTTGTCTTCCGCTGATTGAATGAATAAATGGATGTGTGATCAAGCTATGTGGTTAGCTTGGGAGCCAGAAATGGTTTCTGAGTGTCGGTTACGTCTAGGGTACCCTCCCGAGGCGTGACAACCCTAGACATGGCCGATACTCGAAAACCATTGCTGGCCTTCAAGCGAACTACTTGGTCCAATCACACTTCCATTCAATAACATTCTATTAGAGGAAGACTCAAATCACAAGGATACTATTCATAATTTAGGGCCAAAGGCCAACCACATATCCAATCAACAACTAGCAAGAATAAAACTAGTCAAAATGAACTATTCAACATTTTCCATATTCTATTCTATGAAGCCTCTATCAACAATCCAGGAGGTGCTGATGACAAGTCCATGGCTACCAAAAATCAAAATAAAAGAAAACTAATCAAAGCTAAAAAGATAATTTCGGTATCCTCCGGAAACAGGGAGGACTCGCCAACTAGCTGGAAGTGAATAGATCTTCAACGGTGCACTGGTTGATGATCTCTAGTACTTGTCTCTGCATCATGAAATGATGTAGGGCAAATGGCGTTAGTACGTGGAATGTACGAGTATTTAAAATTATCGAATGAAATAAACATCAAGAAAGAATCAAATCAACTCGGAATCTCAACTTAAGGGAAGGAACAACTCAATCAAGTGTCCTAAGTCTAAACAAGAATATGGTTTAGACAATACCAATCACATACAATTCAACCCAATCAGACTCAGAATACTATCAAGACCTATATGAGAGTGTCTCTTATCCGACAACCATCACTTATGAGCCAGTGATAGTATAATAAGTCGACGTTGTTGCATGTCCGTTCATACCTTTCCAGGGTATGAACGAATCAACCAATCATGGATCCATAACCAATCAAGTCCTATCATGTCAGGACAATAATTTGGGAAACATCCGACTTTAATGGTCCAATCCCCTCCTACGTTAGGTGACGTAGTTATTGGATTCGAGTATTACTTACTCTTACCCAATTCGTTGCTCAATACTCCTTCCAAGACTCAATGCTCATAAAATTTTATACAATCAACTCAATCTAATCATATCGATGAGTCTCATTTGGGCCCTTGTCAATTCATCAATTCTATCGCAATCAACATCTCAACCAATCATACTATCCAATTAATCCCAATCACATATTTCAAAAGTAGTTTAAATATGCATTTATGGTGAAATTTAATCCTATCCAATCATTCCTTCATTCATTTTACAAATCTTTTGGGAACTCATCAAAACTCCAAGACTCTAAATCAATAATTTAAGATACTCAAAATATTTAAGTTCTTAACAAAAATATATTCGACAACTCATATCATCCGACTCTTAGACATAAATATTATGTATAATAATTCATATCAATCAACTCATATCAACATAAGAATTTATCAATTTCTTGACTCAACAACATCAACATAACAAAAATTAAGTTAATAGATGAAAAGAACTCATTTGGACATAAATCTATCAAAAAACTCTATTCTTATGAACATTCAATCTCAAAAAAGATGTAGGGCACATGGGTGGATTCAACCCATGATTTGAGTAGCCTTACATACCTTGGTGTAGATATTGAAGAAACATTGATGTTAGGTCTTCAATGGGAAGCTTGAATCCTTGAAGTTTTTTTTGAGGGCAAGTCTTGTTGGAGATGGATTGAGAGAGAAGAGGATGAAGATTACGATTCTTTTAGAGAGGCAAAAGACTGAACAAAAATGGTCCAAAACGTTCCAAGTTAGTGTATATATGTTTAGGGAAAATGTCCAAGTTGCCCTTCATAAAAAATCTAGAAAAATGGGGTTAAATCATTCCGGCGCTATAGTGGCGCGCCGCGCCACTACAGTGCCAAGCCTAAAATTTCTGAAATCTGGAAAATGGGCTTAAAAACCCTGCAGGTGCTTTAGTGGTGTATCTCTCCAAGGGCCAAACTACTGAGTCTAGTTTCTGGCGCTATAGTGGCATCGGGCGCCACTAGAGCGCTAGGCCTGAAATTCCTGCAGTGATAGTCCAGGCCTGAAATTCCTACAGTGATAGTCTGTCGTAAAATAGTCATAACTTTTGACTCCAAATTCCAAAAATTGAAATCTTGGTGGTGTTGGAAAGAATACTCAAAGAACTTTAATTTAATAGGTCATGGGCCACCCAGTTCATTACATTAAAAGAGATATGGTCGTTGGAACTTCACCCTTATATGAACTCATTCGGAAACTTAGTTGAGACGAATTCTTTGGACTTGGCTTGGTTTTAGGGATCCCTTGTGACCGTAAATCATATATAATACCCTTAAATTACTTAGGAGTTGCTCCTAACTCATACTTGCACTTAAAATCATCGAGTATGATCCTATACATAAATGAAGAATGGTCTGAATCTTAGTGAAAAAATTTGGGGTGTTACATTGTCTCCCCCATGGGATCATTCATCCTCGAATGATGAGTAAAACAAGGATGTACTTGAGGTACAAATCACAATCAGAACTCAATCATCAACCAATCAAATTCTAAAAATAATTTACTATTCAAACTCAAAAATGGACATACTAATTCAAATCAAGAAAATGGACATTACCTTCAACATTCTAATCGATAGGTAGGAATAAATGGGGATATTTAGTTTTCATATCTTCCTTAGCTTCCCATGTGGCATCCTCAATAAATTGATTTCTCCACAAGACATTGACCGAGGCAATCTCCTTGTTCCTCAATTTGCAACTGACGGTCAAGAATTTAGACCGGAACCTCTTTATAAGGCAAGCTATCCTTAACTCCAATACTATCAATGGGGACTACCAATGAAGGATTGCCCAAGTACTTCTTCAACATTGAAATGTGAAATACCGGATGAATGGCGGCTAGCTTAGAAGGTAATCCAACTCATATGCTACACTCCCAATCCTCCTCACAATATGGTAAGGACCAATGTATCGAGGACTAAGCTTCCCCTTCCTTCCAAACCTCATGACGCCCTTCATGGGTGACACTTTCAAGTACACCCAATCATCCACCTCAAACTCTAAGTCTCTCCTCCTCACATCGGTGTAAGATTTTTGGTGGATTTAGGCTATCTTTAGCCTATCTTGAATAACTCTCACCTTCTCCATAGCTTGGTGAACAAAATCAGGCCCAATCAACTCAACTTCACCAACCTTAAACCACCTAATTGGTGATCTACACCTCCTCCCATACAAAGCTTCATAGGGAGCCATTTGTATACTTGCATGATAACTATTATTGTATGCAAACTCTATGAGAGGTAAATGATCATCCCAATTTCCTTTGAAGTCAAGTACACATGCCCTCAACATATCCTCTAATATCTGGATGGTGAGCTCCGCTTGGCCATCTATCTGGGGATGAAAGGTTGTACTAAGATTCACCTTTGAACCCAGTCCTTCCTGAAACGATCTCCAAAATTGGGAAGTGAATTGAGATCCTCTGTCTGAGATGATAGACTAGGGAACCCCATGCAATCTGACAATCTCTTGAATATACAATTTTGCATAATCTTCTGCAGTGTCAGTAGTCTTGACTGTCAAGATATTAGTGTATTTAGTCATTCTATCCACAATCACCCAAATTGAATCATGTTACTTTTGGGAACTCGGCAAACCTGTAATAAAGTCCATATTGATCATCTCCCACTTCCATTTCTGAATCTCTATATTTTGTGCTAACCCACATGGACTTTAATGCTCAACTTTAACCTGTTGGAAATTCGGGTACTTGGAAACAAATTCAGCGATACCTCTCTTCATTCCACTCTACCAATAAACTTCCCTCAAGTCATGATACATCTTTGTAGAACTGGGATGAATAGAGTATCTGGAACTATACGCTTCGGCCATAATCCTTTCTTGAACATCATTGACATCTGGGACACACAATCTATTCTAGTACCTCAACATATTGTCTCCCCCTTTAGAGAAAACCATCACCTTTTGTTTGTGAACAGCCTCTTTCAACTGAAGGAGGATGGGATCTTGGTGTTGATTTTCTTTTACCTCTGCCATGAGTGAGGATGCAGACCCATTCTGAATATTAACTCTACCTTCATTATTCTCTTCAAGCTGAACTCTCAATCGAGCTAATCTATGCACCTCTTTAGCCAATTCTTTCCTTCCCTCCTCTATATGGGTAGTGCTACCCATAGACAACCTGCTAAGAGCATCATCAACAATATTAGCTTTACCTGGATGGTAGAGAATGCTCATATCATAATCTTTGAGCAATTCAAGCCATCTCCTTTGCCTCAAGTTGAGTTCTTACTGGCTGAAGACGTATTGCAAACTCTTATGATCGGTGAATACATCAACGTGCACTTCATACAAGTAGTGGCACCAACTTTTAAGAGCAAATACCATAGCTTCCAGCTCAAGGTCATGAGTTGGGTAATTTTTCTCATAAATCTTAAGATGTCTTGAAGTATAAGCTATCACTTTTCTCCTCTACATCAACACACATCCCAAACCAACTTTAGACGCATCACAATAGATTGCAAAATCCTCTGTTCCATCGGGCAAGGTAAAAATAGGAGCAGTGGTCAGCTTGGTCTTTAATTTTTGTAAACTCTCTTCGCAAGTATCGGACCATTGGAACTTAGCCTTCTTCTAGGTCATCTTGCTCAATGGTGATGATATGGATGAGAATCCCTCTACAAACCTTCGATAATAGCCAACCAAACCCAAGAAGCTTTGTATATCTGTTGGGGATGTGGGTCTAGGCCAATTTTTCACTGCCTCAATCTTCTGAGTATCAACCTGAATACCATCTCCAGATATAATATGGCCTAGGAAAGCCACTGATGCAAGCCAAAATTCATATTTGGAGAACTTTGCATATAATACCTGGTCTTTTAGAGTTTGCAAAACGACTCTAAGATGATAAGCGTGCTCCTCCTCATTCTTGGAGTAAACCAAAATATCATCAATGAAGACAATCAAAAACATATCAAGATATAACTTAAATACTCGATTCATTAGATCCATAAAAGTTGCAGGGGCATTAGTCAACCCAAAGGACATAACTAAGAACTCAAAATAGCCATAACGAGTCCGAAAAGCTGTCTTTGGGATATCACACTCCCTCACATTCAACTGATGGTAACCTGATCTTAGGTCTATCTTTGAGAAATAAGTGGTACCCTGAAGTTGGTCAAATAAATCATCTATTCTGGGGAGAGGGTATTTGTTCTTTATGGTGACCTTGTTTAGTTGCCTGTAATCAATACATATTCTAAGAGACCTATCTTTCTTTTGCACGAATAGGACATGAGCACCCCAAGGTGAGACACTCGGCCTAATGAATCTTTTGTCTAACAAATCCTTCAATTGTTCTTTCAACTCTTTCAACTCAGCAGGAACCATTCTATATGGAGGGGTAGAGATAGGTTGTGTATCAGGAAGGACATCAATACCAAATCGATCTCCTTATCAGGAGGGACTCCAAGCAGATCTTCAGGAAAGACTTCAGGGAAATCGTTGACAATCGAAACCGTCTCAAGGGATAGAGACTCAACATTGTCATCTTTCACTCGGATGATGTGATAAATACACCCTTTCGAGATTAAATTATTGGCCCTAAGGTGAGAAATAAACTTACCCTTAGGCACGATAGGACTACCCTGCCACTCTATGATAACCTCATTCGGGAATTTGAACTTAATAATTCGAGACCCATAATCAATAGAGGCATAATAGACATAAAGGCAGTACATGCCAAGGATCACATCAAAATCAACCATGTCCAACTCAACTAAGTTAGCAAGGGTATCCCTGTGATAGATTAACATGGTACAATCTCTATAGACTCGCTCAGCTAAGACAGAATGACCGACAAGAGTAGCTACACTGAAAGGCTCAAGAAGACATTCAGGAATTTTATTAAATTTACTAGCCACATAAGGAGACACAAAAGATAATGTGGCACCCGAGTCCATCAAAACATAATAGTCAAGAGTAAAAACTCGAATCATACCCATCACAATGTTTGGGGAGTTCTCCTGATCTTGGCGATTACTCATGGAATATAGATGGTTTGTACCTCCACTTGTACCTGAAGTAGTGCCCCTCTCATTACTTCTATCTAGTGGTGCGGTGGTAGAATACTGGGCTCTATTTCCCCATTTCGGTCACTCCTTCTGAAAATGGCCCACTTGGCCGCATTTATAACAACCAATCTTTCCCTCTTTGCACTCTCCCAAGTGGAGCTTACCACACTTGCTGCATAGTGGTTTTCCCCTCGAACCTTGACCCACACTAGCCTGGGATTGAGAACCCTAGGATCTAATATTCTGATAACTTTGTCCCTGCCAATCATACCTGTTATGCAGCCAGATGCATTTGCCGCAGATGGGGAATAGTTGGAAGACCTCTTCTAAAAGAAGGACTTATTGCCCTTGATTTGCCTCTGCTCACTCTCATGTCCAGCTAATTTTGCCTTCTTGCTCAAATTCTCTTTCTTGTCTTTCCTCTTCTCATCCTCTACCTGCTGAGCATACACCATCAATCTGGAAATATCCATATCAGAAATCAATAATGCTGCTTTGCACTCCTTCTTTACATGTCTTCCCAATCTGGAGACAAATTTTCTCATCTTTGATCTCATCTCCGGGATCATCTCTGGATAGCTAGATGAACTTCAGACTATACTCCTTAATTGTCATACCCTTTGTTTTAAATTTACAAACTCTTCTACTTTTGCTTCCCTAAATTCTCTGGGAAAAAAATGATCAAGGAATGCCCTCTCAAACTCATCCCAAATGGAAAGATCCCCATCATTACCTCTACTTTCTTCCCACTAGTTATACCAGATATTTTTCACGTCCTTGAGTTGATAAGACACCAACTCATTCCCCTCGATCTCTGTAGCATCCATCACTTTCAGGATCTTCCACATCTCATCAATAAAATTTTGGGGATCCTCATCAAACTTGGAACCCGTGAACATCGGCGGATTCATTCTCAAAAAATATCTAATCCTCGTGGCAGCAGACGGCTCTAGAGAACTATAGCTAAGAGTTGGAATACTCTGGTTATCTTTGTGGGCAGCTACTAATTGAGTGAGCATAGCAATTTCTCCTCAGAAATATGCCTTCGAAGTTGGTATAGGTTGAGTAGTAGGCATTTGAGGTGCCTCAGTATATCTTGTAGGTCGGACCCTAGTCCTTGGAGGGGGCATCTCTGTGTGTGGCACCTCTGTGCGGATAGCGTTCCTCTGACTTGCAGTAGGTTTTGGAGGCATTGTCTACAATGTGTAAACGCACGAATTAGAAAAGAACCTTTATAGAGTTAAACTCTATCGCATGAATTCAGAGTATGAAAAAAGTGAAACAATTCTTAATGTCTTATAGCCTCCTGATTATAAGTGTTGACACCCAATTTTGATCCTCCATAATGCAAATTAGCTATCAAGTTTTTTTGAATTTCAAACATTTTAAAAATAATTAGCTTTTATAAAAAAAAAGATATTTTCATGTTATTCTTAACTATTTTTATTTTTTTTATAAATTTGAGTATAATATACATATTTCTATAAACTATACCTTTGATTACTATTTATGTAGTTATTTGAAAATCATCTCAAAAAGATTTTATTTTAAACTAAATATAATGTTAATTATGTTAGTTTAATTATAGTTTGCATTTGGGAAAATTTTAGTTTTTTTCTAAAAAAAAATAAATCCTCAATCTCCCACATCGAAAATTGTATGAAAATTTGAAATTTTTGGAGCCTATATAAAGGCTCATATTCTTATTAAGATGGGGGAAGATGTGGAAGTTTTTTTAGCCACCAAAGTTAGAAATTTTTTTAACTTGGATAGGATTTTGGAATCTTGTCCCCAGCCTAAAAGTTGTGAAAATTTCTAGCTTTCAATCTATATTTTTCTTCAAGGAAAAATAGGAGATTGAAGTCAAAATTTAGTCAAAGAACAGTCTTCTTATAACATCGAACCCACGAAAGTTCGAATCTAAATTTTTAATTTTTGTTTTGTTTTTGTTTGTTATAGATTGAAGTTCCATCAAGCCTTTGGATGGTGGTGAAGTCGTCTTCAGCTCGTCGTCTTCAGTCTCGCTGCTCGGAAAGAGGTAAGGTCTTTTCTTAGCTTTATTTTATTTAATTATTTTATGTTTTATATTTAGTTGATTCGTAGTTTTTTTTTATTTTTTTAGTTAGCATGTATTAAGAATAATTAGATTAATAATAGAATTTTTTTTATAGTTAGCATGTGTTAGAATTATTTCATGAAAGATCTTAGTTTTGTTCATTATTTTTCTAAATAGTTTCCTTTGACAATATAGATTTTCATGTTTTTAATTTATTTTTTTAACATGATTTAGATAACAAAAGTATGCTTAAAGTTATTATTCAATTAGAAGTTTCATGGCCTAATTGATTTAATTTTTTATTTAAAATTTGAGCTAGTATAGCGTATATATTAAATCAATGTTCTTTAGTTACTTGAATATATTTCTTCTTTCCTTTCCTTTGTCCATATATATGCATGTTGTTAGTCACTTTTAGGATACTTATCAATTTGATAACTTAAAATATCATGATATGTTCCTTTGTTTAGCTTAAAATAAGTAAATGCTTATGTAATTTTATTTTGGTTCATGTGATATCAATTCGAGTCCATCTTTAGACCGCATCGTTGCATATCGCTGAGTTTTGAGTCTCCTATCATCTTGTTTGAATTGCTGAAAAGTTGATAAATGGAAAAGAAGGTAATATTCATGATTTATTTATTGATATTGGGATGTATACATAGAATACAGGTGGAAAATAGTGTCGTATACACTGGTATAAAGTATTTATATAGTCTGATATGTAAGAAAACAATATTATATACACTGGTATACAATATATATATACATTCTGATATACGGTGTGTATACAACTGTGATATACAGTGAGATTGTGCTTAAGGCCCAAAACACAGATGACGCAATACCTTAGTCCAGGCGTAAAGAAACTAAGTGTCGGACAATATTTTTATTTGTTATTTATTGTTTATTTATATTAATTTGGGTTGTAATAATTTATTCACTTATGTTATTTATGCTTGTTTAGATATTAATTTTAATTTGTTTTAACTTAATTAGATTCTCCTAAAGATAAATCAATTCATGTTAATTTACTCTTTAGATGATTTTCTACTTTCACTTAGGCATTTGGTAAACTTTACTTTTTTTTATATACATGTATATTATTTTCAATGTTTAAGTTTGATCATTTTTTCCAAAAAAATATTTTAAAGTCTTCGTTTCTTTTTAAATTAATATTTTTAAAAGTTAGTCAAATAATTTTCAAATCGTCAGATAACCGCGCGTTAGGGGCCACTTTGAATGCTTAATACTTTCTCAAAGTGAAAATAAGAACCTCATACCTTTTTATCTGAATTTTTAAGACTTAAATCTGTTAGGATCTTTTAAATTAAGTTTTTTTAATTTTTTTAAAAAATTAAGTGGCAAGTCCTCTTTTCTAAAATTAATTTTCTCTCTATAAAGTTGAAATTAATTTTAAACCGTCTTTTTCCGACATAACAAAAAAGGCAACTCCACTGGGGAATTTAATAGGTTCTAACCATTAGATTTGATTATTTGACTATGTTTGTAATAATGTTGATTTTTTTTTATTTGTTTAAATTTTACAAACTATAATTGTTGCACTTCATGGATTTAAAATCCCCCAAACGGCAAATAGTTTGCATTAAGATTAAGGATGGTTACGTAGTCACCTACGACTGTTCCTTCAGAAAATAATCATTATTTCTTGAATTAATAAATGGTTAGTTGGTTCATGGTTGTCCAACACTGTTTATTATATTCAGCCCGCAATTTGTCCGACCCGGATATTCAGTAGCTTTTCAAAGTCCACCTAGAGTAGAGCGAAACCAAAATCCTAATTTAGTGCATTGGCCTAAGATGACCCAATACCCAAGGTGTATTGGGCCCATTAGAAAGACCACCTTGAGTCAAAAATGGCCATCGGCCTAAATGGACGATCATACCTATATGTTTAAATTTGAAGGTTGTATGCGCTATCTGACAAACCATTGTTCCTTGGGGTTGAAAGTTTATTTTAGTAGCTTAGTCTAGTCAAATAAGGATATTCACAAGCTACTACTTCATCCAAAAGACGTTGGCATTCGGAGATGTTAAGAAGTTGAGAACAAAGGATTTTCCACGAAAGCTTAGTTTAGGATTATGCCCCTGCGTGGGATTGATTATTTGTATCCATTTTTCTCCATTATGTATCCCATTCAATTTATTCATAATATTTGTATAAATATAAGTTTTGGGCAATGGAGTGTTTCAAATGATGCTATACATTCTTCAAATCGTTAGGCCTATCTTTGGCACAAAAGGGTCACATATCTGTTTAGGACAGGCAATAACTGTTTACGTACTATATGCTATAACTGTTTTTGTGAATATGTTGCTTCATTTGGAGACATGCTATTCCACTCTTTTAGAATTTTTTCTAGAGCCTCATAGGCATAAATATCGAGTCACTATCAAAAGTGCGTCCAAATACTTCATGAGTCTTTAGTTTTCCCAACAAAATTCAAACTTTACTCTCAAATCATAAACCTTGCTCTCTCATCTAAAAAAAAGGGTTGACGTTTCATTAAAAAAAAAATAATAAAAAAATAATAATAAAAAAAAAATTCAAGTTTCGGTCTTGTCTTTGAAGTTTTAAATTTTTTCTCATTCTTTCAAAGAAATTGAGAACTTTTTCTGCATCTAAAAGAATGAGGGTACACAAGTTGGATCGCAAGAAATTCGTGATTCAACACAAGTCAACCTTTCTCACATATCGATCCTAAAATTAGAATGGGTCAAATTTTGGTCCATTTAGTCTTTCTTCACCCATTGATTAGTTTGTCTTCAAAGAAAGCAATATTTAAATATTTAGTTCTTTGTGTGATATTTTGCATTAATTATTACAAACACGGACTAATACTTTGGCTTTTGAGTTATTCTTCTTTTTCAGGGAGAGACTGATTTGTGTCAAAACTCAAACTTGCTTACTTCTCAAAGATCCAGGGTTCAACAAATTTGATTTTTTTTTATTTTGCAGGAGCTATTATCAAAGGACATCATGCGATAAATAATTGGATCTCAATTTTAAGAGGTCAACACCTTCTTCGTAACTAACAAGCTTTCTTTGTACGCAGGAGAGGTGACATTATTTCAAGAGAGGGAATCACGACAATCACAAATCTACTGCAACATTCAACCACAAACTTTAACCCTAATCTTTTTCAATTCTTTAATCTAAGGAAAATCATAACCCTTTCTCATATAGATCTTGTTGGGTCAAAGAGTTCATGGAAAATAACGATGATCTTAAATTTCACAAGGCATCAATACATAGCCTGAAAGATAAATCAAGGGAGTTTTTGACCATGAAGCCTTACTCCTATATGACTATCTTTTGTTACTTATTTTTTTTATAATCACCCCGCTTTCACACTTTTCTCATATCTTTGCAGGAAAACTATCTCCAACAATAGTTGGGGATGGTTATAATAATATATGATTCTCGTGAATAGTTGGAAGAATTCAAGTTATAAGAGACAATCCCCAAAAAGAACACAACAAGTGATTCCTATAGGAAATTAGAAGAACACACCAATGTATAATCTCTGAGGAATGTCTGAAAAATAATATAACGATAGGTGCTCTCACCGATGGTTGAGAAGATACAAAACGTGTTGGTTCAAATAGGCAAAAGACACTCCCCAACTAAAGATGTCAAAGACCACTAGACTTACGAGATGTCACTCTAACTTTGTCTAAATCTTTAAATAATTTTATATATCATATCTATAAGAACTACGCACACCTGATTCTTATCTCAGTGAGATACGTAGGCAGTCCTTCTTAGGTTTGGTATTTCCTTTGTCAACCAAAAAAATAATAATAATAAATTGTGTACATATTTTAAGAGTCATATCTTCATGATTGGGACGAATACAGTTAGGAGCATGCGAAATATTCGGTATGATAAAAAAGATTGGCTTTGCGGTAAACCATAGTTTCCGTTGTTATCTTTCATTTCTACTTTTGTGATGCTTGAAAATTCTCTTGTAGACATTCAAGGTAAGAATAAAACTAACCTCATGATTCATGTGCATTGTGTGGTGAGCTTTAGACTAAAATTCAATTGTATCGCACTGTTGATCTAGAACTTGGCCTGAATGTTTGTTGAAGCAAAATCCTGAGTTCTGTTTGGTTTGAGAAAGGATTGTAGGCCTTTTTTGACCCGATTGTGCCATTCAAAGCCTAACAAATAATATTAATCCGTAGTTTTCCCACTTTGAGCCTAAAGCATTTTCTTTGGACAACCACATCTTAGCCCTTTCTCTTTTAAGTGCTTACATGCACTATCCCTCTCTTGGCCCAACCTCCTTGAGCGCACTGAAGATATGCAAATTATAGAAGAAGATCCAACTTTGAAATTACCAAAGGCAAATGACGTAAAGTCTCCAAAGTCAAGAAAGCAAAGAAGACTTTTGAAAAAAAAAACTCCTACAAGGTCGATGTTAGACGAAAAGGAAACTACTCCAACAAAAGAGGAGAAACCTCAAAAGGAAGAGATGAAAAGAGAAAAGCTCTAACAAATAAGGACTCAAAGAAATCAAGACAAAAGAAAGGGGTGAAAAAAAACTCTAAAATAAAAAATCAAAAAGAAGTGAAAATCTAAAAAGGAGACAACAAAGAGGATCGGGCGCCAAAAGGCGTATCAATCATCAAAAGTACATATTAAGTGTGATGCTCAAGGAGAGATTAAGTCACTTTTATCCCAAATAAATATCTCACCCATCCCTACGCCTACATTACAAGCCAATAAACAAGCCCTACATGATCTCATTCCAAATATTCTCACATTAGTGGAGACTTACATACAGGCCAAGCATATGGTATCATAGTTGCATGCGTTGAACTTTCTTTAGAGTGTGAGTGCACTTTGCAAAATGTCCTCAAATCAAACACTTCAGATATGTGCAAAATAAGACTTTCTTTATTGTGAGGGCACCTGAAACATGAGGATTGGTATAATTCTAAACCTTTATTTGAAGAAAGATGAAAAATCTTGTCGAAACTTAAGTATGTTTGAGGTACTACTTGAAGAGGTAGGAATTACCTCAAAGTCAATCTCAGTTAAAAGAAAGGAAATGATAAATATTTCTAGGCAATCCTAACTGTTGGTACCAATTGTAGTCAAACTTTGACTATCTCTTTAGATTCTCTAAAAAGAAAAAAAATAAAATTGCATTTTTCCTTTGAAATTGGATAGTTTACTTTAAATAATATGACATTAGGCTAATCCCATCGGTGTGCGATACCTATTTGACTTCATTGGATCATTCATATCAAATGGGCGGCATATCACTTGTTTATAAGCTGTAAATATTACAAGGAATACAATTTTCCATATTATTATGCTCATATTACACATGTGTCTACTGATTATCTTGTCTCAAATTTTGCAGCATTCATCATCTAGAAGATTTGGAACTATATTTGACCTGATTCCTGCACCAATAGGATATGTAGGCGCCACAATGGCTCGGGCATGTTCCCCATAAGATTTTCATTTCTCCCTTACAATGAAAACTGGGAAAGAATTTTTGAGAAGATCTCAAAAATTCACAAGAATATACTATCTCCAGCGAGTAAAAATTGGAGATCATGTTAATATATGCAACTGGAACAGAATTTTTGAGAAGATCTCAAAAATTCCACAAGAATGTCAAAATCATTTTTCAGCAGCTCGACATTTGTCAAGAGATCTAATTGGGATAGAATTTTTGAAGAAGATCTCAAAAATTTCGTCAAGAATTGTCAGAAGTTCGAAGTCAACTTCAAATGATCTCAAACATTGCTAGAATAGAGCGAACACAAATTCAAGATGCGAGCCACCGAGTCCTCATATAAACTTCTATCAAAGACATGAGTCCCAAAGAAAAAAATTTGTTCAAAAAAAATAATAAAATGATAACATGTCAAATCATACAAGAGGATGATAATTGCATTTTTATTTGCCAAGAGGGCCATTGCATATTCATTTGCCAAGAGGGTCATTGCATATTCATTGCCAAGAGGGCCATTGCATATTCATTCCCAAGAGGGCCATTGGATATTTATTTGCCCAGAGGGCCATTGAATCTTCATTGCCAAGAGGGCCATTGCATATTTATTTGCCAAGAGGGTTATTGCATATTCATTGACAAGAGGGCCATTGCATATTTATTTGCCAAGAGGGCCATTGCATTTTTATTTGCCAAGAGGGCCATTGCATTTTCATTTACCAAGAGGGCCATTGTATATTTATTTGCCAAGAGCGCCATTGCATATTCATTGCCAAGATGGCCATTGCATGTTCGTTGCTAAGAGGGCCATTGCATATTTATTTGCCGAGAGGGACATTGCATATTCATTGCCAAGAGGGCCATTGCATATTTATTTTCCAAGAGGGACATTGCATTTTCATTTGCCAATAGGTCCATTGCATTTTCATTTGCCAAGACGGCCATTGTATATTCATTGCCAAGAGGGTCATTGCATATTCATTGCCAAGAGGGCCATTGTATCTTCGTTGCTAAGAGGGCCATTGCATATTTATTTGCCGAGAGGTCTATTGCATCTTCATTGCCAAGAGGGTCATTGCATATTTATTTGCCAAGAGGGCCATTGCATTTTCATTTGCCAAGAGGTCCATTGCATTTTCATTTGCCAAGAGGGCCATTGCATCTTCATTGCTAAGAGAGCCATTGCATATTTATTTTTTGAGAGGACCATTGCATCTTTATTGCCAAGAGGGTCATTTCATATTTATTTTCCAAGAAGGTCATTGCATATTCATTTCCAAGAGGGTCATTGCATTTTCATTGCCAAGAGGGTTATTGCATATTTATTTACCAAGAGGGTCATTGCATTTTTATTTGCCGAGAGGGTCATTGCATTTTCATTTGCCGAGAGGGCCATTGTATATCGATTTCATCGAAGAGAAATATCATCATTTTCTAGCGTTATAAATGCCTGAAGGGCACACGTAAGACGCATCAAATATCAGAGAAGATTTGAAGTGCAACTTGCCAATTTTCATTCGTCCTACCAATGGACATGCATCATATCCTACCAATGGATCAATTTTCATTCGTCCTACCAATGGACATGCATCATATCCTACCGATGGATCAATTTTCATTCGTCCTACCAATGCACATGCATCATATCCATCCATCTACCAATGCACATGCATCATATCCGACCGATGGATCAATTTTTATTTGTCCTACCAATGGACATACATCATATCCTACCGATGGATCACTTTTATTTCGTCCTACTAATAGACATGCATCATATCCTACTGATGGATCAATTTTAATTTGTCCTACCAATGGACATGCATTATATCCTACCGATGGATTACCTTCATTAGTCCTATCGATGGACCAACATATCCTACCAATGGATTTTCATTCGTCCTATTGATGGACGTGCATTATATCCTACCGATGGATCATCTTCATTTTTCCTATCGATGGACACACATTTATATCCTACCAATGGATATTTATTTATCCTACCGATGGACGTATAGTTATTTTGCTAAAATGTCCTATCGACGGATCACCTTTATTCTTCCTACCAATGGACATGCATCTATCCTGCCGATGGATCATTTTCATTCATCCTATCGATAGACATACAGTTGTTTTACCAAGTATCCTATTAATGGATCACCCTCCTATAATAGAGCGGCATTATCCTACCAATGGATTAATGAAAATTTTTCACATGCAAAGAGGATGAAAGAAAGTGCGAACGACATCAAAGAGGAGGCAACACAACATGGAATCTTTTCTTAGTAACGAACTGGACACAGTCCGAAGAGGAATATGAAACTCATAGGACACGAGCTGAGGAACGACTTCCACCACAGTAAACCACATTCCTATCGGAAAGCTGTGGTAATTTCGGGGTCCAACCATAATTTCAAAATCCGTACCAACCCTTTTTTAGAAAGATGAAGATGGAGTCAGTCAAAATGAGATTTGTCAATTTTTTTTGTTCAGGATCTCTTTTATCGATCCTATCCAAAGAAAGGGACAACTGTTGATACCCAATTTTGACCCTCCATAACGCAAATTAGCTATCGAGTTTCTTTGAATTTCAAACATTTTTGAAATAATTAGTTTTTATAAAAAAAAGATATTTTCATGTTATTTTAACTATTTTTATTTCTTTATAAATTTGAGTATAATATACATATTTCTATAAACTATATCTTTGATTACTATTTATGTAGCTATTTAAAAATCATCTCAAAAAGATTTTATTTTTAACTAAATATAATGTTAATTAGGTTAGTTTAATTATAGTTTGCATTTGAGAAAGTTTTAGTTTTTTTCTAAAAAAAAAAAATTCCAATCTCCCACATCGAAAATTGTATGAAAATTTGAAGTTTTTGGAGCCTATATAAAGGCTCATATTCTTATTAAGATGGGGTAAGAGGTGGAGGTTTTTTTAGCCACCCAAAGTTAGAATTTTTTTTAACTTGCCTAGGATTTTGGACTTTTGTCCCCGAGCATAAAAGTTGTGAAATTTTTTAACTTTCAATCTATATTTTTCTTCAAGGAAAAATAGGAGATTGAAGTCAAAATTTAGGCTAAGAACAGTGTTCTTATAACATCGAACCCACGAAGGTTCGAGTTTAGATTTTTAATTTTTGTTTTGTTTTTGTTTGTTGTAGATTGAAGTTCCATCAAGCCTTTGGACGGTGGTGAAGTCGTCTTCAGCTCGTCGTCTTCAGTCTCGCTGCTCGGAAAGAGGTAAGGTCTTTTCTTAGCTTTATTTTATTTAATTATTTCATATTTTATATTTAGTTGATTCGTAGTCTTTTTTTTTATTTTTTTAGTTAGCATGTATTAAGAATAATTAGATTAATGATAGAATTTTTTTTATAGTTAGCATGTGTTAGAATTAATTAGCTATCATGTCTTAGGATTATTTTAATGAAAGATCTTAGTTCTGTTCATTATTTTTCAAAATAGTTTCCTTTGACAATATAGATTTTCATGTTTTTAAGTTCTTTTTTAACATGATTTAGATAACAAAAGTATGCTTAAAGTTATTATTCAATTAGAAGTTTCATGGCCTAATTAATTTAATTCTTTATTTAAAATTTGAGCTAGTATAGCGTATATATTAAATCTGTGTTCTTTAGTTACTTGAATATATTTCTTCTTTCCTTTCCTTTGTCCATATATACGCATGTTGTTAGTCACTTTTAGGATACTTATCAATTTGATAACTTAAAATATCATGATATGTTCCTTGGTTTAGCTTAAAATAAGTAAATGCTTATGTAATTTTATTTTGGTGCATGTGATATCAATTCGAGTCCATCTTTGGACCCCATCGTTGCATATCGCTGAGTCCCATCATCTTGTTTGAATTGCTGGAAAGTTGATAAATGGAAAAAAAAGGTAATATTCATAATTTATATAGTGATATTAGGCTGTATACATGGAATACAGGTGGAAAATAGTGTCGTATACACTGGTATAAAGTATTTATATAGTCTGATATGCAAGAAAACAATATTATATACACTGATATACAATATATATACATTCTGATGTACAGTGTGTATACAACTGTGATATACAGTGAGATTGTGCTTAAGGCCCAAAACGCAGATGACGCAATACCTTAGTCCAGGCGTACAGAAACTAAGTGTCGGACAATACTTTTATTTGTTATTTATTGTTTATTTATATTAATTTGGGTTGTCATACTTTATTTATTTATGTTATTTATGCTTGCTTAGATATTAATTTTAATTTGTTTTAACCTAATCAGATTCTCCTAAAGATAAACCAATTCATGTTAATTTACTCTTTAGATGATTTTCTTCTTTTACTTAGGCCTTTGGTAAACTTTACTTTTTTTATATACATGTATATTATTTTCAATGTTTAAGTTTGATCATTTTTTCCAAAAAAATATTTTAAAATCTTCGTTTCTTTTTAAATTAATATTTTTAAAAGTTAGTCAAATAATTTTTAAATAATCGGAGAATCGCGCGTTAGCGGCCACTTTGAATGCTTAATACCTTCTCAAAGTGAAAATAAGAACCTCGTACCTTTTTTTCTGAATTTTTAAGACTTAAATCTGTTAAGGTCTTTTAAATTAAGTTTTCTTAATTTCTTTAAAAAATTAAGTGACGACTCCTCTTTTCTAAAATTATTTTTCTCTCTATAAAGTTGAAATTAATTTTAAACTGTCTTTTTCCGACATAACTTTAAGCGTGGTTCACAACACACCCATAAGCAAGACTCTACTAGACACATCTTCATAGACTCCCTAGGACTCTTGAACTCTGTGCTTTGATACCAAGTTTGTCACGCCCCCGGGGGGGGGGGGGGGGGGTTCCCAAGACGTGGACGGCACTCGAAAACCATTGCTAGCGTTCAAGCGAACCACTTGGTCCAATCACACTTCCATTCAGTCACATTCTATTAGCGGAAGACTCAAATCACAAGGATACTATTTGTCACGACCCGAATCCGGGTGTGATGCCACTCATCTTAATCCATCGAGATAAGTCAGCCTAATACCTAACGAAAAGTAGATGCGGAAGAAAAAGAAAAGAATCAAAATTTAACTTAAGCGAAAACACATAAAAGAAGCTCAACATCCCCCCAAGATTGGTTGTCACATGTACAAGCCACTAATTTATTATCGAAGTACGAAAAGAAATACAGTCACAATGTATTTGTCTCTAGAATAGGACTAAAACATAAGAAAAGAGCAAGAGGTGTCCGCTAGATAGATGTAACAGCTACCTCAACACTCGGAGTGATAATATCCTCAGAAACGGTAGTAAACCGTAGGAGATCAAGCAGACCTGTGCTCACAACCTACATAAGTGTGGAAGCAAGGGGTGAGTACCAAACAAAACGGTACTCAGCAAGTGGATAACTAAAACTAAGCCAAAATTAATAGATACAAGTACTCTTTTCCTTCCAATCGAACCTCCTTAACTACAACCTGCATAAAACCAACCCAACTTTACACTTGTACAATAACAGCAGCAATATAGTCCATGAATACTCATCAATAATCTCATCAATGAATCATATCAAGTCAAGTCAACATATACATAGAAATGTAGGGATAAACACAAATTCACAAATATCAAAAAGGTGCAATGCAATGCAAGGAAATGATGCATGTCAGTCCTATCGGTACACATCCGCTGAATCACAGTCCGGAACCCATGGGGGACATTTTTGTCCATGTAACCTTCCACGGAGCGTGTGGCCCGTCCCCTCAATATATATATCCTGCCACGGAGCGTGTGGCCCGACCCTTTTATATATAATACCTGCCACGGAGCGTGTGGCCCGACCCCTCTATATATAATACCTGTCACGGAGCGTGTGGCCCGACCCCTTTGTTTCATAATACCTGCCACAGAGCGTGTGGCCCGACCCCTTTTGTTTCATATCATTTTCAATCTCAACACAATATGTCAGAACCAATGCAATCAATTCATGTTTATATAATTCACGATAATAATATGACAACAACCATAATTTTTTCTATCTCACATCAACATAGTCATTTCATATGTCCAAAATAAATTCATAATCACAGCATATCAATTCCACCAATACATGTCATTAGATCACTATTTTCTACCCATCATCTTCATTTTAAGGTCAATCATATAGTCAATAACCCAGTCTAATTCTCATTACTCCCTAGTACACATAAAACGGAAATACAAGCATCTACAAGCTTAAACTGAGGCTTAGAAATTCACTTGCCTTAATTAATTAAACAATTACTCCGGTACTTGAGCCTTCCCTTTCGTTGGTCCTCCAAATAAGTATAATCTAATCAAATAAATAACCACAATAAGATTTCGAAACTAACAACACCCATATTATTATATGTCTAGCCTAGACCCAAAAACTCACACAAATCTATAATCACGTTCTTAATCTTGATGTCACTTAAGATGTCAACTCCCATATTTTCTGAATTTCAAGCATAGGGTTAGGTTCTAATTTGCTCAATATAATAAATTTAATGGAATTCATAAAATATAATATACCTAATATTTAATTATCTATCTCAATATATCAAAATTCGGAAACTAACTCATTCTATGTCATTGAAGTCAAATCTGAAATTTTCTTTTCGATTATGTTCACTCATGATAAAATAAACTCACATGTCAAATTTCAGCTAAAACGGATCGTTATTCGACCCCCAAATCAAGATTTTATGTGAAGAACCCTAGGGTCATATTTTCTTATCTTAGCATTATTCCTCCACCAATATACCCTAAAAATATGTTCATAATCGCATAAAAATTTAATGGAAAGGATGAGAATAATTACCTTAACGCTTTGGAATGAAAATCCCTATTTTTCTCTTCTCCTTTATTTTTCTTTTCCCCTTTCTTTTCTTTCTTCCTCTGTATTTTTTTCAATTTCTGCGTTGTTTTTTTTTGGTTTACGCCGTCGTCACCTGATGGCTTAATGCCATATATATATATATATTATTATTATTATTATATATATTTTTCTTTTATTATTATTATTTTTCTTTTATTATTATTTATTTCCTTTTTTTTGTTTTCTAAATTAATCATGTACTAAAAGTGATAAACCCTACTAACCTATTTTATTAAATATAAGAAACGTGGTATAAGATATTAAATAAATTAACACTTTAGCCCATCAATTAAATTAATTCTTTAAAATTACCCCTCAACTAATTAACCAAAGTTACCGAATAGTCCAAATAACCCATTAAAATTTTACGGGAAGGGTCTCGTATGAAAGGGAGAGGATTCGTTCTCAAAATGACCTAACGGGTCATTACATTATCCACTACTAAAAGTCATGTTCGTCCTCGAACATAAAGAAGGAAAAGAAAGAATAGCCGACGTTACCTAAAGCTTAAGTTATTATATTCTAGAGTCGGTGTTCATCCCTCCAAGTGAGTTCCTCCTTAAGACCATTTCATCAAGATCAACTAGTAAGAACTGAATTTTTGAATCAAACCTTGGTAGATTTACAAATCAAGAGTGATTACCAAGCCATAAACTAACCCATGAATTCAATTTGAATCGAAACCTCTTGAATCATAGCACAACCACCAAGGCGAGTCTTTTCTCACATACTTACGATGAAGTTCTTAATACCGGCTACAACCAGAAGTGAACTTGAACAACCACCATATACTCATAATGTGCAAACCATCACAGGTTTTGTCAAGATTCCATTCTCGCTACCCAAGCTTCCCACGAGCTTAAGCTATAAAAATCTGATCTTTAGACATTAGGTACTCATTACTAGAGAATATGATTTATCTAACCCAAAGAATGAAATGATTGAATACCCTCTTAGCGAGCGATACACCCAAGCATACAAAATTTCTAATAATACTATCAAAAATGGTAGATCAGTAGTTGTGATTGCAAACAATCCTTAAGAGCGGTAACACTAGATCCATTGGCCCCCCACATTCTACCATACATATCCAGAATGAGACCCCGACGAGAGTTGAATCTAAAGACTGCCGGAAAACTATAAATATTCATAGTAGCTCTTCTACAAATTCTTATAAAAAGAGTTATGCATGTAAAATCACTATTATACTTCAATAATCCCTAACAACAACAAATCTATCATAACTGAAATAACCAAGTTTGCAAAAGCATCCTACCCTACCAAAAGGATATCACAGGATTGTTACACCGATCAACCACTAGGGATCCATCCACCGAAGTAGAAACACGTGTGGGCATAGGCAGCAAATCATACTTCAAATCATGTCCGAAATAAAATAGATAGTTACATAAGAATGTACGAAATCAAGATCGAATAACACAAGATACTTTTCCTATAGTGCTTATATCAAACATTTTCATTCATCTGACTCCATCACTTTGATTTTTTTGTTACCCACAATCAACCAGTTTGTTCCCCATACCAAAACTTAGAGAAATTCTTGGTCACCTGAATAATTCTATATACTATGAGCACATAGCCTCTATTTACCCTCTAGTGCCTAAGTAACACATCACAATAGTTCGTATAACTCATCAACAGAGTAGTAACAATCCAATTCGATATTCTTAATAACCACGAAGAACTATATCCCATCTCGTAGTGCATCCATAAGTCACCTACCATAATTTGAGAGTCTAACCTTACATAAAACACATAATCTTCGACACCTCACTATTTGTCATTCAAACCAAAAACAAACCTTCAAAAAAGTCGTTGTGACATCTCTCATAAGTCTGTGTCGGACCAATTGACATTGTATAGTCATATCTGAAAACAAGGGCGAAAATTCGTATAATCGTCAACTTTGAACTAAAGATCTACACATGGTGTCTTATTTTTTATCATTTCTTAGATGCTTTCTATGAAGCAAATTCCAATTACCTTGAACTATTTAATACACCAGACTCTTATTCCTTTTGCTAACTCATTTACCAATCTTATTCTTTTGAATCAAAACTTTAAGTGAAGCCCTTTCTTAGGCCTTTTAATGATCAAAAGCAATAAACTCTGCAATTCAAACCCTGCACAAGTTCTTTCAACTGCTCAATACCCCATGTGATCGATCAATTTTCATCTTGCCGATCTATACTTTGACGAAACCTACCACCACAATGTAGACTTAAAATGGACAACTTGAATTTCGAATTTCATCCATGTAATCCAATCCCATTATCTATCAACATTAGCTCATACATTGAAGATCTTTATAAATTCACGCATCTTAGCTATCATTGATCACCTCTCCATTAATCTTATTGTATCCTTCGTTAAAATTTAATTATACCAGTTATCAAACTCGAAACCACAAAAGAACTTATTACCATACTCGAGTCAAACGCCTATAGAGTTATTTCTCAAATCTTATCCAATAATTATTAACCCATATGAATAACACATAATATTGCCACCATAAACAGAGTAAAATAAACAGAATCATATCTCACTAAATTTAATTCTCCACTCTCTCTGAAGATACATTCGGCCCTTATAACCAGAGTAAATATAATTGTTCTCGCCTTGCTTCGAAGGCTAAACTACATTTTACTAATTATTTTCATTTATGAATCTAGATTCTTTCAATTCTATTCGAGTAGTGTCTTAACACATTCTACGACTTTCCATACAACCACGCCACTCACCAAATAGTAGAAAATCGCAATTTAGATACCTGCAAGTCATTATTATTATATTGAATCTATTTAACCCAAAATCCTTAAAGTATGGTTATGTCCTGATCATAATCCATCATAAATTCTTATTACCGGTATGCTCAATAACTATTACCATCATCTCGAAGTCAACCTTCTCAATCGACAAAACACCTTAAACCCAGTTATACCAACCAAATCCAATGGAATAACCCAATTTTATGCGCACTCTCACTAAAATTCTTAATTGCATTCACACAAGTATACTCTCTGCTACTTTCTTTATCCATAAGCTTATCATTATGATATTGATCCACTCCCTTGGAGTTTACGGTTAAGTTACAAATCCTCAGTTAGAATTCTAGGGATACACTTCACAACCTAAACGTATTAATCATACCCAAAATCCACCACTAAGATCTTTCTTATAAATAATGCTTACCCCAAGCGTCCCTAGTAAAAAACTAGTTGGGTTGTTTTTCAAATGTGAATGCAACATCAAATCTCATCAAATGAGAAGATGATACAACTGATAACTCCTTAAGTAGTTAGTAATCATACTTGATAATCGATGTATTTGTTTTTGTATACCAATAGTATCATACCGTGAAAGTTTGATAGATCCACCACTAGAATACATCATACCCACTGTAAAGATCATACCTAGATAGTCTATACCTTTCTATCTATTGCGTAACTGTCATACATTACCAATGCATTTTAGTCTCCACTCAAAATTGATATCACTCTTAAGTAGGTAAGGTCAATAGCAGAAGCAACACAACCCATAACCCTAACCAAATAATCACAAGTACCGCGGTAGTAGACTTATAATAACCCTACCTGATATACATCTACCCTATCAAACCACTATAGAGATTCTGATCTCGATTAGTGCAAAATCATCCTCATCACATACTATGTAACTCATTCTTTCACGATGAACTTCACAGTCTGTAGTCTCGGAGGGCACATTGCTTACAAAATAGTCATTCCTCTAACTATACCATTCTCAATTGTAGAACCACTTCAAACATCGGGTAGGCCAAACAACCACTATCAAAAAATATAAGACGTTCATATAATCTTTCATACCATTGTTCCTCTTCCTATACCATATCCTCAAATTACATTATTGAACCATAACCTTACTTACTCTTTTAAAATCGTTGTGCATTACAAGTCTCCCCATACACCCTTTTCATAAGTTTATTACTTCCACCTCCAAATTAGATCTAGACCACGTGATGACATTTCAACTACATGCACATAAAATCAAGCAAGAGTCACCACTATATGTGAGAGAATGGAGTGAGGCAATAGAAAATAGATCGGATCAAGGACGCACAATAGAGAATCAAAAGGTGAAGATATTTCCTAAAAGTCTGCATAGCCTCTCGAAGATAAGTACAGACGTCTCCGTACCAATCGTCAAGACTCTACTTAGACTTGGCTTGTATACACGTGAGACCTATGAATCTGGGGCTCTAATACCATTTTTGTCATGACCCGAATCCGGGTGTGATGGCACTCATCTCAATCTATCGAGATAAGTCATCCTAATACCCAACGAAAAGTAGATGCGGAAGAAAAAGAAAAGAATCAAAACTTAACTTAAGCGAAAACACATAAAAGAAGCTCAACATCCCCCCAAGATTGGTTGTCACATGTACAAGCCACTAATTTATTATCGAAGTACGAAAAGAAATACAGTCACAATGTCTTTGTCTCTAGAATAGGACTAAAACATAAGAAAAGAGCAAGACGTGTCCGCTAGATCGATGTAACAGCTACCTCAATACTCGGAGTGATAATATCCTCAGAAGCGGTAGTAAACCGTAGGAGATCAAGCAGACCTGTGCTCACAACCTTCACAAGTATGGTAGCAAGGGGTGAGTACCAAAAAACACGGTACTCAGCAAGTGGATAACTAAAACTAAGCCAAACTTAATAGATACAAGTACTCTTTTCCTTCCAACCGAACCTCCGTAACTACAACCTGCATAAAACCAACCCAACTTTACACTTGTACAATAACAGCAACAATATAGTCCAAGAATACTCATTAATAATCTCATCAATAAATCATATCAAGTCAAGTCAACATATACATAGCAATGTAGGGATAAACACAAATTCACAAATGTCAAAACGGTGTAATGCAATGCAAGGAAATGATGCATATCTGTCCTATCGGTACACATCTGCAGAATCACAGTCCGAAACCCATGGGGGACATTTCTGTCCATGTAACCTACCACGAAGCGTGTGGCCCGTCCCTTCAATATATATATCCTGCCACGGAGCGTGTGGCCCGACCCCTTTATATATAATACCTGCCACGGAGCATGTGGCCCAACCCCTTTATATATAATACCTGCCACGGAGCGTGTGGCCCGACCCCTTTGTTTCATAATACCTGCCACGGAGCGTATGGCCCGACCCTTTTTGTTTCATATCATTTTCAATCTCAACACAATATGTCAGAACCAATGCAATCAATTCATGTTTATATAATTCACGATAATAATATGACAACAACCATAATTTTTCCTATCTCACATCAACATAGTCATTTCATATGTCCAAAATAAATCCATAATCACAACATATCAATTCCACCAATACATGTCATTAGATCACTATTTTCTACCTATCATCTTCATTTTAAGGTCAATCATATAGTCAATAACCCAGTCTAATTCTCATTACTCCCTAGTACACATAACACGGAAATACAAGCATCTACAAGCTTAAACCGAGGCTTAGAAATTCACTTGCCTTAATTAATTAAACAATTACTCCGGTACTTGAGCCTTCCCTTTCGTTGGGCCTCCAAATAAGTATAATCTAATCAAATAAATAACCACAATAAGATTTCGAAACTAACAACACCCATATTATTATATGTCTAGCCTAGACCCAAAAACTCACACAAATCTATAATCACGTTCCTAATCTTGATGTCACTTAAGATGTCAACTCCCATATTTTCTGAATTTCAAGCATAGGGTTAGGTTCTAATTTGCTCAATATAATAAATTTAATAGAATTCATAAAATATAATATACCTAATATTTAATTATCTATCTCAATATATCAAAATTCGGAAACTAACTCATTCTATGTCATTGAAGTCAAATCTGAAATTTTCTTTTCGATTATGTTCACTCATGATAAAATAAACTCACATGTCAAATTTCAGCTAAAACGGATCGTTATTCGACCCCCAAATCAAGATTTTATGTGAAGAACCCTAGGGTCATATTTTCTTATCTTAGCATTATTCCTCCACCAATATACCCTAAAAATATGTTCATAATCGCATAAAAATTTAATGGAAAGGATGAGAATAATTATCTTAATGCTTTGGAATGAAAATCCTTATTTTTCTCTTCTCCTTTATTTTTCTTTTACCCTTTCTTTTCTTTCTTCCTCTGTATTTTTTTCAATTTCTGCGTTGTTTTTTTTTGTTTACGCCGTCTTCACCTGATGGCTTAATGTCATATATATATATATATTATTATTATTATTTTTCTTTTATATTATTTATTTCCTTCTTTTTGATTTCTAAATTAATCATGTACTAAAAGTGATAAACCATACTAACCTATTTTATTAAATATAAGAAAAGTGGTATAAGATATTAAATAAATTAACACTTTAGCCCATCAATTCAATTAATTCTTTAAAATTATCCCTCAACTAATTAACCAAAGTTACCGAATAGTCCAAATAACCCATTAAAATTTTACGGGAAGGGTATCGTATGAAAGGAGGAGGATTCGTTCTCAAAATGACCTAACGGGTCATTACACTATTCATAATATAGGGCCAAAGCCAACCACATATCCAATCAACAAATAGCAAGAATAAAACTTGTCAAAATGAACAATTCAACATTTTCCATACTCTAGTCTATGAAGCCTCTATCAACAATCCAGGAGGTGTCGATGATAGGTCCACGGCTATCAAAAATCAAAATAAAAGAAAACTAATCAAAGCTAAAAAGATAATTTCAGTATCCTCCAAAAATAGTGAGGACTTACCAACTAGCTGAAAGTGAATAGATCTTCAATGGTGCGCCGGTTGATAATCTCTAGTAACTGTCTCTGCATCATTAAATGATGTAGGCCAACCATCACTTATGAGCCAGTGATAGTACAACAAGCCGACGTTGTTTCCACATCCGTTCATACCTTGCCAGGGTATGAACGAATCAACCAATCATGGATCCATAACTAATCAAGTCCTATCATGTCAGGACAATAATTTAGGAAACATCCGACTTTAATGGTCCAATCCCCTCCTACGTTAGGTGACGTAGTTATTGGATTCGAGTATTACTTACTCTTACCCAATTCGTTGCTCAATACTCCTTTCAAGACTCAATGCTCATAAAATTTTATACAATCAACTCAATCTAATCATATCAACGAGTCTTATTTGGGACCTTGTCAATTCATCAATTCTATCGCAATCAACATCTCAACCAATCATACTATCCAATCAATTCCAATCACATCTTTCAAGAGTAGTTTAAATATGTATTTATGGTGAAATTTAATCCTATCCAATCATTCCTTCGTTCATTTTACAAATATTTTGGGAACTCATCAAGACTCCAAGACTCTAAATCAATAATTTAAATTTTTAACAAAAATATATTCGACAACTCATATCAACCAACTCTTAGACATAAAAATTATGTATAACAATTCATATCAATCAACTCATATCAACATAAGCATTTATCAATTTCTTGACTCAACAACATCAACATAACAAAAATTAAGTTAATAGATGAAAAAGACTAATTTGGACATAAATTTATCAAGAAACTACATTATTATGAACATTCAATCTCAAAGAAGATGTAGGGAACATGGGTGGATTCAACCCATGCTTTGAGTAACCTTACATACCTGGGTGTACATATTAAAGAAACCTTGATGTTAGGTCTTCAATGGGAAGCTTGAATCCTTGAATTGTTTTTGAGGGAAAGTCTTGTTGGAGATGGATTGAGAGAGAAGAGGATGAAGATTAGGGTTCTTTAAGAGAGGCAAAAGACTAAAAAAAATGGTCCAAAATGTTCCAAGTTAGTGTATATATGTTTAGGGAAAATATCCAAGTTTCCCTTCTGGTGCTATAGTGGCGCGCCGCGCCACTGCAGCGCCAAACCTGAAATTTCTAAAATCTGGAAAATGAGCTTAAAAACCCTGTAGGTGCTTTAGTCGTGCATCGCTCTAAGGGCCAAACTACTGAGGCTAGTTTCTGGCGCTATAGTGGCGCCGAGCGCCACTGGAGCGCCAGACCTGAAATTCCTACAGTGATAGTCTATGCCTGAAATTCTTGCAGTGATAGTCTATCGTAAAATAGTCATAACTTTTTACTCTGAACTCTAAAAATTGAAATCCCGGTGGCATTGGAAAAAATACTCAAATACCTTTAATATTATAGGTTATGGGCCACCCAGTTCGTTATATTCAAAGAGATATGGTCATTGGAAGTTTACCCTTATATGAACTCTTTCGGAAACTTAGCCGAGACAAATTCTTTGGACTTGGCTTGGTTTTAGGGATCCCTTGTTACCCTAAATCACATATAATACCCTTAAATTACTTAGGAGTTGCTCCTAACTCATGCATAAACTTTAAAATCGTCGAGTACGATCCTATACGTACATGAAGAATGGTCCAAATCTTAGTGAAAAAAATTGGGGTGTTACAGATGGTAGTAGGATATTGTTGACTCTTTGGAGAATGATTGGATGTATGTGAAGGGTGTTATGAGGCTTGGAAAGAAAGGGAAGTTTGGGCACTAATATATTGGCCTAACAAAATTGTGAAGAGGATTAGGAATGTCACTCATGAATTGGAGTTCGAGGTTGATGATCTAGATGTTTGAATAATTCTATTGATAGAGTTTCGATGTACTATTTGTGCCTAATAATTAGAATGATGAAGGAAATGTCCCTACTTTTTACTTGAATTGATTTGCCTATTCTTGAGTGGGAATAGTTGATTGTCTAGATTGCTTGATTGCTTGATTGGTTGATTTAATTGAGTCACAATTGTTATTCATTCCTCGAGTCCAACTTTTCTTGATCTTCATTCGAGGATGAATGATCCTAAGGGGTAGATAATGTAACACCCCAGATTTGTTTTTTGCCAAGACTCAAATCGTTCTTCTTGTGTGTGTAGGATCGAACTCGAAGACTTATAATTTTATATATGAGTTAGGATCAATTACTAAGTATTGAAAGTGTGTTATATGTGTTTGAGGATCATAAGAGATCTCTATCACCAAGCTGAGTCCAAAGAATTCCAATCGACTAAGTTGTAGGATGAGTTTGTATAAGTATCAACTTCAAATGACCATAACTTTAGGTATACTAAGAGTTATATGTTCGATGACCTATCAAATTAATGGTCTTTGAGTCTTCTTTCCAACGCCACAAAGATTGCATTTTTTGGAGTTCGGAGTCAAAAGTTATGACCATTGTTCTATTGACTATCACTGCAGGAATTTCAAACCTGCGTCTTCAATGGTGTCCGACGCCGCTATAGCACCCAAAACTAGCCTTAGTAGTTTGGGTGCTAGCGCGGCGCGCCAACTATAGCTCCAGCAGGGGTTTTAGCCTATTTTCCAGATTTTTGATGAAGGGCAACGTGGACATTTTCCCTAAATGTATATATACAAACTTGGACATGTTTGGGGGTAAGTTTTTTAGTCTTTCACCTCCCAAAAACCCTAATCTTCATCCTCTTCTCTCTTAAATCATCTTCAACAAAATTTCCTCTCAAAAGCTCAATAGTTCAAGCTTCCCATTGAAGACATATCATCAAGGTTTCTTCAAAATCTACGCTAAGTTATGTAAGGCTAACCTAAAATATGGATTGAGTTCTTCCATACGCCCCATAGATGTGTTGGATGAAGATGGTGAAAGACTTGAACCTTCTATGAAGGTTTTCTTAAAATTTTCCTAAACTCTAGAATATTTTTATACACTAGTAATTGATTGATGATTTTCATGACTTAAATTCTTGAATAATTATCTTTCATATTTATTTTACAAACCGTAGTTACATATTGAAAACAATGAATATTTGTATATAAATTAATATGTATTGATTGTGTTCTTGAGTCGAGTTTTGTTGGGAATATGGATTCATTTTATTCATTCACATGAACTCAAGATGAGACTTCTTTTTTACATAATTGTCTCGAGGTTGAGATTGATGGTTTTTGTGTGTATATGTATTGATTGGAATGAAAAGAATGAATTGGGATAGTTATGAATGTGAATGGCATAAAAAGAAATGAAACATTGGTAGAGCTAGAGCGTCATTTTTGTTTCTTTAAATGGAATATATAATTAAATAAGAATTTTGGAGCAAGATGTTTGATGATGATGTGAATGATGGTTGTTTAACATATGTAGAATGATTGATGAAGAGGTATGTTGATGACGATGTTTGAGGTTAAATTGATTGGAGTCTAATGTGACTACATGATATGTGATTTGTATAATTTGATTTGATTGGAGTCTTATGAGCATTTGAATATAAATGATCTTTTGCGAAGTGTTTTAAATAAATGATTTGTGAACACTTTTGCATAAACTATGTATACACTATTTTGAGTTTAAAGAATGATTATTTTCATCTTCAATTTTGAAAGAGTTTAAGCATGATTTTAGTTTGAAAAGTCTCTTAATCACTATTTTGAGTATGAGTATTTTAAGAATAAACGAGTTGATTCTAAAGAAGGTCCAATGAGGCCAAATTTGATTGAGTTTTGAAAAGAGTCCAATGAGACTAAATGAGTTGATTTGAAACTAAGTCCTAAGAGACTAAATGAGTATTCTGAGTATTTTACTCACTTGATATATATGTGCATATTGAGTCTTGGGAGGAGTATTGAGCACCGAATTGGATAAGAGTATAGTCCATACTCGAATCTCATAAACTACACCATTAATGTAGGAAGGGATTGGACCATTAAAGTCGAATGTTTCCCATTTTATTGTCCTAAAATAATAGGACTTGATTGATTGATGGATCCATGATTATTTGATTCGTTCATTGCCTGGCAAGGTATGGACGGATGTGGCAACGATGTGGCTCATTGTTCATCACCTACTTATAGATGGTGGGATTGTTGTCGGTTAGAGAAACTCCCAAATCAAGTGAATTGTGCATGATATGATTGGTTTAATTGTGATTGTAGATGATTGAATTGAATGGTAAAAGTTGTTAAATTCTAATTTGCATATCTATTGAGTTGAATCCTTTGACTTGATTGTTGAGTTGATTATATATGATTGAATTGGATTAGACGATATGTGATTGGATTGGACTAGATGATATGTGATTGGATTGGATTAGATGATATGTGATTGGATTGGATTAGATGATATGTGATTGGTTTGGATTAGATGATATGTGATTGGATTGGATTAGATGATATGTGATTGGATTTAATTGGATGATATATGATTGGTCTCTATCTAAACTGTATTCTTATTTTACACTTATGACACCTTGATTGAGTATCTCTTATCTTTATGACTCGAGATATTTGAACCAGTATTGTTTCATTCTGCCATATTACATACTCGTACATTTTACGTACTGACGTCCATTTGGACATGCATCATTTTATGATGCAGAGACAGGCTTAAGAGATCATCAATAGGCACACCATTGAGGATCTGTTCACACTCATCTTATTGGTGAGTCCTCCTCTACATTCGGAAGATACCACTTAAGTTATTCTTGAGTTGAGTTAGTATTTTCATTCTGATTTGAGGTAGCCTAGAATCTATCATTGGCACTAATTAGATAGTAGTGATAGAGGTTTCATAGACTAGATAGTGATGGGTCGATTGAGTATTTTATTTCTTGAATTATTCTTTTCAAACTATTTAACGACATAGATTGGAGTTCGATTTATTGGTCCATGGCCTTTATTATTTGAGTTAGATTGATGATTTGAGTTGCCCACTAAATTATTTCTTTATTTTAAACTTTCTACTGATTGATTGATATGAATGGATGTGTGATTGGATCAAGTGGTTCGCTTGGGGACCAATAATGGTCTTCGAGAGCCGGCCACATCTAGGGTACCCTTCCGGGGCATGATAATATGGAACTGTAATTCATGTAGAAGAACAAAATGTTCCCACATATGGAGATTACCGTACACACCTGGAAGAACAAGTGTTCTTGAACAAAAGCATTACGCTTGGAACCTTATAACTTGAACTTGAGAAACCCTTCTATAGAGTTTTTGGAGACAAAGTTTGGAGAAGAAACTTGATTCAAAACCCTAACATTATTGAAGAGAATCTTGAACTTGGAGCTTTTGGATCTTGGGAAATTGGGGAAAACCTTTTCTTGATGTTCTTGATCATTTGGAGAAGGGGAATTAGGGTTTTGAGAGTTACTATTAGTATTAGGATGTTATTAGGTTATAAGAAGAATTTAGAGAAGTTAATTAAGGGTAAAAAGGCAAGAATACCCCTCTAAGAAGGTAAGAAGAGTAGGAAAATAGAAGAAAATGACGTTTTAATTAATTTGGGGGGGGGGGGGGGGGGGAATTCTGCTATTTGGAAGCCCCATCATCAAAATATTCAGTGGATTGCCAAAGTGGGCTTTTGGATCACCAAAATTAACAATTTCTGAAGGTTTATGGGTCATTTTGGTGATGTAGTTCAGTGATAAAGAATGTTTTTCAGTGACTAAGTGAACTGACAGATGTCATTGCCAAACCCTCTAGCCCAGACGTGTTTCACTAAAACAATCATAACTTTTTACTCCGAACTTGGTTTAATGAACGGTCAGTGGTGTTTGAAAGAAGACTCATAGGCCTTTAATTTTTTAGGTTCTATGTCACCTAAGCTTTCAAATTCAGAGAGATATGTTCATTTGAAGTTCATCCTTTTATGATATCATGAAAAAACTTAACTAGTAGTGAAGCTTTGAACTCGACTTAGTGGTAGAGATTCCTTATGACCCTAATTCACATCTATTATACTTCCCACACTTATGAATAGATCTTAAAACCTATGCACAATTAAGAATCATTTGTTGTGGGCCTATATGCATACGAAGAATGGTTCAGATCTTAGCTTAGAAATAGTTGAGGTATTATAACAGATTTATTTTCAGACACAGGAAAGAGGAAGGAAAGTTCAATCACACAAGTTTACCATAGTAGAAAAGCACTTGCAATATAGTTATGGGTATACTCATCAATGATACAAATCTCATAGTTATGGAGTGAAGCTCACCATGAAACATAGAGCTCAGATCTTACCTAAAATCGAGGAGAAGCTCCAACTTGTGAAGTGTAGAAGTGTTCTTTGAAACTAAGCAAGAAATGATCATCCATAGAATTCACCTATGACAGGGTTTGAGCAACCAGAGTCTAAGTTATCGAAGCTTCAAATAGATTTACTCAGCACAAGAGACATTTTAGTTTCCATATCGATGTCTTAGGAACCTACCAAATCAAGAATTATATATCTTACTCAACGGGAATGACAAAAGTACATCTAAAATCTTCTTAGTCTGATTGTAGGATCAGTGATGTTTCTTAGGTGAAGATGAAGATAGTTCTCCAACAGCTTCTACTCTTCCTTCCTTATAGTGGGAGCTGTGTCATTACTTTATTTATACTCTGTATCCTTAGAAGCTCTTGTACGTATTTAGACTAGTATCGTTGGGTGTTATTATGTTTCTAGTAATAAAACTTAGAGTTTTAAAATTTTCAATTATGGTGTATTCCAGACATTTTAGGTTGGTATTTGACAATTGTTAAACTTTCGCATGTTATTTCTGTAAGGGTTATCCGATCTAGGTGTTAGAGTACGTGTCTGCACGGCTCAATGAATTGGTTCGTAACAGATTGGGTCACTAGCTGTATAAAAAATAATGATGGAGAGATGATATATGCTGAATCAAGGCTTATGGAGAATGTTTCTATTATTGAAGTTGAAATAAAGTCTATTAGAATTGGTATAGAGTATTGCCTAAGTCACCATCTAGTGCCTTTGATTATTGAAACAAATTCACTTATGACTCAAAAAGTATTAAATGGAATTTGGAAGGTTTCTTGGTTGATTGTTCTAGATGTACGGTACATAAAGGATTTAATGATGATTAATGAAGTGGAGGTAGTGCATACATTTCGAGAAGAGAACACACATGCAGATTTTTCTTTTGCTAATCATGATTTTGATTTTGCATGTACACAAAGAAATCAATTTAATAATATGCAAGAGATACCACAACAAGCATATGAAATTATACAACTGGAAAAGGAAGGCATGCCAAATCTGCGAATAAGGAAAATACAAATTATAAGCTACAGGATACGAAACTAGTCACACAACATGTTGGAACAAGATTTCCAATCAGGTTTCATCATCTTATAGGGTTTTAGGGATTAGATCTAATACCTTATGATGCGGCTGGAAATTTAACTTCTTTAACAGTGGTATCAACTCCAAAGGGCTTCAATCTATTAAGAGGATAAATTAAAAACTACAAAATAAGGTACCTGAATTTTCAAGTTCAGGATCGTTCTTACTTGGGATTGGTTGAATCTCAGGGTCTTATTTCTATGATTCTCATGTGAAATCAGAGCTCCATCAGCTTCATGGTGATCTCCATATTCATCCCCCTCAAGAGTTAAAAAAGATCTATCACATTTGAGTTGAAGAAGGCTTCAATGGTGTTGAATCATGACATTTGTGAGAAGTTTTGGATGTCCAACTGATTACAAGCCACACTTGACTGTCTGTTGATGGTTGTTGGTGATCAGAGATGGAAGGTTGGTGGAGACAGTCCCCTAAGTTGGCGATGGTCTGTCCAAGAAGTTGAATAGTTGTTCCAGAGTGTTCTTAATTTTTTGTTTTATTTTTTTTCTTTTTCTTTTTCCTTCTTTTCTTACGGGTCTAGTCCACTTTTGGCCCTATACACATGTGTTGGTCTACTTTTATTTAATAAAAGGCTCGTTTGATTGAAAAATCAATTCACCTATGTGGATAAAAATATATTTTTCTCTTGTAATTTCACTTTTGTGTAAAAGGGAATATGCAAATAAGTCAGAAATTCACTAGAATTTATAAGAGTACCTCTAAGATTAGAAGAAGGCTATACGTTTGTTCTTTTACGACATATCAAAATTTTCACACTTACCTTTATGTCGTTTATGTATATAATTATTATCGTTCAAGAGAAAAACATATACATATGAAATATTAGATGAATCCTCAGTTGTACAGAAAATTCCTGCACTACTTTCATGTCGTTTATGAAAATAATTATTAGTGTTTAAAAAAAGTGATATTTCACATGTATAACGTTCATAATATTTATTTCAAGAGTATAATTTAGAGTAGAAGACGAACATTCAAAAAGGATATTCCTTCAGTGGAGATTAGTAAGACAGATTGATGTATAATATAAAAAAGATGTAGTGCATCCATGTGAAAAGAAAAATATAGAAGAACACAAATGACATACATTACAAATAAATGAGTATAAATTCATTTGAGATACATTTGTGTATAATGTTGAAATCGTGTTCTCTAAATGCATCATTTTGGATGAAAAATTGCTTTCATAAAAGAGATCTCTTTAATTGAGTGTTACAAATATGATACATGTGATATTTCACATGTATTTCTTTTTCTCTTGAATGATAATAATTATATACATAAATAACATAAACGTAGGTGTGAAAATTTCGATACAAGTTGTAAAAGAAAAAATGTATAGGTTTCTTCTAACACGTTTTTTTGCTCACTTGAACAAAAACATTCAGCACTACTTTCATGTCATTTATGAAAATAATTATTATTGTTTAAGAAAAAAATCATGTGATATCTCACATGGATAACATTCACAACATTTATTTGTAGAGCATCATTTAGAGTAGAAGAAGAACCTTCATAAAGGACATTTCTTTAGTGGAGATTAGTAAGATAGACCGATAGTGAAAAAGGGAAATGGGAAAAACAATGATAACAAAAGTTAACAAATGTACTATAATATTCAAACACTAGAGACATGAAAAACAATGTATTGCATCCATCGTGAAAAGGAAACGGTAGAAGAACAAAGATGACATACATTAGAAATAAATGAGTGTAAATTAATGTAAGATGCATTTGTGTATAATATTCAAACCATGTCCTTTGAATGCCTTATTTTGGATGAAAAATTGCTTTCATGAAAGAGATCTGTTTAACTGAGATTATTTGTACATTACCATAGGCGAATTCAAAATTTGAAATTGTGGGAACCCACTAAAAAAAATATTGTTAGAGTTAGGAATCAAACCATGTCATCTATCATGAGCGTAACTTGAATAACAAACTTAACCAATGCCCCAACTCACCATTGTGGTTTCAAGTGCCTATTCCCTCGTCAAGATATATGTCACGATCCAAAATCTGAAGTGTCATGATGGAACCTACACTACTATCCGTTAGGTAATTCAATTGTTTCCCCAAAATACTTGTCACGCCCCGGGAGGGTACCCTAGGCGTGGCCAACACTCGAAAGCCATTTCTGGCTTCCGAGCGAACCACCTAGTCCAGTCACACATTCATTCAAACACATTCTCTCAGTGGAAGACTCATTCAATGAAGTACTATTCATAATTTAGGGCCAAAGGCCAAATAACTATCAAATCAACAAAATAGTTATAGAAGAACTACTCAAAAGAACAATCCAACATTTCTACACTCTGGTCTATGAAGCCTTTATCAACAATCTGGGAGGTTCCAATGACAAGCCCATGGCTACCAACAATCAAAATAAAGAGAACAATACAAAACTATACAAGAAACTCAACATCCTCCAGAAACTAGGAGGACTCACCAACTAACTGGAAGTGTGTAGATCTTCAACGGTGCGCCGGTTGATGATCTCTAGTACCTGTCTCTGCATCATGAAACAATGCAGGCCAAATGACATTAGTACATGGAATGTACGAGTATGTAAAATGGCCGAATGAAATAACATCAGGAGGAATCAATCAACTCAGGAATCTCAACTCAGAAAGAAAAACAACTCAACAAGCATCCTGAGTCTAAGAAAGAATATAGTTTAGACGGGACCAAATCATATACAAATCAACTCAATCCGACTCAGAGTACTACCAAGACCTATCTGAGAGTTTCTCTTATTTGACAACCATTAGTTATGAGCCAGTGAAAGTACAATAAACCGACATTGTTGCCGCATCCGTTCATACTTTGCCAGGGTATGAACGAATCAACCAATCATGGATCCAATCCAACCAATTCCTATAATGTCAGGACAATAATTTTGGGGAAGCATCCGACTTTAACGGTTCAATCCCCTCCTACATTTGGTGACGTAGTTATTGGGTTCGAGCATGGACTATACTCTTGCCCAATTCGGTGCTCGATACTCCTCCCAAGACTTAATGCTCATAAAACTCCATCCAATCAACTCAATCAAATCATATCGACAAGTTTCACTACAACCTTTTCAACTCATCAACTCTATCACAATCAAACCTCTCCCAATCATACGATCTGATCAATCCCAATCATATTTTTCAAGAGTAGATTAAATATGCATTTATAACAACATACAAATCTATCCAATCATTCCTCCATTCATTTAACAAATCTTTTGGGACTCACCACAACTCTAAGGTTTTAAATCAACAATTCAAGATAAATAACATATTTAAGAAAATTGACACATTCAACATAATCACGTGGTTAAGGAAATCAACCGAGCATATTAACAAACCATCTCTATCAACTCATACTAACATGAAGGTTTTAGAAATTCTTAGCTCAACAACTTCAAAACAATAAGAATCAAATTAATAGGAGACAAGACTCATTCAAACATAAATCATATCAAGAAACTCCATCCTCATGGACATCTAACCTCAAATAAGAGTAGGGCACATAGGTGGACTCAACCCATGCTTTGAGTAGCCTTACATACCTTAGAATAGATTCTTGAAGAAACTTTGTTGTTGGGTCTTCAATGGAAACTTGGAGTCTTGAAGCTCTTGGAATAATCCCTTGTTGGAAATGGAGAAGAAGAAGAAGAAGAAGAAGAAGAGAGAGAGAGAGGGGTTCCTAGGGCTTTTTAGAGAGAGAGAGGGAGAGGCTGAAAATGATCTAAAATGTCCAAGGCTTGATACATATATAATTGGGGACAATTCCCAAATTGCCCTTTCTAAAAAATTCTGAAAAATAGGCTGAAAACGCTTCTGGCGCGATAGTGGCGCGTCGCGCCATTGCAACACCAAGTCGATTAGGCCTAAAACCTGCACACCTATTAGTGGCGCGCTGCGCCAAGGACCAAACTACTGAGGCATGTTCTTGGCGCGTCGCGCCCTTACAGCGCCAAGGCCATATTTTCTGGGTTTTGGAAAATAGGCTTGAAAACCCTGCACACCTCGTAGTGGCGCATCGCACCAGGGACCAAACTACTGAGGCATATTCCTGGCACGATAGTGTCGCGTCGCGCCACTGCGGCGCCAAGCCCAAATTTCCAGCAGTTGCAACCCAGGCCTAAAATTCCTGTCGAGCTAGTTCGTCTTAGGATCGTCATATCTTTTGACTCCAAACTCCAAAAATTACATTTTTGGTGGTGTTGGAAAGAAGACTCGATGACCTTTAATTTAATAGTCGTAGTTCACCCATATTGTCGTCTTTCAAAAGGTAGGGTCGTTAGAAGTTGACCCCTTATACGAACTCATCCTAAAACTTAGCTACGACGAACCCTTTGGGCTTAGCTTAGTTCTAGGGGTCCTTTGTGACCCCACATCACCTCCAACATTCTTTAATTACTCAAGGACTCATCTTAACTCAAGAATATACTTCACAATAAATGAGTTCGACCCTACACTTATACAAGAAAGGTTCAAATCTTAGGGAAATTTTTTGGGGGGGTGTTACAATACTACAATGAAATAATCATGTAAATTCATAATTTAATTTTAATATAAGAACATAAATGTGGAAAATAACCAAGTACAATACAGAATTTGGTATCACGTGTACCAAAAGCATCTAGGATCTAAAAAAATTATTTTATTACTAATGCATTGTTTGAAATGATAAAGATATAAAAGTAAAGGATAGAGGGATCTGGCGACACAAAATTCTCTATGTAACTTGACACAAAATCTAGAAATAACTGCTTCTGACATGAATATCAAGGCCAATTGGTACTAGAACGACAATTTGCATCAAAAGATGTAGAACATGTAGTATGTGTACCGGAATAACATGTACTCAAATGGAATCATAAGCCGACAAACCAGAAATTCAAAGGTAATATCATATGAAGTACCGAGTTTGACTCAACTAAATCATCAGATTTTAACCAATTAAATGAGGGACGGGGAGAGATCAACTAATCAAACATCATCAAATAGAGAATGTATATGAATCTTAAGTAAGAAGATGATGCAATGTAAGTACAATGCAATGACCATATGATCCAAATGGTATACACTTTTTGCTACTGGTGACATGTCTGGAGCCTGGATCCATGTGGGACTCGAGGTCCATATGCTTTTCCGAAATCATTTCCCTTCGAGCATCACATAGTAATAAGTACTAGAACCATTTTCCTTTGAGTTTCTAACCAAAATAAAATATCGATACAACTATCCTTTGGGTTTCGTCAATCTGTTTTATCTATCATACCATAACCATGATCCATTACAAATCATTTGTATGCATGATCAAAATAATAAAAGATGTTTGTATGCAACAAAAGTAATCATATATCTTTCAAAAGCACTTGCAATGTAGTCATGGGTATACTCATCAATGATACAAATCTCATAGTTATGGAGTGAAGCTCACCATGAAACATAGAGCTCAGATCATACCTAAAATTGAGGAGAAGCTCCAACTTGTGAAGTGTAGAAGTGTTCTTTGAAACTAAGCAAGAAATGATCATCCATAGAATTCACCTATGACAGGTTCTAAGCAACCAGAGTCCAAGTTATCGAAGCTTCATAGAGATTTACTCAGCACATGAGACATTTTAGTTTCCATATCGATGTCTTAGGAAACTACCAAATCAAGAATTACATATTTTACCTCTGGTTTGAAACCTATTAATATGGATTTCATTGGACTCCTTCTGACGCGTATGTTTCATTCTTGATAGTGGATTTTCATTTCGGGCATTGAATTGGAGAGTTGATCATCCGGTGGAGGTGTTCGAGTGCGGTTTTGGCTATCGAGGTAGGTTTAACTATCCTTCTTGGGGCTGAGTTAGGGTGATTTGTCAAATTATATATTGTAGACTTTGGGATGGGGTAGTAGTGTAGTTTGGGATTGATAATTTATATTGTCATGCCCGTGTGAGACCTTATATATGCTGTGTAGCCCATGTGGTAGGGGTGGACATTCGGTATTCGGTTCGGTATTTTTAAAATTTAAGTTCGATAATTCGGTAATCGGTAATTCAAAGTATATACCAAATACCGAACTTTCAAACTTCGATTCGGTAATTCGGTAATCGGTAAATCAAAGTTTGGTTCGGTACGGTATTTAGTAATACCATATTGAAGTTGAAGTCCACACGAAATATGTTAGTACATCATATTCACAATAGCAACAATAAAAGATGTAAAGATTTTTAATAACAAACTGAGTTTGTGTAAGTAAGTTCCAAGGTTTCTCAACCTCCACTAGTTGGAGTTTCTTAGTTAAGTATGAATAACAAATTCCATGGGCAGCAGCCAGCATAGTGCACAAAGCATCCTGTATTAGCATTTAGCGAGGCCCTGCTCCACCAATCGATTTAATTCTCCTCTTCTTCCTCTCATTCATGAACCCGAAAAAAAATCTGCAAAGAGAGGTGAAAGATACTCAGACAAATAGCAGTATGTCCAAAAGACAACATTCTTTTCTCACCTCACTATGAAAGCAAAATAGTAACAAGGTGCAAATGGGAAAGGGAAGTAACAGAGAAAAAAGATTAAAAGTATATTCAAGAAAAGAGATATCGCTTGCATGATAAAATATAAGAATATCAGTTTCAGGGCTATACTCTCGGAATTCACTAATATCCCATCAGCTAACATAAACAGCAAACCAATTAGAGAACTGATTGAGGCCTAAGTGAAATCACTTCCAATATACAACTGAAGAAACTAAATACTTTACAATATTTTACATGTAGTGCAGACAACAAGATCAATTTAACATATGTTTTGTGCATAAAGATCTATCCTTTTCATATAGCATTTCGGACAGATGGGCATCAAGTATAGGAAAAGTAATAGTCATAATACTTGAAAGGCATCCACTGTGATAAAAGATTTTGGAACCAGAACAGAATAGTAGTCTATAGATGACCAACAAAGAATTCAGAAAAGAAAACTTGTAAATCAACTTACAAAACTTAGATAACACATGCAAATCCTTTATACCTGAAAAGTCAAAAGATTATACATCTTTGTTTTCTTGAAATTTGAAGGACACAAGATTAAAAATGAAAAGAAGGATATATCACAAGATTAGGTGACAAGCTCCACAGAAAGGACAAGCTCCTGGAGTTGCTTGTCTTTGTAACACCCTCTCATCTTCATCACATACAAATACCAAACACATTTTTTGGGCATTAATTATCCGATCCTGACTTTCTATACTATTGGTAATAAAGAAGCTTTAGATCACTAGGAAGTAATTGAGATATGGCAGAACAGAGTCACAAAGGTGTTTCTCATTCTCTTTTGTTCTGTTAGTATTCTCACATTAGCACTGAAAATTGTTCATGTACATATCGACTACTTCAATTGTCAAAAATCATTTCAGCTCAATTGAAACAGGAACTGCTATCTGAGTTAATGTTCCCCTTAAATGTGCAAGCACAGAAAGAAAAGCGAGCCTTCCCTTAGTTTTGTGACAACTTTCTTTATAACTATTTGTTTTATTGGAAAGATAATATCTAGTTTCTTTACTGTTGGAAAGACCCAAAAAAGGAGAAAAAAGATGAAGAAGATGAAAGTAGAATATCAGAAACAAGTACACGAATGTCACATACCAGTTTATCGCTTGCATGATAAAATACACACCCAATGCTGCTATAAATCAGCAAAGAGTGTTGGCAACTTTGACGAGTGATCCATAACTGATCCAAAAACTGCTTTCACTTCCACAGGTAAACTTCAGAACATCCATAGCTTCAGAACATCCACAGGTAAACTTCAGAACATCCACAAGTAAGCTTCAGAACTTCCACAGCCCATAGGTAAACTTCAGAACTACCACAGACCACAGTTAAACTTCAGAACTTCCACAGTTCTCAGCTTGAACAATTCAGTCAATGCCAAGTTGATATGTTGATATGCGATTACAATCAAGAATGAGGGAATCTTTTGAGATATCAATATCATCCATAGCTAAAAAGAATTTAAAACGTGTCTACACTTACACTAAGTAAAAAAATATAAAAATAAAATACAAAAACTGAAAAACATACCAAGTTCAAGTTTCATAAGATCATTAAAATCTTCTTTAATATTTATGGGATAAGGCTCATTTCGATGCCAATCTTGAAGACAAATAACAGCTTGCACCAATTTTGGAGTCAAAGAACTCCTAAATGAATCAAGAATACGGCCCCCGGTGCTAAAGGCACATTCCGATGCCACACTAAAAATTGGAATTGCCAACACATCACGAGCCATCTCGAAAAGAATTTTATATCTAGGAGAATGAGCTTTCCACCACGACAAGATATTAAAATTGTCGTCATCATCATTCAACTCTAGTTCTTCACTAAGATACTTTTCCAACTCCGACTTACCACCCAAACCTGTACCATCTTGTTTGTTCCTCTTCATTTGGATCCTATTTCTCACTTTTGTTGATTTTGTGTTATTGTTAGATATAGATGAATCCGATGTCTGACCCGATAAATCAAAAAGAGAAGATGAGCGTCGAGATGCATTAGAGAATTTTGCTACATACTCTTCAAACATAGATTTCATGTAAGTCACCATTTCATCATTTTATTTCATTCCCTTTATCATCTCCAAACATATCCTCAAGTGCGTCGCCAACATACTCAAGTTTGTTACGAGGATCTAAGACAGAGGCAATAAAAAGCACTTTATTCATTTTTTCAGGAGCACCCCAATACTTGACAAACTTTTCTTTCATTGTTTCTCCCATTTTTGCCAAAGAAGGATCATTGTCTTCGATACACTCTCTTAAATGATTGTGAAGCTCAACTATATCTTCAAAGTGACCATTAGAAGTGACATAGAGTGAACCTGAAACCTTCTCAGTTAGATCATAAAACCTTTTAAGAAATATTATCACATTTCTCACCTTTTGCCAATCATCACTTTCAAGTACACCTGCAACACTTCCATCTTCACAAACATGATTAGCAAGATAAGTTGACAATCCACCATCTTCAAGATCAAACCTATCAAATGCACTCTCAAAATATTGTGCAGCATCCAACATCAAGTAGGTCGAATTCCACCGGGTTGAAACATCTAAACATAATGACTTCTTACTGTCTATATTTTTTAGTTCACAACATTCCGCAAATTTTCTAATTCTTGTGGCAGATTATCTAACATATTTTACCATTTGCCTAACACGTTTGATAGATATACCAACTTCTTTCATGCCATCTTGCACAATAAGATTCAAAATGTGAGCCATACATCTCACGTGAAGATGGTTGCCACATTTCATGTTAGATCCCCAATTAACCATTTGTTTGTGTAACTCTTTCACCATGACATCATTAGAAGAAGCATTATCTACAGTTATAGTGATTATTTTCTCCAATTTCCAATCAAGCAAACACTTACTAATACAACGGGCCATTTCGTCACCCTTATGACTAGTAACAACCTGAAAGTTTAAAATTCGTTTATGCAAGAGCCAATCACTATCAATAAAGTGTACTGTCAAACACATATAATTTATTCTCTGTATAGAAGTCCATGTGTCGGTGGTTAGACAAACTCTCGGTGATGTTTTTTTCAAATACTTCATAAACTTTTGTCTCTCTTCACCAAAAACTACATAACAATCCCTAGTCACTGTTCTACGGGAGGGAACTCAGAATAAAGGTTGGATTTTTTTCATAAACTTCTTAAAACCTTCCTTTTCAACAAAACGAAAAGGAAGCTCATCAAGGATTAACATCTCAATTAAAGCCCTTCGAGATACCTCTTGATCAAAAGTCCAAATTGTCCTATCACGCATTTCACCTTCTAATGGAAAGTTTAAATTTGATTGCTTATACTTAGAATTGGAAGTGTTAACCTTATTTGGATTTTTAGGACAAGTTTTCAAATGTTTATTCAGTCCACTTGTTCCGTTTTAAGTTGAATCATCTAAGAGAACTTTACCACAATGCTTTCACTTTGCTTTATTAATTCCATCTTCTATGAGCTTATCATAATGCGGCCAAGTAGCAGATCTTGATTCAATAGCTTTTCTCTTCACAGTCACTGATTGTTGTTCAACTTCCGGTGTTGAATCAAGAGACTCAGTAAGAGCCAGAGGTGCGACATTGGTTGTTTGACTTGATTTATCTTCCATCTAAATATAAAAGAGATTACAAATGTTATAAGACATAAATTGGAAGTGTAAAACAAAATAAAAAAAGAACAGATATCATCTTGCTCACCTCTAAATAGTGAATTCTGATAGAACAATTTGCGCTAAACCTATGTAACAATTCCACAAAAAGATTAGACCTTAGGTTCTATTGATTCTAAAAATTCCACAAGATAGAACAACTTGATAAAATGAGAAGATTGTGTTTTTTTGTTTTTTGTTGTTCTGAAAACTGAAAATTATGCCCCACTGGCACTGGATACGATGGTAACATTTTTGGATCAGCAGTTGCGTGCATTCATGTTTAGGATTTAGGCAAAATTGTTGTTTTGTTGTACTTGCATGTCTTCTTCATAATATATTATCAAAAGCCCCTTAAATGAAGCATGAGCAGATGAAGATGGTATCAGAAGTTTTTAAAACATCTTTGTAATGTGATGCTGTGACTCAATTTCATCCTTGTAAACACCATTCGTTTATTTTTTTAAAATGGAACACTTAATATTCTTATACAATAAAAATCCTATGCAAAAATTAACATTAATCATACAACACCTTTATTGTGGTCTGTGAAGGGCGAGCAGAGAAATCTGAAGACGCTACGTCGGCACATCGCTACCTCTGTGAAGGAGTGAACTATAAAGCACTGATTCACTGAAGACTGAAGAGTGACATCGTCAAATGCTTGACATCGCCAATCTTGACGGCAAGTTTCAATATCACTGAAGACGGCAAGACGCTAGCTGCAGCTGGTAGTGGTAGCTGCCTTTTGTATTTGTGAATTGTGAATACAAGTATACAACTAGGGGTGGGCGTTCACTTAGGGAGTTAGGGTTACTTAGGATTTCATTTGGGTTTGGACCTAAACATTTATCGATAATGGGCCTTTTGCACTTTTCTACACTCCTTTAGGCTTTAGCCCAACAAAATATATCAATATAATGGGCTGCTAATTCTCATTTAAATTCGGTATTCGGTATTTCCCGAATACCGAATGGTATAAACATAAATACCGAATACCGAACTCGAATACCGAAAATATGATTTTTGTTCCCGAATACTGAACCGAATTACCGAATTATCGAATACCGAAATACCGAAGTAGCCGGTTTGGTTCGGTAATTCGGTTTTTGGTATTTTATGCCCACCCCTACATGTAGGTGCTTATGTGATATTTTATTTGTGATTGAGACTGTGTAATCCATGACTTAACTGAGTTAGAGATGTGAAGAGATTATTTAACTCATAATGCTAGCCTGGGGGGTTGAGTTGGAGGTTTTGAGCATGCCTAAGTATTGAAATATTATTGAGAAAGGGGTGAATAATTAATTTGAGGCATTTCCTTCTCATTATTCTCTATTGAGGGTGAATATCATGTTTAGGTTAAGTTTTGAGAACTTTGAACCTTGTTTTACATGTTGAGTTTTATATTACCTCTATTCCTTATATGATGTGAATGCATCCATCCTCATTCGTATTATCATTGATCATTGGGAAGTTGAGATCTATGGTAATTCTTTTTGAGAAAGAAAATATGACACTTGACCGAGGAAGTTTTGCGGCAGGGTATTGGATACATTGTGATCCCTTAACTGTGAGTAGGTGGCGAGTGAAAGAGATATTAGTATCATGATTCCTTGTCCACAAGCTGGGCGGTGAGGTTGTTAATATATTGAGATTGCAGGTGGAAGCGTTCCTTAGCTTATTACATAGTTTTTGACTAATTCTTTATAGTCAGTCAGTTAAACCTACTAAGTACATGTGGATTGTAATTACCCCTACTCAAGGTATCCTGCGCAGCAGTTGATCCCTTATGTTGTGGATTTTTACTATCAAATCAGTGTTGAGATCTTGGGATTCAGATCACCGCTAGTCCATCTTTTATTTACATTCTTTTCTACATTCAAAGACTTGTACTATATATTCAGGCTCAGTTTTGTATTTAGATTCTCTTAAACTTATAACATCAGGTTTTTGTATAATTACGTTGTTGTCCTTTATTTTGTGTTTATTCGTGGCCTGACTTCCCTTTGGTAGTTTCATATGTTTTTACTTTTCGGCTTACATATTGGGATGGAGTTTGAGATGTCTTCCATCATGACTCCGGTTTTTGGATCGTGACATGTCTAACACATATATTGCTATACTTTAGTCCCGATCCTCTAAGGTTAAAATATGAATGCTATTTTTGATTTTACCCGTTAGACAATGGTCTAAAATAAGAAATTTTATCAATCGAGTATGAATTAGAATCGACCCCGAGCTAGATTCTTATGGTAATCGAGTATGAATTAAAATAATGGGTAAAATTTAAATATAGGCTAGATTCTTATCCCCGAGCCAAAATGAGCTATTCTCCCTTGATATCATCAAAAATTGACCTCTAAAGCTCCATAAATCAAAATCTGATGTCTAAGTTTGAATTAGGAATACAAAATTGCTAAGTAAAAAATCCTTCTTTCTAACACAGTGTGGCTATTGTGAATGTGATGCACTTCCTTATACCCAGCCAAGGACCCTTATTCGCGAATATAAAGGCTCTCTATCAAACACGAGTGAGAATTATCTTTGCCCAAGTGTGTACTACTAACGACTGACATTGGAAGTGAAACACAAACCTATTTCCGCTATTCTGAATTCTTGTTGAGTGTAGAAAAATCAAGGTTGAGGACAAAGTCGACAACATTTCCTGGGTGTTCTACCAGTGTAGTCTCAATCTATAGTGGAAGGCTCCATACCTGAGCCTCGTTAGACTCAACTTAAGTGTAAGGTATAAGTAAAATAAATAGAAGAGATGAGGTATGTCCCTTAGCCGTGTCTATATAAAGAGAGCTGATGCAACTCCTTACCGATGCCTCACTACTACTTTCATTAAAATTATTTAAGGGCTAAGCCATTTCATAACATGAGCTTTCCTTAGCCCTGCTTGGATTCCTTGTATGTGATGGTTACCTAACCCTCATCAATCACAATGCATTAACCATAAGTCTCTTTTCGAATATGGAAAGAGCCATGCAAACACGATGAAGAACATGGATGCACCAGGTGACAACAAGTCAGTAACGCCAAACTTCAACAAATACTATGATCCATCCCTTGGAACTCATCTAGAACCGTCCACATACAAACTAAATATGGAGACTAATCATAAAACACATTTCATATTTATTGTAACTGATGAACAATGACTTTTTTTGTTTATTACTATCGATTTCATAATTTTGTGGTGTCCATATTGCATAATTTAATTGTGTTTTTAGGATGTTTTGCTTAAGTACATATGATGATCCCAAAAGACCAACAGAGGAGTCGAAGTTGAGAAACAAAGTTGATAAATAGGGTCAAAACATGACAAGAACAATGAAGTAGCAAAAATGCTACCCGCAGAGAATGCATGAGGTTCGTATTCCCTACCCTCTGACCGCATAAAGTGACAGAAACTAAAATATGGACGACATACCCATTTTGCGGTGAGTATGAAGTCACATAAGGGTGGTGCGATGATATTTTTGCAATATTTTAGCTCTGAATTTTGAGTCTATAAATAGACCTTTTCACTTATGGGACATCAGCCTTTATCTTATAGAATCTTGTATAATCTTTCATTAATCTCTAGAGTTTTGATTGAGATTATTGTGAGATCAAAAATTGTGTACACTGACATTGCAAGTACTTAGTTTGAAATTCAAGGTTTTGACTGTTTTTCTTAATCTTAATGTTCTTTAGTTATTATAATTTTGTTAATTCCTTGCATAAAGTTATGAGTAGCAAAATACCATAAGTTTTAGTACTTAGAATAGGAATAAGGATAATAGGATTTTCACATTAAATCTTCACATAAAGGAGCAAGTCATTATCACAACCCAAAAATCGAATCGTGATGGTACCTATTATAAATCTCCAGTAGTTAAGCTAGAAACTCAAAACTAAAGCGGAAATAAGCACTAATATAAATAAGCAGAAACAAAAAAGAGATAATGGACCATCATGCATAAATACATACCTAATAAGGAAAAAGGACATATATAACCCCAAACTATAAAAAATGATACTAATATATCCTCCGTTATACTTTTGATACAACCATGCCTCTGTCATCCAAAAACTTGTGCAATTATACCATCCTCTCTAATGGATAGAAAAGTGGGGACACGTGTACTCATCTTGTCCAATAACCCGTTCCCAATTAAAAAAAAATCCACACCCAAATTTTAAAATCCATTTTAAAAAAACCCACCCAAATATACCCAAACCCCACTCCTAATAGACCCACCAAATCAATTCTCTCTATCCCCTAATATCTTTCTTTCTTCTCAATACACCATCGTCAAGCTTCTAGCTACCATGGCCACATTCATGACGCCATTTCTCTCTTCCGCTACTCGCTCTCATCACGTCTTCTCTTTGTTGTTGTTACTCTTGTCTTTTTCTTCTTCGTAATCACAATGTTCATAGCTCCTTTTTCATGGATGAACAAGAAGAAGCTTCTGCTATTTCACATCTTCAACACCGTTCTCATAATACCCACAGTGTTCTGAAGCTATTTCCCACTACTGGGGTAAATGGGTTTTCCATAGATTCTCTAAAAAAATAAATTACATTAGTGTTTTCATTTTTCTCTATGTTGCTTTTTGTTTTCTTCAAAATTTGCCATTGTTGCTAAGATTCAGAGATTCTTCCACATATTTTTTTATTATTTTTATGGATGTTGCAGCAGCAGTTCAAACATGCTGAGAGATGATGCAGCTACAGGGATTGTTCACTTTCAGAGTATTTTGAACGGAATATAGGAGGAAGAGAGGTTGTTCGAATGGAATAGAGGAGGAAGAGGGGTTTGGATATATTTGGGTGTGTTTTCTTTTTTAAAATAGGTTTTAAAATTGGTGTGTTTTTTTGTAAATTAGGAATGGGTCATTTGATAAGATAAGGGCAAGTGTCCCCACTTGTCCATCCGTTAGAGAGGAGGGTATAATTGCACTAATTATTGGACAATAGGGGCATGGTTTTATTAAAACTATAACACAGGGGGTATTAGTATCATTTTCGATAGTTCAAGGGTATATATGTCCTTTTTCCTACATAATATGTAACAAATATATGACATGCGCCCTAAGGGAAAATGGAAAGACAATATATATATAAGATATCACAAAGGACGTGGTGTCAATGGTTCAAGAGTTACTAACTCATGAGAGTAAGTTGTACAATACATAGCTGTCCAACAAAATACAAAATACAAAATATAGATAGTAAATAATGGAGGGAAAGTAGTAAGCCTTGAGACACCAAGAGCTCACCACGATCCGATTATCAAAATGGTCTCGGATAAGCAGAAATCAATGGGAATGACTCATTCTAGGCTCTTGTATAAGAAAAAGATGCAGATATTTAGTATAATTATCAAAACATGAGATACTCAATAGGCGGTATAGGTAGGCCAAGCTTAGAAGACGACATATAATATAAAAGATATGGAAAGAACTAAATGTCGGGATCAACCTATATGTATAGTCATATCTTCCTTTTCTTCACTTATACCTTACTTAAGAAGAGTCTAACGAGGCTTAGGTGTGGAGCCTTCCAATGTGGATTGATACTACACAAAGGTTGAACACACTAAAAACTTTGTTGAATTTATCATCAATCTTAATTTTGCTACACTTAACAAAAAAACAGAATAGAGCAAATAGGTTTGTGTTTCGCTTTCAATATTAGTCGTCTATAGTTCATATTTGGGCAAAGACGATACACCTTCGTGTTAGAGAGAGGGAATTTATGTTTGTGAAGAAGGCTCGTGCGATGGGTATAAGTAAGTGCATCACGTTCGCAATGGCCACACTGTGTTCAAAAGAAGGATTTGTTACTTGGCAGTTTTTTATTCCAAATTCAAACTTAGACATCATGTTTTGATTATTTGGAGCTTTGGACCTCAGATTTTGATGATTTCAAGGGGAGATTGCTCATTTTGGCTTGGAGGTAAGAATCAAACCTGTATTTTAAATTTACGTGCTACTCCATAATTTTTTACGTGATTGAATCCATGTTTGGGTTTTAGAAATTGGAAATTTTGTAGCTAAATTGAGAAATAGTATTTTTATTATTTAGATTTAAATTCAGATTTGATTTTGATGAAATTTCATATTTGAGACTTGTCTATTGGGTAAAACAATTGTGAAATAACATTCATATTTTCACCTTAGGGGATCAGGACTAAAGTATAGCAATATGGGGATAAAAAACTCATACTCATGTATAGTATGCTCTTGATAGATTGGGAGTTTTTCGAGGCTGTTAGGAAGAGGATGGGGCATTTGTTAGGGTTTTGACATGTTTTCTAGGATTTCAAGGAATGCTATAGATTATTCTATTAGACTTTTATCGAGGGATTGTTTAGTTTATCAAGTATGTTATGAGTTGGGCATATTTTCCTATTCATGAAGGGGATTCTTGGAGTAACTGATAAAGTTCTGCCATGTGACCAGTAGGTCACAGGTTCAAGCCTTGGAAATAACCTCTGGCAGAAATGCAAGGTAAGGCTGCGTACAATAGACTCTTCTGGTCGGACCCTTCCCCAGACCCTGCGCATAGCGAGAGCTTTAGTGCACCGGACTACCCTTTAGTGTGTAAAAAATGACTACTTATGTGCAAAAGAGGTTTGGAGTTAGTTGATAGGAGTTATATGTCTTGAATTTCTTGTGTTTTTTTGCATCACTCTAATTTATGTCTTATATTATACCTTGATGACTTAGTGGATTAAGGATTTTGTTTTGAAAGATATTTTCTTCTTTCTGTTGCATATGCACATCTTTTACTATTTTAATCATGCATACAAATTGATTTGTAATGGATCATGGTTATGGTACGATAGATATAACAAAGTGATAAAACTCAAAGGATAATGGTATGGGTACTGAGTTTCTTCTCAAAGGAAAATGCTTCTAGTACTTTTTACTATGTGATTGTAACACCCCGGAATTTTTTTTCCTGCAAAGACTCGAACATTTCTTCACATGTGTTTAGACTCGAATCGAAGGAATTGTAATTTTATATATGAGTTAGGATTAATTCCTAAGTATTTGAAGGGTATTATATGTGATTTAGGGTCATAAGACATCTCTAACACCAAGTTGAGTCCAAAGAATTAGTCTCGACTAAGTTTCCGAATGAGTTCGTATAAGGGTCAACTTACAATGACCATATCTCCTTGAATATAACGAACTGAATGGCCCATGACCTACCAAATGAAATTTCTTTGAGTCTTCATTCCATCTCCACCAAGATTGCAATTTTTAGAGTTTAGAGTCAAAAGTTATGACCCTTTTTCTACAGACTAGTACTGCAGGAATTTTAGGCCTGGGCGATCACTGCAAGAATTTTAGGCCTGGCGCCCCAATAGCGTTCGACGCCACTATAGCGCCAAAAAATAGCCTCAGTAGTTTGGTCCTTGGCGCGACGCACCACTATTAGGTGTGCAGGGTTTTAAGCCCATTTTGGCTTGGCACTGCAGTGGCGTGAAGCGCCACTATAGCGCCAACAGGATTTTTGCCCAGTTTTCCTGATTTTTGATGAAGGGCAATTTGGAAATTTTTCCTAAACATATATACACTAATATAGGACGTTTTGGGGGAAAAATTTCAGTCTTCTCACCTCCCAAAAACCCTAATCTTCATCCCCTCTTCTTTCAAATCATCTCCAATAAAATTCTCTAAAAAGTTCAAGTATTCAAGATCTTAAAGTCATGTCTTTGATTTTCGGTGAGATGTTCTTCATTTTCAGGTATGTAAGGCTAACCTAAAATATGGATTGAGTTCTTTCATATGCCCCATAGATGTGTTGGATGAAAATGGTGAAAAGCTTGAACCTTCTATGAAGATTTTCTTGAAATTTTCCTAAACTCTAGAATATTTTTATATACTAGTAATTGATTGATAATTTTCATGACTTAAATTCTTGAATAATTATCTTTCATATTTATTACACAAACCGTAGTTACATATTGACAACAATAAATTTTTGAATATAAATTAATATGTATTGATGGTGTTCTTGAGTTGAGTTTTGTTGAGAGTATGGATTTATGTATTCATTCACATGAACCCAAAAAGAGATTTCTTTTATCATAATTTTCTTGAGGTTGAGATTGATGGTTTTTGTGTGTAAGTATTGATTGGAATGAAAAGAATGAATTGGGATAGTTATGAATGTGAATGACATAAAAAGAAATAAAACATTGGTATAGCTAGAATGTCATTTTTGTTTTTATAAATGGAATATAGAATTAAATAAGAATTTTGGAGCAAGATGTTTGATAATGATATGAATGATGATGATGTGGATGATGATGTTTGATGATGGTGTGAATGGTGGTTATTTCACATAGACAGAATGATTGATGAAGAGGTATGTTGATGATAATGTTCGAGGTGAAATGGATTGGAGTCTAATGTGACTACATGATATGTGATTTGCATAATTTGATTTGATTGGAGTCATATGAGTATAAATTATTGTTTGATAAAGAGTTTTAAATAAATAATTTGTGAACACTTTTGCATAGACTATTTATACACTATTTTGAGTTTAAAAAATGATTATTTTCATATTTGCTTTAGAACTAGTTTAAGCATGATTTTAGTTTGAAAAGTCTCTTAATTATTTTTTTGAGTATGAGTATTTGGAGTATAAGTAAGTTGACAATTTTTACATGAAAACATCTATTTTGATATTGAGTTGAGTAGTTAAAAACCATGTTTTAAATGCATTCATTGAGTTGAGATTGTATCAATTTCTAAAGAAGAGAGTTTGATGGTTTGAGACGAGTTGATTTGAAAGAAGGTCCAATGAAGCCATATTTGATTGAGTTTGAAAAGAGTCCAATGAGTCTAAATGAGTTAATTTGAAAATAAGTCCTAAGAGACTAAATGAGCATTTTGAGTATTTTACTCACTGGATAGATATGAGCATATTGAGTCTTGGGAGGAGTATTGAGTACCGAAATGGGTATGAGTATAGTCCATACTTGAATCCCATGAACTATGTCGCCAGCTTAGGAAGGGATTGTACCGTGTCCGATATTTCCCTATTTCATTATCCTGAAATGATAGTACTTGATTGATAGATGGAATGAGTATGAACAACTTAGGCTTGTTATACTATCACTTGCTCATATGGTAATAGTTGTCGGTTAGAGAAACTCCCAAATTGAGTGGGATTGTGCATGATATGATTGGTTTGATTGAGATTGTGATGATTGAGTTGGATTGTATAACATTGCTAAATTTTAAATTGCATACCTATTGAATTGAGTCATTTGACGTGATTGTTGAGTTGATTGTATATGATTGGATTGGATTAGATGATATGTGATTGAATTGGATTAGATCAGATTGTATATAATTGGATTGTATATGATTTAATTGGACCGATTGTATATGATTTAATTGGACCGATTGTATATGATTTGATTAGATCGGATTGTATATGATTGGATTGGATTGGATTGTATATGATTGGATTAGATTGAATGATTTGATTGAATTGTATTATACATGATAGATTAGATTGGATGGTTTATGATTGCTCTTTGTCTAAACTGTGTTCTTACTTTAGACTTATGACACATTGATTGAGTCTCCCTTATCTCTCTGATTTGAGATATACGAACTAACATTATTCTACCTTGAGGTATGTTTTATTCTGTCATATTACATACTCGTATATTCCATGTACTAAAGTCCATTTGGACCTGCATCATTTCATGATGCAGAGACAGGTTTAAGAGATCGTCAATAGGAGCACCATTGAGCATCTATTCACACTCAGCTTATTGGTGAGTCCTCCCCTATATTCGGGGGACACCGCTTATGTTATTCTTGCATTGAGTTTAGTCCTTTTCATTCTAATTTGAGGTAGCCATAAACATGTCATTGACACCAATTAGATAGTAGTGATAGAGGCTTCATAGAATAGATAGTATTGGGTCGATTGAGTATTTTATTTCTTGAATTATTCTTATCAAAGCTATTTAACGACCTAGATTGGAGTTCAATTTGTTGGCCCATTGACCTTATTATTTGAGTTAGAGTAATGATTTGAGTTGCCCACTAAAGTATTTCTTTATTTTAAACTTTCCGCTGATTGATTGATATAAATGGATGTGTGATTGGATCAAGTGGTTCACTTAGGGACCAGCAATGGTCTTTGAGTGTCGGCCACGTCTAGGGTATCCTTTCGGGGCGTGACAAACTTGGTATCAAAGCACAGATTTCAAGAGTCCTAGGGTGTCTATGAAGTCGTGTCTAGTAGATTTTTGTTTTTGGGTGTGTTGTGCACCATACTTATAAATAGGAGGCTATAGGACATTAGGAATTGTTTAACTTTTTTCATATTCTAAATTTGTGCGATAGAGTTTAACTCTATAAAAGTTTCCTTCTAATTCGTGCGTTGCTCATATCCATTCGACTACCCCTCATACTCAAGGTAGTTGGAATAGTAAATATGAGATTCTTGTTGATAAGTTAAGATAAATTCTTAAGGAAGTGAAGAGGTTGCACAAGGCTTGAGAGGAGCCAATTAATGTGTTTAAGTCTATTAATTTGAAAGAATGCAATCTCATTCATATGTATCTTGAATTGAGCCAGAGCAAGATATATCCTAGAATCTCATCTCTAAATGTTGATTCGACTATTATCTTCGAGGGGGAAGTTGTGTATCTAAATGATAAGTGTCACCATCCGATGGAATGTGATTTGAGGAAAGGTGAGCTATGATTCGTAGAATGATCCTAGAGTTAGGAAAAGGAAGTTAGAGGAGTAGAACTGAAATACTGAGAATGGTGGTTGATTGAGGCCTGTAACTAGAGTAAAGTATTTATGAAGTGAGTAGTGAGGTATAATGAATGATTATGATAGTGCTAGTTTTAATATTTGACTTAGTAGGCTTGACATGACATATGTGAGAGATTAAGATATTAACTTACGAGAAGTCTGTGTTATGAATGGAGGGGTATGTGACCCTCAAATGTAAATAGTGAATTGAGGCTAAGTCATTTGGTAAGAAGAGGCTTAAAAGGTGTATATGAGATAGTATAGATTTGAATGAGGCTTCAATTTTATGAATTGCTTTGGGTGACTAGTTAGTATCATTTAGTTGATGCCTTTGAGCTAAAGGGGAGATGATAGGGTAATGAACCAAATTAAGTCTTGAGCTTTCGAATATGATGAGTTAACCAGGATGAGAATAGACTGAGTTGAGTGAGAGTAGATGGGGAAGAGTGAGTGTTTCTTGATTATGATAGTTGTGTTGTACTTGTCTAGTTGAGGATAGATGTACAGAAGAGGAGCGAGATGAGACCTTGTGATGTGCAATAGATAGGTAAGAGTATGTTAGTATATCTCTGGGTAAGAGCTCATACAATAATGGAGGTAGAAGTGTTAAGGTAAGCCTGGAAATTCTTAGGTGTAGTTGAGGTGGTTAGAGTGATAGGCTTGAGTGTATGGTAGTAACTATGAGAGTGATGGTAGAAGGTTATTAATGACTTTTGGGGGAATGATTGGATATACATGAAGGGTGTTATGAGGCTTGGAAAGAAAGAGAAGCTTGGGCACCGATATATTGGCTTTACAAAATTGTGAAAGGTATTGGGAATGTCACTCATGAATTAGAGTTCGACGGTTGATGATGTAGATATTTGAATGATTCGGTTGGTAGAGTTTCAATGTTCCATTTGTGCCTAATGATGAGAATGATGAAGGAAATGTCCCTACTCTCAACTTGAATTGATTTGGCTATTCTTGAGTCGGAATAGTTGATTGTTTAGAATTCTGGATTTGGTTGATTGGAATGAGTCTCTATTGTTATTCATTCCTCGATTCCAACTTTTTTTGATCTTTATTCAAGGAGGAATGATCCCAAGGGGGAGATAATGTAACTCCCCAGAATCTTTTTTTCCACAAAGACTCAAACATTTCTTCACGTGTGTGTAAACTCGGACCGAAGGAATTGTAATTTTATATATGAGTTATGATTAATTCCTAAGTATTTGAAAGGTATTAGATGTGGTTTAGGGTCATAATAAATCTCTAACACCAAGTCAAGTCCAAAGAATTAGTCTCGACTAAGTTTCTGAATGAGTTCGTATAAGGGTCAACTTCCAATCACCATATCTCTTTGAATATAACGAACTGGGTGGCCCATGACCTACCACATTAAAGGTATTTGAGTATTATTTCCAACTCCAACAATATTTCAATTTTTGGAGTTCGGAGTCAAAAGTTATGACCCTTTTTCTACAGACTAGTACTGCAGGAATTTCCGGCCTGGGCGATCACTGAAGAAATTTTAGGCCTGGCGCCATAGTGGTGCCTGGCACCACTATAGGGCCAGAAAATAGCCTCAGTAGTTTGGTACTTGGCGCGACGCGCCACTATTAGATGTGTAGGGTTTTAAGCCCATTTTGGCTTGGCGCTGCAGTGGCGCGACGCGCCAGCAGGAGTTTTGCCCAGTTTTCCAGATTTTTGATAAAGGGGAATTTGGACATTTTTTCTTAATATATATACACTAATATAGGATGTTTTGGGGGAACATTTTCAGTCTTCTCACCTCCCAAAAACCCTAATCTTCATCCCCTCTTCTCTTCCAAATCATCTCCAATAAAATCCTCTAAAAAGTTTAAGGATTCAAGATCTTCAAGTCATGTTGATTTTTTATGAGATGTTCTTCATTTCCAAGTATGTAAGGCTAACCTAAAATATGGATTGATTTCTTCCATATGCCCCATAGATGTGTTGGATGAAAATAGTGAAAAGCTTGAACCTTCTATGAAGATTTTCTTGAAATTTTCCTAAACTCTAAAATATTTTTATATACTAGTAATTGATTGGTGATTTTCATGAATTAAATTCTTGAATAATTATCTTTCATATTTATTTCACAAACCATTGTTACATATTGAAAACAATGATAGAGTTCTTGAGTTGAGGTTTGTTGAGAGTATGGATTCATGTATTCATTCACATGAACCAAAAAAGAGATTTCTTTTGTCATAATTGTCTTGAGGTTAAGATTGATGTTTTTTGTGTGTAAGTATTTATTGGAATGAAAAGAATGAATTGGGATAGTTATGAATGTGAATATCATTAAAAGAAATAAAACATTGGTATAGTTAGAATGTCATTTTTGTTTCTATAAATGGAATATAGAATTAAGTAAGAATTTTGGAGCAAGATGTTTGATAATGATGTGAATGATGATATTTAATGATGATGTGGATGATGATGTTTGATGATGATGTGGATGATGATGTTTGATGATGATGTTTGATGGTGGTTATTTAACATAGATAGAATGATTGATGAAGAGATATGTTGATGATAATGTTCGAGGTGAAATGGGTTGGAGTCTAATGTGACTACATGATATGTGATTTGCATAATTTGATTTGATTGGAGTCATATGAGTATAAATTATTGTTTGAGAAAAAGTTTTAAATAAATAATTTGTGAACACTTTTGTATAGACTATTTATACATTATTTTGAGTTTAAAGAATGATTATTTTCATCTTTGCTTTAGAAAGAGTTTAAGAATGATTTTAGTTTAAAAAGTCTCTTAATCACTATTTTGAGTATGAGTATTTGGAATATAAATGAGTTGACAATTTTTACATTGAAACATCTATTTTGAGAGTGAGTTGAGTAGTTAAAAACCATGTTTTAAATGCATTCATTGAGTTGAGAGTGTATCAATTTCTAAAGAAGAGAGTTTGATGGTTTGAGATGAGTTGATTTGAAAGAAGGTCCAATGAGGCTAGATTTGATTGAGTTTGAAAAGAGTCCAAGGAGACTAAATGATTTGATTTGAAAATAAGTCGTAAGAGACTAAATGAGTATTTTGAGTATTTTACTCACTTGATATATATGAGCATATTGAGTCATGGGAGGAGTATTGAGCACCAAATTGGGTATGAGTATAGTCAATACTTGAATCCCATGAATTATGTAGCCAGCGTAGGAAGGGATTGTACCATGTCGGGTGTTTCCCTATTTTATTATCTTGTAATGATAGTACTTGATTGATTGATGGAACCATTATTGGTTGATTAGTTCATACCCTAGAAAAGTATGGACGGACGTAGCAACAACGTCGGCATGTTATACTATCACTTGCTCATATGGTGATAGTTGTCAGTTAGAGAAACTCCCAAACTGAGTGGATTGTGCATGATATGATTGATTTGATTAAGATTGTGATGATTGAGTTGGATTGTATAACATTGCTAAATTTTAAATTGCATACCTATTGAATTGAGTCCTTTGATGTTATTATTGAGTTGATTGTATATGATTGGATTAGATTAGATGATATGTGATTGAATTGGATTGGATCGGATTGTATATAATTGGATTAGATTGGATTATATATGATATGATTGGACCGATTGTATATGATTAGATTGGATCGGATTGTATATGATTGGATTGGATCAGATTATATATGATTGGATTGGATTGAATGATTTGATTGAATTGTATTGTACATGATAGATTGGATTGGATGGTTTCTGGTTGCTCTATGTCTAAAATGTGTTCTTACTTTAGACTTATGATACCTTGATTGAGTCTCCCTTATCTTTATGATTTGAGATATCCGTACTAACATTACTCTACCTTGAGGTATGTTTTATTCTGTCCTATTACATACTCATACATTCCATGTACTGACGTCCATTTGGACCTGCATCATTTCATGATGCAGAGACAGGTTTAAGAGATCGTCAATAGGAGCACCATTGAGCATCTATTCACACTCAACTTATTGGTGAGTCCTCCCCTATATTCGGGGGACACCGCTTATGTTATTATTGCATTGAGTTTAGTCCTTTTCATTCTGATTTGAGGTAGCCATAAACATGTCATTGACACCAATTAGATAGTAGTGATAGAGGCTTCATAGAATAGATAGTGATGGGTCGATTGAGTATTTTATTTCTTGAATTATTCTTATCAAAGCTATTTAACGACCTAGATTGGAGTTCAATTTGTTGGCCCATGGCCCTTATTATTTGAGTTAGAGTAATGATTTGAGTTGCCCACTAAAGTATTTCTTTATTTTAAACTTTCCGCTGATTGATTGATATAAATGGATGTGTAATTAGATCAAGTGGTTCACTTGGAGCCCAGAAATGGTCTTCGAGTGCCGGTCACGTCTAGGGTACCCTCTCGAGGCATGACTGTAATACTCCAAAATTTTTCACTAAGATTCAGACCATTCTTAGTGTATGTGTAGGATCGTACTCGACGATTTTAAAGTGCATGCATGAGTTAGGATCAATTTCTAAGTAATTTAAGGGTGTCAGATGTGATTTAAGGTCATAAAGGATTCCTAAAACCAAGCCATGTCCAAAGAACTCATCTTAGCTAAGTTTCTGAATGAGTTCGTATAGGGGTAAACTTCCAATGACCTTATCTTTTTTAATATAATGCACTGGGTGGCCCATAAACTATCAAATTAGAGGTCTTTGAGTCTTCTTTCCAACTCCGCCAAGATTGCAATTTTTGGAGTTCGGAGTCAAAAGTTATAACTATCCTACGATAAACTAGTACTGTAGGAATTTCAGGCCTGGACTATAACTGCGGAAAACCTGGGCTTGGCGCTGCAGTGGCGCGATGCACCACTATAGCGCCAGGAACAAACCTCAGTAGTTTAGTCCTTGGCCTGATGCAATCCTATTAGGCCTGCAGGGTTTTTTAAGCCTATTTTCCAGATTTCAAAAAAATTTAGGCTTGGCGCTGCAAGGGCGCGACGCGCCACTATAGCGCTAGAAAACAGCCTCAGTAGTTTGGTCCATGGCGCAATGCGCCACTGTTAGATGTGTAGGGTTTTAAGCCCATTTTGGCTTGGCGCTGCAATGGCGCGACATGCCACTATAGCGCCAGAAGGGTTTTTAACCCATTTTTCTAGATTTTTTGAGAAAGGGCAAATTGGACATTTCCTAATTATATATACACTAGCTTGGGATGGTTTGGACCATTTGTTTTCAGTCTTGTGCCTTTCCAAACAAAAAAGCCCTAATCTCCATTCTCTTCTCTCTCAATCCCTCTCCAATAAGAATGGCCCAATTTTTTTTTCAAGGATTCAAGCCTTCCATTGAAGACCTAACATCAAGGTTCCTTCAAAGTATTGACCAAGGTATGTAAGGATACTCAAAACATGGGTTGAATCCACCCATATTCCTTACATCTTCTGTGCGATTTAATGTCCATAAGAAATGAGCTTCTTGATAGATTTATGTCCAAATGAGTCTTTTTCATCCATTAACTTAATTTTTGTTATGTTGATGTTGTTGATGTCAAGAAATTGATAAATACTTCATGTTGGTATGGGTTGATTGATGAGTGGTTAAACATATTTTGTTGGTTTTCTTAAATATGTTGATTATTTAAATTATTGATTTAGAATCTTGGAGTCTTGATGAGTCCCGGAAAGATTTGTTAAATGAATGGAGAAATGATTGGATAGGATTACACGTTGTCATAAATGCATATCTAAATTACTCTTGAAAGATGTGATTGGGATTGATCGGATAGTATGATTGGAAGAGGTTTGATTGAGATAGAATTGATGAACTGACAAGGTTCCAAATGAGACTTGTAGATATGATTAGATTGAATTGATTGGATGGAGTTTTATGAGTGTTGAGTCTTGGGAGGAGTATCGAGCACCAAATTGGGTAAGAGTAAGTAATAAATCGAATCCAATAACTACGTCACCAAATGTAGGAGGGGATTAGACCGTTGAAGTCAGATGTTTCCCAAATTATTGTCCTGACATGATAGGACTTGGTTGGTTATAGATCCATGATTGGTTGATTCATTCATACCATGGCAAGGTATGAACAGACGTGGCAACAACATCGGCTTGTTGTACTATCACTGGCTCATAAGTGATAGATGTCGGATAAGAGAAACTCCCATATAGGTCTTGATAGTACTCTGAGTCGGATTGGGTTGAATTGTATGTGATTGGTCTTGTCCAAACTATATTTCTGTTTAGAGTTAGGACACTTGATTAAGTTGTTCCTTCTTCTGAGTTGAGATTCCGAATTGATTTGATTTTCCCTTGATGGTTAGTTCATTCGGCCATTTTACAGACTCGTACATTCGACGTACTGAATCCATTGGGGCTGCATCATTTCATGATGCAGAGACAGGTACTAGAGATCATCAACTAGCGCCTTGTTGAAAATTTATTCACCTTTAGCTTGTTTGTGAGTCCTCCCTGTTTCTGGAGGATGTCGAAATATCTTTTTTTGCTTTGATTAGTTTTCTTTTATTTTGATTTTTGGTAGCCATGGACCTATCATCGGCACCTCCTAAATTATTGATAGAGGCTTCATAGACTAGAGTGTGGAAAATGTTGAATTGTTCGTTTTGACTAGTTTTATTCTTGGTAGTTGTTGATTGGATATAAGTTTGGACTTTTTCCCTAAATTATGAATAGTATTGTTATGATTAAGTCTTCCGCTTATAGAATATGACCGAATGAAAGTGTGATTGTACCAAGTGGTTCGCTTGAAGGCCAAAAATGGTTTTCGAATGCCGACCACATCTAGGGTACCCTCCCAGGACATGAAAAACATAGTATCAGAGCACAGAGTTCAAGAGTCCTAGGGAGTCTATGAAGCCATGTCTAGTAGATTCTTGCTTATGGGTGTGTTGTGCACCACACTTATAATCAGGAGGTTATAAGATATTAAGAATTGTTTCACTTCTTTCATACTCTGAACTCCTGCAATAGAGTTAAACTCTATAAGACTTCCTTTCTAATTCGTGCATTTATACGTTGCAGACAATGCCTCCTAAATGTACTGCCATCCAGAGAAATGTTGATAACACAGAGATTCCACAGTTAGAAATGCGCCCATCAAGGACTGGGGGCCGACCTGCAAGGTATGCTGAGGCACCTCAAGTGTCTATTACTCTGTCTGCACTAACTTCGGAGGCAGAATTTCGAGGAGCAATTTCTATGCTCACTTAATTAGTGGTTGCCTGCAATGGTAACCAGAGTTCGCCAACACTTAGCTCTAGTTCCCAAGAGTCGTCTACTGCCATAAGAATTAGAGACTTTTTGAGATTGAATCCGCCGGCATTCACGAGTTCTAAGGTTCATGAAGACCCCAAGAATTTCATTGATGAGATATGGAAAATCATGGAAGCAATACATGCTACGAAGATCGAGGGGATTGAGTTGGTGTCTTATTAGCTAAAGGATGTGGCAAACGTCTGGTATAACCAGTGGGAAAAAAGTAGAGGTGAGGATGCTGAGCCTGCTATTTAGGATGAGTTTGAGGGAGCCTTTCTTGATCACTTCTTTTCCAGAGAATTAAGGGAAGCGAAAGTGGAAGAGTTTGTGAATTTGAAACAAGAGGGTGTGATAGTTAAGGAGTATAGTCTAAAGTTCATCCACTTGTCTAGCTATGCTCCAGAGATGATCCCATATATGAGGTCGAAGATGAGAAAATTTGTCTTCAGATTGGGAAGACATGTGAAGAAAGAGTGCAAAGCAGCATTCTTGATATCTGACATGGATATTTCAAGATTAGTGGTGTATGATCAACAGGTGGAGGATGAGAAAGGAAATACAAGGAGGAACATCTGAGCAAGAAGGAAAAATCAGCTAGGCATGAGAATGAATAGAGGCAGAAAAAGGGCAACAGGTCCTTCTTCTAGAAAAGGTCTTCCAACTATGCCTCATCCATCGCAAGTGCAACTATGCTGCATATCACATATCATGTAGTCACATTAGACTCCAATCTATTTCACCTCAAACATCATCATCAACATACCTCTTCATCAATCATTATACCCATGTTAAATAACCACCATTCACTTCATCATCAAACATCATCATTCACATCATTATCAAACATCTTGCTCCAAAATTCTTATTTAATTCTATATTCCACTTATAGAAACAAAAATGACATTCTAGCTCTATCAAGGTTTCGTTTCCTTTTTTATGCCTTTCACATTCATAACTATCCTAATTCATTCTTTTCAATCCAATCAACACATATACAAAAAAACCATAAATTTCAACCTCAAGATAATTATGGCAAAAAGAAATCTCATCTTGGGTTCGTGTGAATGAATACATGAATTCATACTCTCAACAAAACTCAACTCAAGAACACTATCAATACATATGAATTTATATACAAAAATCCATTGTAGTTAATATGTAACTATAGTTTGTGAAATAATTATAAAAGATAATTATTCAAGAATTTAAGTCATGAAAATCATCAATCAATTACTAGTATATAAAAATATTTTAGAGTTTAGGAAGGTTTCAAGAAAACCTTCATAAAAGGTTCAAGCTTTTCACCATTTTCATCCAACACATCTATGGGGCATATGGAAGAACTCAATCCATATTTTAGGTTAGTCTTACATACCTTAGATTAGATGTTGAAAAAATCTTGCTGTTAGGTCTTCAATGGAAAGCTTGAATCCTTGAATCTTGAGGGCAAATCTTGTTGGAGATTATTTGGAAAAGAAGAGGGGATAAAGTTTAGGGTTCCTTGGAGGTGAGAAGGCTGAAAAATGATCCCAAAACATTCCAAGTTAGGGTATATATGTTTAGAGAAAATGTCCAAGTTGCCCTTCATCAAAATCTGGAAAACTAGAAAAAATCTTGCTGGAGCTATAGTGGCACGTCGCGCCACTACAGCGCTAGGCCTGAAATTCCTGCAGTGGTCGCCCAGGCCTAAAATTCCTGCAGTACTAGTCTATAGTAAAATGGTCATAACTTTTGACTCCAAACTCTAAAAATTGCAATCTTGTTAGCGTTGGAAAGAAGACTCAAAGACCTTTAATTTGGTAGGTCGTGCACCACCCAGATAATTATATTTTAGGAGCTATGCTCGTTTGACGTTGACCTTTTCTACTAACTCATCCGAAAACTTAATCGATTGAAATTCTTTGGACTTGGTTTGGTGTTAGAGATCCCTTATAACTCCTAAACACATCAAACACACTTTAAATAATTAGGAATTAATCCTAATTCATATATAAAATTACAAGTCCTTCGGTTCGAGTCAACACACACGTGAAGAAATATTCGAGTGTTTGCGAAAAAAAATCTGAGGTGTTACAAAAACTAAGCAAGAAATGATCATCCATAGAATTCACCTATGACAGGGTCTGAGTAACTAGAGTCCAATTTATCAAAGCTTCACATAGATTTACTCAGCACATGAGACATTTTTGTTTCCACATCGATGTCCTAGGAATCTACCAAATCAAGAATTACATATCTTACTCAATGGGAATAACAAAAGTACATATAAAATCTTTTTAGTCTGATTGCAAGATCAGTGATGTTTCTTAGGTGAAGACGAAGATGGTTCTCCAACGGCTTCTACTCTTCTTTCCTTATAGTGGGAGTTGTATCATTACTTTATTTATACTATATATCCTTAGATGCTCTTGTACCTATTTAGACTAGTATCCTTGGGGGTGTTATTATGTTTCTAGTAATAAAACTTAGAGTTTTAAAATTTTCAATTATGGTGTATTCCTGACATTTTAGGTTGGTATTTGAAAATTGTTAATCTTTCGCATGTTATTTCTGTAAGGGTTATTCTATCTAGGTGTTAGAGTAGATGCCCGCATGGTTCGATGGATTGACTCATAATAGATTGGGTCACTAGCTGTGTAAAAAATAATGATGGAGAGATGATATATGCTGAATCAAGGCTTAAGGAGAATGTTTCTATTATTGAAGTTGAAATAAAGTCTATTAGAATTGGTATAGAGTATTGCCTGAGTCACCATCTAGTGCCTTTGTGTAACACCCCTCAGAATTTCCCCCCTAGGATTCAGACCCTTCTTGTATTCGTGTAGGGTCGAACCCAATTATTTAGAAGTATGTGCTTAAATTAAGATGAGTCCCCGAGTAATTTAGGAGTGTTGGAGGTAATGTGGGGTCACGAAGGACCCCTAGGACCAAGCTAAGTCCAAAAGTATTCGTCGTGACTAAACTTGAGGAGGAGTTTGCATGAAGGGGGTTCACTTCTAACGACCATATCTTTTGATATATGACGATCTGGGTGGCCCATGACCTATTAAATCAAAGGTCGTCGAGTCTTCTTTCCAATGCCACCAAGAATGTGAATTTTGGAGTTCGGAGTCAAAAGATACGATGATCCTAAGATGAACTAGCACGGCAGGAATTTCTTTTTTGGCCTAGGTTGCAACTGCTGGGAAAATGGCCTTGGCGCTGTAAGGACGCGACGCACCACTATCGTGCCAGAAACATGCCTCAGTAGTTTGGTCCTTGGCGTGACGTGCCAATAAAAGTTGTGCAGGGTTTTTCAGGCCAAATTTCCATAACCCAGAAAATATGGCCTTGGCGCTGTAAGGGCTCGATGTGCCACTATTGTGCTAGAAACATACCTCAGTAGTTTGGTCTCTAGCGCGGTACGCTACTACGATTTGTGCAGGTTTTAGGCGTAATCGGCCTGGTGCTGCAATGGCGCGATGCGCCACTATCGCGCCAGGTGCATTTTTGCCTATTTTTCAGAACTTTTACGGAGGGGAAATTTGGGAATTATTCCAAATTATATATGTATCAGCCTTAGCACATTTTGGGATCATTTTCAATCCCTCACTCTCTCTAAAAGCCCTAGAAACCTCTCTCTCTCTCTCTCTCTCTCTCTCTTCTTCTTCTTCTTCTTCTTCTCCATTTCCAACAAGAAGAGTTCCAAGAGCTTCAAGGTTTGAGTTCTCCATTGAAGACCCAACCACAAGGTTCTCTTCAAGTCTTCACTAAGGTATGTAAGGCTATCCAAAACATGGGTTGATCCACCCATGTGCCCTATTCTTGCTTTGAGGTTAGATGTTCATGAAAATGGAGTTTCTTGGTATGGTCTAAGTTTAAATGAGTTTTGTCCCCTATTTATTTGATTCTATATGTATTGATGTTATTGAGTTAAGAAGTTCCCAAAATGACCCTTTATGTGAGTATGAGTTGATGAAAATGAGTTGTTAAATATGTTATATTGATCTTCTTGACTATGTAGATTATGATAAAGGATGCTATTTGCTTTAAAATGTTGCTTATTATAAAATATAAATTTAAAGTCTTGAAATTATGATGAGTCTCAAAGATTTGTCATATGGATGGAGGAAATGATTGATTATATCTAGATGTTGCTATATATGTGCATTTAAATTTCTTTTGAAGATATGATTGAGATTGATCGGATAGTATGGCTAGAAGAGATTTAATTGATAGAGTTGATGAGTTGACAAGGTTGTAATGAGATTTGTCGATGTGATTTGATTGAGTTAATTGGATGAAGTTTTATTAGGATTGAGTCTTTGGAGGAGTATCGAGCACCGAATTGGGCAAGAGTATAGTCCATACTCAAACCCAATAACTGCGTCGCCAAAACGTAGGGGGGATGGAACCATTAAAGTCGGATGCTTCCTCGAGAGATTTGTCCTGTCATTATAGGACCTGGTTTGATTGGATCCATGATTTTTTGATTCGTTCATACCCTGGCAAAGTATGAACAGACGCGGCAACAACGTCGATTTATTCTACTTTTACTGGCTCATAAGTGATGGTTATCGGTTAAGAGAAAATCCCAAATAGATCTTAATAGTGCTCTGAGTCAGATTGAGTTGAATTGTATGTGATTGGTCCCGTATAAATCATATTCTTGTTTAGACTTAGGACATTTGATTGAGTTGTTATTCCTCTTGAGTTGAGCTTCCGAGTTGATTGATTCTTCCTTGATGTTCGTTGTATTCGGCCATTTTACGTACTCGTACATTCTATGTACTGATGCCATTTGGCCTACATCATTTCATGATGCAGAGACAGGTACTAGAGATCATGGTCTGGTGCTCCGTTGAAGATCCACATACACTCTCAGCTAGTTGGTGAGTTCTCCTAGTTTCCAGAGAATGTTGAGCCTTGATGTATAGTTTTGTTTCCATTTCCTTTATTTTGATTGTTGGTAGCCATGGACTTGTCATTGGCACCTCTTATACTTTGATAGAGGCTTCATAGACTGGAGTGTGGGGATGTTGAACTGTTATTTTGAGGAGTCTTATTATAATTGTTTATTAGGTCGAAAATGTTTGGCTTTCGGCCCCCATATTGTGAATAGTATTTCATTAATTGAGTTTCCGCTAAGAAAATGTAATTGAATGAATGTGTGACTGGACTAGGTGGTTCGCTCGGAGGTTACAAGTGGCCTTCGGGTGCCGATTACGTCTAGGGTACCCTTCCGGGGCGTGACAAACATGGTATTAGAGCACACAGTTCAAGTGTCCTAGGGAGTCTATGAAGCCTTGTCTAGTAGAGTCTTGCTTATGGGTGTGTTGTGCACCACACTTATAATCAAGAGGCTATAAGATATTAGGAATTGTTTCACTTCTTTCATACTCTGGAATTCGTGCGATAGAGTTAAACCTTATAAAACTCATTTCTAATTCGTGCATTATACATTACAGATAATGCCTCCTAAACGTATTGCTAGCCAGACGAATGTTGATAATGCAGGAATGCCACCGTCAGAGGTACGCCCAGCAAGGGCTAGAGGCCGACCTACGAGATATGCGGAGGCACCTCAAGTGACTGCTACTTCACCTACACCCAGATCAGAGGCAGAATTTCGAGGGGCAATTGCAATGCTCACGCAGTTAATGGCTACCCTAAACAGTAATCAGAGCTCACCCAGTCTTAGCTCTAGTTCCCAAGAGCCGTCTGCTGCCACTAGAATTAGAGACTTTCTGAGGATGAATCCGCCGGCATTCACGAGTTCTAAGGTTGATGAATATCCCCAAAATTTTATTGATGAGATGTGGAAAATTTTAAAAGCTATGCATGCTACGGAAATCGAGGGGGTTGAGTTGGTGTCTTATCAACTCAAGGACATAGAAAACATTTGGTATAACCAATGGGAACAAGGTAGGGGTGAGGATGCTGAACCTGCTAGGTGGGATGCATTTGAGGGAGCCTTTATCGACCACTTCTTTCCCCGAGAATTAAGGGAAGTGAAAGTGGAGGAATTTGTAAATCTGAAACAAGAAGGCATAACTATTAAGGAGTACAGCCTGAAGTTCATATAGTTATCCAAGTATGCTCCGGAAATAATCCCAGCTATGAGGTAAAAAATGAGCAAGTTTGTCTCCGGGTTGGGAAGACATGTGAAGAAGGAGTGCAAAGCGGCATTATTGATCTTAGACATGGATATTTCTAGATTTATAGTGTATGCTCAACAGGTAGAGGATGAGAAAAGAAAAGACAGAGAAGAGAACCTAAGAAAGAAGGTAAAAGCAGCGGGCCATGAGAGTGAACAGAGGCAAAACAAGGGCAACAGGTCCTTCTTCCAGAAGAGGCCTTCCAACTATGCCTCATCTACCGCCAGTGCACCTATACCACAGAACAGGTATGATCGACAGGGGAAGAGTTGCCAGAATTTCAGACCCCAGGGTCCTCAATCCCAAACTAGCGTGGGTCAAGGTTCGCAAAGGAAGCCACCATGTGTCAAGTGTGGTAAGCTTCACTTGGGAGAGTGCAGAGCGAGAAGGAATGGTTGTTATAAATGCGGCCAAATAGACCATTTTTAGAAGGAGTGTCCAGTATGGGGGAACATAGCCCAGTTATCTACCACCGCACTGCCAGCTAGGGGTAACCAGAGAGGCATTACTTCAGGTACGAGTGGGGGTACAAACCGCCTATATGCCATGGGTAGTCGCCAAGATCAGGAGAACTCTCCAAACGTCGTAACGGGTATGATGCGAGTCTTTTCTCTTGATTGCTATGTATTAATGGATCCAGGTGCCACCCTATCTTTTGTCACTCCTTACGTGGCTAGTAAATTTAATAAAATTCCCAAATGTCTTCTTGAGACTTTCAGTGTAGATACTCCTGTCGGTGATTCTGTCTTAGCTGAGAGAGTCTATAGAGATTGCACTGTGTCAATTCATCACAGAGATACCTTGGCTGACTTGGTTGAGTTAGACATGGTTGATTTTGATGTGATCCTTGGCTTGGACTGGCTTTATGTCTGTCATGCCTCTATTGATTGTAGAATTTAGATTGTCACGTTCAAATTCCCGAATGAGGTTGTCATAGAGTGGAAGGGTAGTCCTGTTACACCTAATGGTAAGTTTATTTCATACCTTAGGGCTAGGAAGCTGATCTCAAAAGGGTGCATTTATCACCTTGTCCGAGTGAAAGATGACAATATTGAGTCTCCATCCCTTGATTCGGTTCCGATTGTCAACGAGTTCCCAGATGTCTTTCCCGAAGGTCTGCCTGGAGTCCCTCCTAATAGGGAGATTGACTTTGGGATTGATGTTCTTCCTGATACCCAGCCTATCTCAATTCCTTTTTATAGGATGGCCCCAGCTGAGTTGAAAGAGTTAAATGAGCAGTTGAAGGACTTGCTAGATAAGGGATTTATTAGGCTGAGTGTCTCACCATAGGGAGCTCCGGTCCTATTTGTTCGAAAGAAACATGGGTCCCTGAGAATGTGTATTGACTATAGACAGTTGAACAAGGTCACCATAAAGAATAATTACCCTCTTCCTAGAATAGATGATTTATTCGATCAACTTCAGGGTGCCACTTACTTCTCAAAGATAGACCTGAGATTCGGCTACAATCAGTTGAAGGTGAGGGGATGTGATATTCCAAAAACCACTTTTTGAACTCATTACGGCCACTTTGAATTCTTGGTCATGTCCTTTGGGTTGACTAATACCCCCACAGCTTTTATGGATCTTATGAACTGAGTATTCAAACCATATCTTGATATATTTTTTATTGTATTCATAGATGATATTTTGGTCTACTCTAAGAATAAAGAGGAGCACACCTATCATCTTAGAATCGTTTTACAAACTTTGAGAGAGCAGGTATTGTATGCAAAGTTCTCCAAATGTGAATTTTGGCTTGCATCAGTGGCTTTCTTAGGCTACATCGTATCTGGAGATGGTATTCAGGTTGACGCTCAAAAGGTTGAAGCTGTGAAGAATTGGCCCAGACCCACATCGCCAACTGAGATAAGGAGCTTCTTTGGTTTGGCCGGCTATTATCAAAGGTTTGTAGAGGGATTCTCATCCATATCATCACCATTGACTAAGCTGACCCAAAAGAAGGCTAGGTTCCAATATTCCGATGCTTGTGATGAGAGTTTCCAGAAATTAAAGACCAAGCTAACCACTGCTCATGTTCTAACTTTGCCTGAATGTACAGAGGGTTTTGTGATCTATTGTGATGCATCCATAATTGGTTTGGGATTTATGTTGATGCAAAGGGGGAAGGTGATAGCCTATGCTTCAAGACAGCTTAAGGTTTATGAGAGGAATTACCCAACTCATGACCTTGAGCTGGCAGTTGTGGTGTTTGCACTTAAAATCTGGTGCCACTACCTGTATGGAGTGCATATTGATGTATTCACCAATCACAAGAGTTTGCAATACGTCTTTAGCAAAAAGGAACTCAACCTGAGGCAAAAGAGATGGCTTGAGCTACTCAAAGACTATGATATGAGCATCCTCTACCATCCAGGTAAAACTAATGTTCTTGCTAATACTCTTAGCAGGTTGTCTATGGGTAGCACTGCCCACATGGAGGAAGGAAAGAGAGAATTGGCGAAGGAGGTACACAGATTAGACCGATTGAGAGTTAATCTGGAAGAGAACAATGAAGGCGGAGTTACTATTCAGGATGGGTCTACATCCTCACTTGTGGCAGAGGTAAAGGAGAAACAAGATCAGGATCCCGTCCTCCTTCGACTGAAGGAAGTTGTTCACAAACAAGAGGTGATGGTTTTCACCAAAGGGGGGTATGGTGTGTTGAGATACAAAAATAGATTATGTGCGCCAGATGTCAATGGTATTCGAGGAAGAATTATGGCTGAAGCGCATAATTCCAGATACACTATCCATCCCGGCTCTATGAAAATGTATCATGACTTGAAAGAAATCTATTGGTGGAGTGGGATGAAGAGAGATATTGCGGAATTCATTTCCAAGTGCCCGAATTGTCAAAGGTGAAGGTTGAGCATCAAAGGCCATGTGGTTTAGCTCAAAATATAGAAATTCCAGAATGGAAGTAGGAAATGATCAACATGGACTTTGTTACAGATCTACCGAGGTCCCGAAAGCAACACGATTCGATTTGGGTAATTGTGGATAGGATGACGAAATCAGCTCACTTCTTGGCTGTTAAGACTATTGACTCCGCAGAGGAATATGCAAAGTTGTACATACAGGAAATTGTCAGATTGCATAGGGTCCCTTTGTCTATCATCTCAGCCAGAGGAGCTCAATTTACTTCCCAATTTTGGAAATCCTTTTAGAAGGGACTGGGTTCGAAAGTGAACTTGAGTACAGCCTTCCATCCCCAGACAGATAGCCAAGCAGAACGCACCATTCAGACATTGGAAGATATGTTGAGGGCATGTGTGCTTGACTTCAAAGGAAATTGGGACGGTCACTTACCTCTCATAGAATTTGCATATAAAAATAGCTATCACGCAAGCATTCAAATGGCTCCTTATGAGGCCTTGTATGGGAGGAGGTGTAGATCGCCCATTAGGTGGTTTGAAGTTAGTGAACCTGAGTTGATTGGGCCTAATTTTGTTAATCAAGCCATGAAGAAGGTGCGAGTCATTCGAGAGAGGCTAAAGACAGCCCAAAGCTGCCAAAAATCTTACACCGACGTGAGGAAGAGTGACTTAGAGTTTGAGGTGGATGATTGGGTATACTTGAAAGTGTCACTTATGAAGGGCATCATGAGGTTTGGAAAGAAGGGGAAACTTAGTCCTCAATATATTGGTCCTTACCAAATTTTGAGACGAATTGGGAGTGTTGCTTATGAGTTGGAGTTACCCTCGGAGTTAGCTTCTATCCATTCGGTATTCCACGTTTCGATGTTGAAAAAGTGCTTAGGCGATCCTTTGTTGGTATTTCCCATTGATAGTATTGGAGTTAAGGATAGCTTATCTTATGAAGAGGTTCCGGTCCAAATTCTTGATCACCAAATTCGCAAATTGAGGAACAAAGAGATCGCCTCAGTCAAAGTCCTGTGGAGAAATCAACTTGTCGAAGAAGCCACATGGGAAGCGGAGGAAGCCATGAAATCTAAATATCAACATCTATACGTGCCTACCGATGATAATGTTGGAGGTAATGTCCATTTCCTTGACTTGAATTTGTTTACATATTATGAGTTTGATTGGTAAATTGTTTGAGAAATCAATTGGTTGATTGACTGAATTCTAATTGTGATTGGTACTCCAAGTCCATCCTTGGTTACTCGTCATTCGAGGACGAATGATCCCAAGGGGGAGATAATGTAACACCCCTCAGAATTTTTCCCCTAGGATTTGGACCCTTCTTGTATTCATGCAGGGTCGAACCCAATTATTTAGAAGTGTTTGCTTAAATTAAGATGAGTCCCCGAGTAAGTTAGGAGTGTTGGAGGTGATGTGGGGTCACGGAAGACCCCTAGGACAAATCTAAGTCCAAAAAGATTCATCGTGACTAAACTTGAGGAGGAGTTCTCATGAGGGGGGTTCACTTCTAATGACCTTATCTTTTGATATATGACGATCTGGGTGGCCCACGACCTATTAAATCAAAGGTCGCCGTGTCTTTTTTCCAACGCCACCAAGAATATGAATTTTGGAGTTCGGAATCAAAAGATATGACGATCCTAAGACGAACTAGCACGGCAGGAATTTCATTTTTGGCCTGGGTTGCAACTGCTGGGAAAATGGCTTTGGCGCTGTAAGGGTGCGATGCACTACTATCGCGCCAGAAACATGCCTCAGTAGTTTGTTCCTTAGCGCGATGCGCCACTAAAAGTTGTGCAGGGTTTTTCAGGCCAAATTTCCAGAACCCAGAAAATATGGCCTTGGCGCTGTAAGGGCGCGACGCGCCACTATCACGCCAGAAACATGCCTCAGTAGTTTGGTCTCTGGCACAGCGCGCCACTACGAGGTGTGCAGGTTTTAGGCATAATCGGGTTGGCGCTGCAATGGCGCGATGCGCCACTATCGCGCCAGGTGCATTTTCCCCTATTTTTCAGAACTTTTAAAGAGGGGCAATTTGGGAATTATTCCAAATTATATATGTATCAGCCTTAGCACATTTTGGGATCATTTTCAATCCCTCACTCTCTCTAAAAGCCCTAGAAACCTATCTCTCTCTCTCTCTCTCTCTCTTCTTCTTCTTCTTCTTCTTCTCCATTTCCAACAAGAAGAGTTCAAAGAGCTTCAAGGTTTGAGTTCTCCATTGAAGACCCAACCACAAGGTTCTCTTCAAGTCTTCACTAAGGTATGTAAGGCTATCCAAAACATGGGTTGAGTCCACCTATGTGCCTTATTCTTGCACTAAGGTTAGATGTTCATGAAAATGGAGTTTCTTGGTATGGTCTAAGTTTAAATGAGTTTTGTCCCCTATTTATTTGATTCTATATGTATTGATGTTGTTGAGTTAAGAAGTTCCCAAAATGAGCCTTTATGTGAGTATGAGTTGATGAAAATGAGTTGTTAAATATGTTCTATTGATCTTCTTGACTATGTAAATTATGATAAAGGATGCTATTTGCTTTAAAATGTTGCTTATTATAAAATATAAATTTAAAGTCTTGAAATTGTGATGAGTCTCAAAGATTTGTCATATGGATGGAGGAAATGATTGATTATATCTAGATGTTGCTATATATGTGCATTTAAATTTCTTTTGAAGATATGATTGAGATTGATCAGATAGTATGATTAGAAGAGATTTGATTGTGATAGAGTTGATGAGTTGACAAGGTTGTAATGAGACTTCTCGATGTGATTTGATTGAGTTGATTGGATGGAGTTTTATGAGGATTGAGTCTTGGGAGGAGTATCGAGTACCAAATTGGGCAAGAGTATAGTCTATACTCGAACCCAATAACTGCGTCACCAAACGTAGGGGGGATGGAACTGTTAAAGTCGGATGCTTCCCTGAGATATTTGTCCTGACATTATAGGACCTGGTTGGATTAGATCCATGATTTGTTGATTCGTTCATACCCTGGCAAAGTATGAACGGATGCGGCAACAACGTTGGTTTGTTGTACTTTCACTGGCTCATAAGTGATGGTTGTCGGTTAAGAGAAACTCCCAAATAGGTCTTGATAGTACTCTGAGTCAGATTGAGTTGAATTGTATGTGATTGGTCCCGTCTAAATAATATTCTTATTTAGACTTAGGACATTTGATTGAGTTGTTATTCCTCTTGAATTGAGCTTCTGAGTTGATTGATTCTTCCTTAATGTTCGTTGTATTCGGCCATTTTACATACTCGTACATTCCATGTACTGATATCATTTGGCCTGCATTGTTTTATGATGCAGAGATAGGTACTAGAGATCATCAATCGGCGCTCCATTGAAGATCCACATACACTCTCAGCTAGTTGGTAAGTCCTCCTAGTTTTCGGAGGATGTTGAGCCTTCATGTACAGTTTTGATGCCATTTCCTTTATTTTGATTGTTGGTAGACATGGACTTGTCATTGGCACCTCTTATACTTTGATAGAGGCTTCATAGACTGGAGTGTGGGGAGGTTGAATTGTTATTTTGAGGAGTCTTATTATAATTGTTTGTTGGGTTGAAAATGTTTGGCCTTCGGCCCCCATATTGTGAATAATATTTCATTAATTGAGTTTCCGCTAAGAAAATGTGATTGAATGAATGTGTGACTGAACCAGGTGGTTCGCTTGGAGGTCATAAATGGCCTTCGGGTGCCGGTTACATCTAGGGTACCCTCCCGGGGCGTGACACTTTGATTATTGAAACAGATTCACTTATGACTCAAAAAGTATTAAATGGAATTTGGAAGGTTCCTTGGTTGATTGTTCTAGATGTACGGTACATAAATGATTTAATGATGATTAATAAAGTGGAGGTAGTGCATACATTTTGAGAAGATAACACACATGCAGATTTTTCTTTTGCTAATCATGATTTTGATTTTGCAAGTACACAAAGAAATCAATTTAATAATATGCAAGAGATACCTCAAAAACCATATGAAATTATACAATTGGAAAAGGAAGGCATGCCAAATCTGTGAATAAGGAAAATACAAAATACAAGCTACAGGATACGAAACTAGTCACACAACATGTTGGAACAAGATTTTCAATTGGGTTTCATCATCTTATAGGGTTTTAGGGATTAGATCTAATACCTTATGATGCGGCTGGAAATTTAACTTCTTGAACACTGGTATCAACTCCAAAGGGGTTCAATCTGTTGAGAGGATAAATTAAAATCTACAAAATATGGTAACTGAATTTTCAAGTTGAGGATCGTTCTTACCTGAGATTGGTTGAAGCTCAGGATCTTATTTATATGATTCTCATGTGAAATCAAAGCTCCATAAGCTTCATGGTGATCTGCATATTCATCCCCCTCAAGAGTTAAAAAAGATCTATCACATTTGAGTTGAAGAAGGCTTCAATAGTGTTGAATCATGACATTTGTGAGAAGTTTTGGATGTCCAAATGATTACAAGCCACACTTGAGTGTCTGTCTGTGGATGGTTGTTGGTGATCAGAGATGGAAGATTGGTGGAGACATTTCCCTAAGTCGGCGATGGTCTGTCCGAGAAGTTGAATAGTTGTTCCAGAGTGTTCTTGATTTTTTGTTTTATTTGTTTTTCTTTTTGTTTTGCCTTCTTTTCTTCCGGGTCTAGTCCACTTTTGGGCCTATACACATGTGTTGGTCTACTTTTATTTAATAAAAGACTCATTTGATTAAAAAAATAATTCACCTATGTGGATAAAAATATATTTTTCTCTTGTAATTTCACTTTTGTGTAAAAAGGAATATGCAAATAAGTCAGAAATTCACTAGAATTTATAAGAGTACCTCTAAGATTAGAAGAAGGCTATACGTTTGTTCTTTTACGACATATCAAAATTTTCACACTTAATTTTATGACGTTTATGTATATAATTATTATCGTTCAAGAGAAAAACAAATACATATGAAATATTAGATGAATCCTCAGTTGTACAGAAAATTCCTGCACTACTTTCATCTCATTTATGAAAATATTTATTAGTGTTTAAAAAAAGTGATATTTCACATGTTTAACGTTCATAATATTTATTTCAAGAGCATAATTTAGAGTAGAAGACGAACATTCAAAAAGGACATCCCTTCAGTGGAGATTAGTAAGACAGACTGATAGTGGAAAAAGTAAAATGGGAAAAACAACAACAAACAAAAGTTAACAAATATATTATAATGTTCAAACATGAGAGATATAATATAAAAAAAGATGTAGTGCATCCATGTGAAAAGAAAAATATAGAAGAACACAGATGACATACATTAGAAATAAATGAGTATAAATTCATGTGAGATACATTTGTGTATAGTGTTGAAATCATGTTCTCTAAATGCATCATTTTGGATGAAAAAAATATTTCACATGTATTTATTTTTATCTTCAATGATAATAATTATATACATAAATAACATAAACGTAGGTGTGAAAATTTCGATATAAGTTGTAAAAGAACAAATGTATAGCCTTCTTCTAACACGTTTTTTTGCTCACTTGAACAAAAAATTTCAGCACTACTTTCATGTCATTTATGAAAATAATTATTATTGTTTAAGAAAAAAAATCATGTGATATCTCACATGGATAACATTCACAACATTTATTTGTATACCATCATTTAGAGTAGAAGACGAACCTTCATAAAGGACATTTCTTTAGTGGAGATTAGTAAGATAGACCGATAGTGAAAAAGGGAAATGGGAAAAACAATGATAACAAAGTTAACAAATGTACTATAATATTCAAACACTAGAGACATGAAAAATAATGTATTGCATCCACATGAAAAGGAAACTGCAGAAGAACAAAGATGACATACATTAGAAATAGATGAGTGTAAATTCATGTAAGATGCATTTGTGTATAATATTCAAACCATGTCCTTTGAATGCCTTATTTTGGATGAAAAATTGCTTTCATGAAAGAGATCTGTTTAACTGAGATTATATTTACATTACCATAGGCGAATTCAAAATTTGAAATTGTGGGAACCCACTAAAAAATATTGTTAGAGTTAGGAATCAAAACCATCTCATCTATCATGAGCGTAACTTGAATAACAAACTTAACCAATGACCCAAACCACCATTGTGGTTTCAAGTGCCTATACATTCCCTCATCAAGATATATGTCACGACCCAAAATCTGAAGTGTCATGATGAAACCTACACTACGATCCGTTAGGTAATTCAATTGTTTCCCCAAAATATTACAATCAAATAATCATGTAAATTCATAATTTAATTTTAATATAAGTGCATAAATATGGAAAATAACCAAGTACAATACAGAACTTAGTATCACGTGTATCAAAAGCATCTAGCATCTAAACAAATTATTTTATTACTAATGCATTGTTTGAAATGATAAAGACATAAAAGTAAAGGATAGAGGGAGTCTGGCGACATAAAATTCTCTATGTAACTTAACACAAAATCTAGAAATGACTGCTTCTGACATGAATATCAAGGCCAATTGGTACTAGAATGACAATTTGCATCGAAAGATGTAGCACATGTAATATGTGTACCGGAAGAACGTGTACTCAAATGGAATCATAAGCCGATAAACCAGAAATTCAAAGGTAATATCATATGAAGTACCGAGTTTGACTCAACCAAATCATTAGCTTTTAACCAATTAAATGAGGGACGGGGAGAGATCAACTAATCAAACATCATCAAATAGAGAATGCATATGAATCTTAAGTAAGAAGACAATGCAATGTAAGTACAATGCAATGACCATATGATCCATATAGTATACACTTTTTGCTACTGGTGGCATGTCAGGAGCCTGGATCCATGTGGGACTCGAGGTCCATATGCTTTTCCGAAATTATTTCCCTTCGAGCATCATATAGTAATAAGTACTAGAACCATTTTCCTTCAAGTTTCTAACCAAAATCAAATTTCAATACAACTATCATTTGGGTTTCATCAATCTGTTTTATCTATCATACCATAACCATGATCCATTACAAACCATTTGTATGCATGATCAAAATAATAAAAGATGTTCGTATGCAATAAAAGTAATCATATATCTTTCAAAATCACTTGCAATGTAGTCATGGATATACTCATCAATGATACAAATCTCATAGTTATGTAGTGAAGTTCACCATGAAACATAGAGTTGAGATCATACCTAAAATCGAGGAGAAGCTCTAACTTGTGAAGTGTAGAACTGTTCTTTGAAACTAAGCAAGAAATGATCATCCATAGAATTCACCTATGATAGAATCTGAGCAACCAGATTCCAAGTTATAGAAGCTTCACAGAGATTTACTCAGCACATGAGACATTTTAGTTTCCATATGGATGTCTTAGGAACCTATCAAAACAAGAATTACATATTTTACCTCTAGTTTGAAACCTATTAATATGAGTGTCATTGGACTCCTTCTGACATGTACGTTTCATTTTTGATAGTGGATTTTCATTTCGGGCATTGAATTGGAGAGTTGATCATCTAGGGGAGGTGTTCGAGTTCGGTTTCGGCTATCGAGGAAGGTTTGACTATCCTTTTGGGGGATGAGTTGGGGTGATTAGTCAAATTCTATATTGTAGACTTTGGGATGGGGTAGTAGTGTAGTTTAAGACTGATAATTTATATTGTCCTGCCCGTGTGAGATCTTATTTGTGTTGTATACCTCGCGTAGGGGCCTTATGTGATATTTTATTTGTGATTGAGACTGTGTAATCCATGACTTAACTGAGCTAGAGATATGAAGAGGTTATTTGACTCATAATGCCTGCCTGAGGGGTTGACTTGGAGGTTTTAAGCATGGCTAAGTATTGAAATATTGTTGAGAAATGGGTGAATACTTAATCTGAGGCATTTCCTTGTCATTACTGTCTATTGAGGGTTAATATCATTTTTAGGTTAAATTTTGAGAACTTTGAACCTTATTTTAGATGTTCAGTTGTAAATTACCTCCATGCCTTATATGATATGAATGCATTCATCCTTATTCATATTATCATTGATCATTGGGAAGTTAAGATCTATGGTAATTCTTTTTGAGAAAAAAAATGTGACACTTGACCGAGGAAGTTTTGCGGGAGAGTATTGGATACATTGTGATCCTTTGACCGCGAGTAGGTGGTGAGTGGAAGAGATATTAGTATCATGAGTCATTATCCACAAGCTGGGTTGTGAGGTTGTTAATACATTGAGATTGTAGGTGGAAGCGTTCCTTAGCTTATTACATAGTTTTTGACTAATTCCCTATACTTAGTCAGTTAAACCTACTGAGTACATGTGGATTGTAATTACCCCTACTTTTGTGTACCTTTTGATGTAGATCCTAGTCAAGGTATCCCGCACATCAATTGATCCCTTCTGTTGCAGATTTTTACTATCAGATCAGTGTTGAGATCTTGGGATTCAGATCACCGCTAGTCCATCTTTTATTTATATTCTTTTCTACATTTAGAGACTTGTACTATGTATTCAAGCACACTTTTGTATTTAGATGCTCTTAAAGTTATAACACCAGGTTTTGGTATAATTACGTTGTTGTCCTTTATTTTTTATTTATTCGTGGCCTGACTTCCCTTTGGTAATCTCATATGATTTTACTTTTCGGCTTACATATTGGGGATGGAGTTTGAGATGTGTGCCATCATGACTCTGATTTTTGGGTCGTGACATCTCTAACACATATATTGCTATACTTTAGTCCCGATCCTCTAAGGTTAAAATATGAATGTTATTTCTGATTTTACCCGTTAGACAATTGTCTCAAATATGAAATTTCATCAATCGAGTATGAATTAGAATCGATATAATAAAAATACTATTTCTCAACTTTAACTACAAAATTTCCAATTTCTAAAACCCAAACATCAATTCAATCAAGAAAAAAATGATGGAATAATGGGTAAAATTTAAATATAGGCTAGATTTTTATCCCCGAGCCAAATTGAGCTATTCTCCCTTGATATCATCAAAAATTGACCTCTAAAGCTCCAGAAATCAAAATCTGATGTCTAAGTTTGAATTAGGAATACAAAATTGCCAAGTCAAAAATCCTTCTTTCTACCACAGTGTGGCCATTGTGAACGTGATGCACTTACTTATACTGTCATGCCCCGGGAGGGTACCCTAGATATGACCGACATTCGAAAACCATTGCTGGACTTCAAGCGAACCACTTTGTCTAATCACATTTCCATTCAGTCACATTCTATTAGCGGAAGACTCAAATCACAAGAATACTATTCATAATTAAGGCCAAACTCCAACCACCTATCTAATCAACAACTAGTAAGAATAAAACTAGTCAAAATGAACAATTCAACATCATCCACACTCTAGTCAATGAAACCTCTATCAACAATCCAAGAAGTGACAATGACAGGTTCATAGCTACCATAAATCAAAACAAAGGAAAACAAACTTAAAATTGAAAAGATAACTGCGGTATCCTCCGGAAACAAGGAGGACTCACCAACTAGCTGGAAGAGAATAGATATTCAATGGTGCGCCGGTTGATAATATCTAGTACATATCTCTGCATCATAAAATGATGCAGTCCAAATAGTGTCAGTACGTGAAATGTATGAGTATGTAAAATGGCTGAATGAAACAAACACAAGGTAGAATCAAATCAACTCGGAGTCTCAACTCAGAATAAAGAACAACTCAATCAAGATGTCCTGAGTCTAAACAACAATATATGATTTAGACAAGACCAATCACATACAATTCAACCCAATCCATCCTAATCTGACTTAGAGTACTATCAAGACCTATATGAGAGTTTTTCTTATCCGAAAACTATCACTTATGAGCCAGTGATAGTACAACAAGCCAACGTTGTTTCCACATCCGTTCATACCTTGATAGGGTATGAACGAATCAACCAATCATGGATCCATAACCAATCAAGTCCTATCATGTCAGTATAATAATTTGGAAAATATCCGACTTTAACGGTTCAATCCCCTCCTACCTTTGGCGACGTAGTTATTAGATTTGAGTTATTACTTACTCTTACCTAATTCGGTGCTTGATACTCCTCCCAAGACTCAATGCTCATTAAACTCTATCTAATCAACTCAATCTAATCATATCAACAAGTCTCATTCGGACCCCTGTCAATTACCAATTCTATCGCAATCAACATCTCAACCAATCATACTATCCAATCAATCCCAATCACATCTTTCAAAAGTAGTTTAGATATGAATTTATGACAACATTTAATCCTATCCAATCATTTCTTTCTTTATTTCACCAATCTTTTGGGGACTCATCAAGACTCCAAGATTCTAAATCAATAATTTAAGATAATCAACATATTTAAGTTTTTAACAAAAATATGTTTAACAACTCATATCAATCAACTCATATCAATATGAAGAATTTATCAATTTCTCGACTCAACAACATCAACATAACAAAAATTAATTTAATAGATGAAAAAGACTCATTTGGATATAAATCTATCAAGAAACTCCATTCTTATCAACATTCAACCTCAAAGAAAATGTAGGAAACATGGGTGGATTCAACCCATGTTTTGTGTAGCCTTACATACGTTAGTATAGATTTTGAAGAAACCTTGATGGCAGGTCTTCAATAGAAAACTTGAATCCTTGAATTTTTTTGAGGGCAAATCTTATTGGAGATGAATTGAGAGAGAAGAGGGTGAAGGTTAGGGTTCTTTGGAGGTGAAAATATGTAGTAATTCATCCCAAAACCTTCCAAGTTCGTGTATATATGTTTAGGGAAAATGTCTAAGTTACCCTTCATCAAAATCGTAGAAAAATAGGCAAAACAACCTGCAAGTGCAATAGTGGAACGTTGCGCCAAGGGACAAACTACTGAGGCTAGTTTCGGGCGCTATTGTCACGCCCCGGCAGGGTACCCTAGACGTGGCCAGCACTCAAAATCCATTTCTGGCCTTCAAGCAAACCACTTGGTCCAGTCACACTTTCATTCATTCGAATTCTATTGGTGGAAGACTCTATCAGAAGAATACTATTCATAATTTTAGGGCCAAAGGCCAAACAAATACCCAATCAATAACTAAATAGAATAAAACTAGTCAAAGCGAACAATTCAACACTTCCACACTCTAGCCTATGAAGCCTCTATCAACAATCTAGGAGGTGCCCATGACAAGTCCATGGCTACCAATAATCAAAACAAAGGAACAAAACAAAGTTATAAAGATAATCTCGGTATCCTCCGGAAACTAGGAGGACTCACCAACTGACAGGAAGTAAAGGAATCTTCAACAGTGCGCCAGTTGATGATCTGGAGTACCTATCTCTGCATCATAAAATAATGCAGGCCAAATGGCGTCAGTACATAGAATGTACGAGTATGTAAAATGGCCGGATAAAACAATATCAGAAATAATCAAACAAACTCGGAATCTCAACTCAGAAAGAAGAACAACTCAATCAAGTGTCCTAAGCCTAAACAAGAATATGGTTTAGACGGGACCAATCATATACAATTCAACCCAATCCGAATCAGAGTACTATCAAGACCTACATGGGAGTTTCTCTTATCCGACAACCATCACTTATGAGCCAGTGATAGTACAACAAACCAACGTTGTTGCCGCATTCGTTCATACTTTGCCAGGGTATAAACGAATAAACCATTCATGAATCCAATCCAACTAAGTCCTATAATGTCAGGACAATAATTTTGGAGAAACATCTGACTTTAACAATTCAATCCCCTCCTATGTTTGGCGACATAGTTATTGGATTCGAGTTATTACTTACTCTTACCCAATTTGGTGCTCGATACTCCTCCCAAGACTCAATGCTCATAAAAATCCATCCAATCAACTCAGTCAAATCTTATCGACAAGTCTCATTTGGAACCTTGTCAAATCATCAACTCTTTCATAATCAAACCTCTCCCAATCATAGTATCCAATCAATCCCAATCATATATTTCATCAGTAGTTAAATATGCATTTATAACAACATACAAACCTATCCATTCGCTCCTCTATTCATTTAACACATCCTTTGGGACTCATCACAACTCTAATATTTTTAAATCAACAATTTAATGATGAGCAACATATTTAAGAAAACTAACATATTTAACATAATCAACATAGTTAAGAAAAATGAATAAAGTATGTTTAACAACTCATATCCATCAACTCATACTAACATGAAGATTTTAAAAATTTCTTGACTCAACAACATCAACATAACAACAATAAAATTAATAGATGAAAAGACTCATTTGGACATAAGCCTATCAAGAAACTCCATTATAATGAACATTTAACCTCAAAGAAGGTGTAGGGCACATGGATGGATTCAACCCATGCTTTGAGTAGCCTTACATACCTTGTGAAGACTTTGAAGAAACCTTGATATTAGGTCATCAATGGAAAGCTTGAATCTTTGAAGTTCTTAAAGACAATCCTTGTTGGAGAAAGATTTGAAGGATAAGAGAGGGAATTTCTAGGGCTTTTTTAGAGAGAGAGTGGAACTAAAAAAATGGTCCCTAGTGTGTATATATAATTTGGGAAATGCCCAATTTGCCCTTTCTTCGAAAATCTAAAAAAAAGGGCTAAAACACTCCTGGCGCGGTAGTGGCGCGTCGCACCACTACGGCGCTAAGTTGAATATAGGCTTAAAACCTGCACATATGATAGTGGCACGTTGCGCCAAGGACCAAACTATTGAGGCTGTTTTATGGCGCTATAGTGGCGCGGCGCGCCCTTACAGCGCCTAGCCTATATTTTCTGGGTTCTGGAAAATAAGCTTGAAAACCCTGCATATCTGGTAGTGTCGCACTGCGCCAGGGACCAAATTACTGAGGCTTGTTCCTGGAGCGATAGTGGCACGTCGCGCCACTGCGGCACTAAGCCCAGGTTTCCAGCAGTTGCCACCTAGGCCTGAAATTCCTGCAGTACTAGTCCATCTTAGGATAGTTATAACTTTTGACTCTAAACTACGAAAATTTCAATCTTGGCGGCGTTAAAAAGAAGACTCAAAGAATTTTAATTTCATAGTTCATGGGCCACCCAGATCGTCATATTTCAAAAGGTATGGTCGTTAGAAGTCGACCCCTTATACGGACTCATTCTAAAACTTAGCCAAGACGAATTCTTTGGACTTAGCTTGGTTCTAGGGATCCTTTGTGACCCCACGTCACCTCTAACACTCTTCAATTACTTGGGAACTCATCCTAACTCATGCATACACTTCACAATAGTCGGGTTCGATCCTACACGTATACAAAGAAGGGTCTGAATCTTAGTGAAAAATTTTCGAGGGTGTTACATTATCTCCCCCTTGGGATCATTCATCCTCGAATGACGAGTAACCCAAGGATGGACTCCGGGTGCAAATCACAATCAGAATTCAGTCATTCAACTAATCAAATTTTCAAAATAATTACTATCCAAACTCAAAATACACAAACGAATTCAAGTCCAGAAAATGGACATTACCTTCAACATTCTCATCGGTAGGCACGAATAAATGTGGATATTTAGATTTCATATCTTCCTCCGCCTCCTATGTGGCTTCCTCAATAAATCGATTTCTCCACAGGAGTTTGATTGAGGCGATCTCTTTGTTCCTCAATTTGCGAATTTGGCGATCAAGAATTTGGATTGGAACCTCTTCATAGGAAAAGCTATCCTTAACTCCAATACTATCAATGGGGACTACCAATGAGGGATCGCCCAAGCATTTCTTCAACATCAAAATGTGAAATACCGGATGAATGGCGGCTAGCTCCGAGGATAACTCCAATTCATAAGCAACACTCCCTATCCTCCGCACCACCTGGTAAGGACCAATGTATCGAGGACTAAGCTTTTACTTCCTTCCAAACCTCATGACGCCCTTCATGGGTGATACTTTCAAGTATACCCAATCTTTCACTTCAAACTCCAAGTCTTTCCTCCTAACATCGGTGTAAGATTTTTGACGGATTTGGGCTATCTTTAGCCTATCTTGAATAACTCTCACCTTCTCCATAGCTTGGTGAACAAAATCAGGCCCAATCAACTCAGCTTCACCAATTTCAAACCACCTAATTGGTGATCTACACCTCCTCCCATACAAAGCTTCATAAGGAGCCATTTGAATGCTTGCAAGATAGCGATTATTATATGCAAACTCTATGAGAGGTAAGTAATCATCCCAATTTCCTTTGAAGTCAAGTACACATTCCCTTAATATATCTTCCAATGTCTGGATAGTGTGCTCTGCTTGGCCATCTGTCTGGGGATGAAAGGCTGTACTAAGATTCACCTTTGAACCCAACCCCTTCTGGAAGGATTTCCAAAATTGGGAAGTGAACTGAGCTCCTTTGTCTGAGATGATAGACAAGGGGACCCCATGCAATCTGACGATCTCTTGAATGTATAATTTTCCATAATCTTCTACGGTGTCAGTAGTCTTAACTACCAAGAAGTGAGCTAATTTCGTCATTCTATCCACAAACACCCAAATCAAATCATGTTGCTTTCGAGACCTCGGCAAACCCGTAATAAAGTCCATGTTGATCATCTCCCACTTCCATTCTAGAATTTCTATGTTTTGAGCTAACCTACATGGCCTCTGATGCTCAACTTTAACCTATTGGCAATTCGGGCACTTGAAAACAAATTTCGCGAGTGAGGATGCAGACCCATCCTGAATATTAACGTTTGTCACGTCCCGAGAGGGTACCCTAGACTTGACCAGCAGTCGAAAGCTATTTCTGGCCTTCAAGCGAACCACTTGGTCCAGTCATACTTTCATTCATTTGCATTCTATCGGTGAAAGACTCTATCAAAAGAATACTATTCATAATTTTAGGGCCAAAGGCCAAACAAATACCCAATCAATAACTAACTAGAATAAAACTAGTCAAAGCGGACAATTCAACACTTCCACACTCTAGCCTATGAAGCCTTTATCAACAATCTAGGAGGTGCCCATGACAAGTCCATGGCTACCAATAATCAAAACAAAGGAATAAAACAAAGCAATAAAGATAATCTTGGTATCCTCCGGAAACTAGGAGGACTCACCAACTGATTGGAAGTAAGGGGATCTTCAATGGTGCACCGATTGATGAACTCGAGTACCTGTCTCTACATCATTAAATGATGCAAACCAAACGACGTCAGTATATGGAATGTACAAGTATGTAAAATAGCTGGATAAAACAACATCTGAAAGAATCAAACAAACTTGGAATCTGAACTCAGAAAGAAGAACAACTCAATCAAGTGTCCTAAGCCTAAACAAGAATATGGTTTAGATGGGACCAATCATATACAATTCAACCCAATCCGACTCAGAGTACTATCAAGACCTACATGGGAGTTTCTCTTATCCGACAACCATCACTTATGAGCCAGTGATAGTACAATAAACCGACGTTGTTGCCGTGTTCGTTCATACTTTGCTAGGGTATGAATGAATCAACCAATCATGGATCCAATCCAACCAAGTCCTATAATGTCAAGACAATAATTTTGGGGAAACATCTGACTTTAACGGTTCAATCCCCTCCTATATTTGGAGGCGTAGTTATTGGATTCGATTTATTACTCACTCTTATCCAATTTGGTGCTCGATACTCCTACCAAGACTCAATACTCATAAAACTCCATCTAATCAACTCAATCAAATCTTATCGAAAATTCTCATTTGGAACCTTGTCAAATCATCAACTCTATCATAATCAAACCTCTCCCAATCATAGTATCCAATCAATCCCAATCATATCTTTCATCAGTAGTTAAATATGCATTTATAACAACATACAAACCTATCCATTCTCTCCTCTATTCATTTAACACATCCTTTGGGACTCATCACAACTCCAAGATTTTTAAATCAACAATTTAAAGATGAGCAACATATTTAAGAAAACTAACATATTTAACATAATCAACATAGTTAAGAAAAATCAATAAAGTATGTTTAACAACTCATATCCATCAACTCATACTAACATGAAGATTTTAGAAATTTCTTGACTCAACAACAACAACATAACAAGAATCAAATTAATAGATAAAAAGACTCATTTGGACATAAGTCTATCAAGAAACTCCATTATCATGAACATTTAACCTCAAAGAAGGTGTAGTGCACATGGGTGGACTCAACCCATGCTTTGAGTAGCCTTACATACCTTGTGAAGACTTTGAAGAAACCTTGATATTAGGTCATCAATGGAAAGCTTGAATCTTTGAAGTTCTTAAAGACAATCCTTGTTGGAGAAAGATTTGAAGGAGAAGAGAGGGAATTTCTAGGGCTTTTTTAGAGAGAGAGTGGAACTGAAAAAATGGTCCAAAAACGTCCAAGGCTAGTGTGTATATATAATTTGAGAAATGCCCAATTTGCCCTTTTCTTCAAAAATCTGGAAAAAGGGGCTAAAACACTCTTGGCGCGATAGTGGCGCATCGCACCACTGCGGCACCAAGTCGAATATAGGCTTAAAACCTGCACATCTGATAGTGGCGCATCGCGCCAAGGACCAAACTACTGAGGTTGTTTTATGGCACGTCGCGCCCTTACAACGCTAAGCCTATATTTTCTGGATTCTGGAAAATAGGCTTGAAAACCCTACAAATCTCATAGTGGCGCACCGCGCCAGGGACTAAACTACTGAGGCTTGTTCCTGGCGCGATAGTAGAACATCGCGCCACTGTGGCACCAAGCCCAGGTTTCCAGCAGTTGCCACCAAGACCTGAAATTCCTGCAGTACTAGTCCGTCTTAGGATAGTTATACCTTTTGACTCAGAACTCTGAAAATTTAAATCTTGGCAGCGATGGAAATAATACTCAAAGACCTTTAATTTAGTAGGTCATGGGCCACCCAGATCATTATATTTCAAAAGGAATGGTCGTTAGAAGTCAACCCCTTGTACGAACTTATTCTAAAACTTAGCCAAGACGAATTCATTGGACTTAGCTTGGTTCTAGGGATCCTTTGTGACCCCACATCACCTCTAACACTCTTCAATTACTTGGGAACTCATCCTAACTCATACATACACTTCATAATAGTCGGGTTCGATCCTACACATATACGAAGAAGGGTCTGAATCTTAGTAAAGAATTTTGGGGGGTGTTACAGCTATAGTGGCACCGGTCGCCACTGGAGCCCCAGGCCTTAAATTCCTGTAGTGATAGACCAGGCTTGAAATTCTTGAAGTGATAGTCTGTAGTAAAATGGTCATAACTTTTGACTCCTAACTCCAAAAAATGCAATCTTAGTTGCGTTGGAAAGAAGACTCAAAGAAATTTAATTTGATAGGTCATGGGACACCCAAGTCATTATATGCTAGGATATATGGTCATTCAAAGTTGACTCTTATACAAACTCATTCAGAAACTTAGCCGAGAGGAATTCTTTGGACTTGGCTTAGTTTTTGGGATCCCCTTATGACCCTAATTCACATCTAATATACTTTAAATACTTAGGAATTGATCCTAACTCATATATACAGTTTGAAGTCTTCAAGTTCAAGTCTATACGCATACGAAGAATGGTTTGAATCTTAGCGTAAAAATTTTGAGGTGTTACATATACCCAACCAGGGACCCTTATCCCAAATATAAAGGCTCTCTCTCAAACACGAGTGAGAATTATCTTTTCCTAGTGTATACTACTAATGACTGACATTGAAAGTGAAACACAAACCTATTTCCGCTATTCTGAATTCTTTTTGAGTGTAGAAAAATCAATCTTGAGGAAAAAGTCGATAATGTTTCACGGGTGTTTTACTAGTGTAGTCTCAATCCATAGTGGAAGGATCCACACCTGAGCCTCGTTAGACTCAGCTTAAGTGTAAGGTATAAGTGAAACAAATAGAAGACATTAGGTATGTCACTTAGTTGTGTCTATATAAAGAGAGCCGATACAACTCCTTACCGATGCCTCACTACTACTTTCATTAAAATTATTTAAGGGCTAAGCCATTTCATAACATGAGCTTTCCTTAGCCCTGCATGGATTCCTTCTATGTGATGGTTACCTGACCCTCATCAATCACAATTCATTAACTATAAGTCTCTTTGCGAATACGAAAAGAGCCATGCGAAGAGGATGAAAAACTTGGATGCACCAGGTGATAACAAGTCAGTAGAGCCAAACTTCAATAGGGGCATGGTTTTATTAAAACTATAAAAGTGGGTGTATTATTACCATTTTTGATAGTTCAAGGGTATATATGTCCTTTTTTCCTACATAATAGGTAACAAATATATGACATGTGCCCTAAGGGAAAATGGAAAGACACTATATATATACGATATCACCAAGGACCTGGTGTCACTGGTTCAAGAGTTACAAACGCACGAGAGTAAGTTGTACAATACATAGCTGTCCAACAAAATACAAAATACAAAATATAGATAGTAAATAATAGAGGGAAAGCAGTAAGCCTTCGGATACCAAGAGCTCAACACGATTTGATTATCAAAAAGGTCTCAGATAAGCAGAAATCAATGGGCATGACTCATTATAGGCTCTTATATCAAAAATGTAACACCCCCAAATAATTTTCCCTAAGATTCGAACCTTTCTTGTATTTGGGTAGGGTCGAACTCTATTATTGTGAAGTATATGCATGAGTTAAGATGAGTCCCTGAGTAATTGAACAGTTTTGGAGGTGATGTGGGGTCACAAAGGACCCCTAGAACCAAGCTAAGTCCAAAAGGTTCACCGTGGCTAAGTTTCAGGATGAGTTCGTTTAAGGGGTTAACTTCTAATGACCCTATCTTTTGAAAAACAACAATCTAGGTGGCCCATGACCTACCAAATTAAAGGTCGTCGAGTCTTGTTTCCAACGCCACTAAGAATGTAATTTTTCGAGTTCGGAGTCAAAAGATATGACGATCATAAGATGAACTAGCACGATAGGAATTTCAGGCCTGCGTTGTAACTGCTAGAAATCTGGGCTTGGCGCCACAGTGGTGCGATGCGCCACTATTGCTCCAGGAACAAGCCTCAGTAGTTTTGCCCCTAGCGCAGTGCGCCACTACGAGGTGTGCAGGGTTTTCAAGACTATTTTCCTAGAATCCAGAAAACTTGGGCTAGGCGCTGTAAGGGCGCAACGCACCACTATCGCGCCAAGAACAAGCCTCAGTAGTTTGGTCCTTGGCGCGATGCGCCACTAAAAGATGTGTAGGTTTTTAGCCTATTCGACTTGGTGCCGCAGTGGCGCGACATGCCACTATCACGCCAAGGGTGTTTTTGGCCTATTTTCCAGATTTTTGAAAAGGGGCAATTTGGGAATTTTCCCAAATTATATATGTATCAGCCTTACCATGTTTTGGACCATATTTTCTGTCTCTTTCTCTTTCTAAAAGCCCTAGAAAATTTCCCTCTCTTTTTCTTCTCCAAATCCTTCTCCAACAAGAAGTGCCTCCAAGAGCTTCAAGATTCGAGCTTTCCGTTGAAGACCCAACATCAAGGTTTTCTTCATGTCTTTTCTAAGGTATGTAAGGCTACTCAAAACATGGGTTGAGTCCACCCATGTGCCCTACACTTTCTTTGAGGTTAAATGTTCATATGAATGGAGTTTCTTGATAAGCCTATGTCCAAAGGAGTCTTGTCATCCATTATTGTGATTCTTTTTGTGTTGATGTTGTTGAGCTAAGAAATTTCTAAAATCTTCTTTTTAGCATGAGTCGATGAAGATGAGTTGTTAAGCATGCTTTATTGATTTTTCTTAACTATGTGGATTATGACAAAAATGCTAATTTTCTTAAATATGTTGTTTATCTTGAATTATTGATTTAAAACCTTGGAGTTATGGTGAGTCCCAAAAGATTTGTTAAATGAATGGAGGAACGATTGGATAGATTTGTAGGTTGTTATAAATGCATATTTAATCTACTCTTGAAAAATATGATTGGGATTGATCGGATTGTATGATTGGGAGAGGTTTGATTGTGATAGAGTTGATAAGTTGACAAGGTTGTAATGAGACTTGTTGATATGATTTGATTGAGTTGATTGGACGGAGTTTTATGAGCATTGAGTCTTGGAAGGAGTATCGAGCACCGAATTGGTCAAGAGTATAGTCCATACTCGAAACCAATAACTACGTCGCCAAACGTAGAAGGGGATTGAACCGTTAAAGTCGAATTCTTTCCCAAAATTAATGTCCTGACATTGTAGGACTAGGTTGGATTGAATCCATGATTGGTTGTTCATTCATACCCTGGAAAAGTATGAACGGACGCGGCAACAATGTTGGTTTGTTGTACTTTCACTGGCTCATAAGTGATGGTTGTCGGATAAGAGAAACTCCCACATAGGTCTTGGTAGTACTCCGAGTCAGATTGAGTTGATTTGTATATGATTTGGTCCCGTCTAAACTATATTTTTGCTTAGACTTAGGACGCTTGTTGAGTTGTACTTCTTTCTGAGTTGAACTTCCTAAGATGATTTGGTTCTTTCTCATATTGTTTTATTTGACCATTTTACATACTAGTACATTCCATGTACTGACGCCATTTGGCCTGCATCATTTCATGATGCAGAGACAGGTACTAGAGATCATCAATCGGCGAACCGTTGAAGATCCACACACTCCCAGTTAGTTGGTGAGTCCTCCTAGTTTCCGGAGGATGTTGAGTTTCTTGTATAGTTTTGTGTTGTTCCATTTATTTTGATTGTTGGTAGCCATGGGCTTGTCATTGGCACCTCCCAGATTGTTGATAGAGGCTTCATAGACTGGAGTGTAGAAATGTTGGATTGTTCTTTTGAGTAGTTCTTTTATAACTATTTGTTGATTTGATAGTTATTTGGCCTTTAGCCCTAAATTATGAATAGTACTTCATTGAATGAGTCTTGTTCTGGGAGATTGTGTTTGAATGAATGTGTGGATGGACTAGGTGGTTTGCTTGGAAACCAAAAATGGCTTTCGAGTGCCGGCCACGCCTAGGGTACCCTCCTAGGGCGTGACAAAAAAAGATACAAATATTTAGTATAATTATCAAAACATGAGATACTCAATAGGCGGTGTAGGTCGGCCGAGCTTAGAAGACGACATATAATATAAAAGATATGGAAAGAACTAAATGTCGGGATCAACCTATATGTATAGTCATCTCTTCCTTTTCTTTAATTATACCTTACTTAAGAAAAGTCTAACGAGGCTTAGGTGTGGAGCCTTCTAATGTGGATTGAGACTACATAAAGGTTGAACACACTAAAAACTTTGTTGAATTTATCATCAATCTTAATTTTGCTACACTTAACAAAAAACCAGAATAGAGCAAATAGGTTTGTGTTCTGCTTTCAATGTTAGTCGTCTATTGTTCATATTTGGGCAAAGACGATACATCTTCGTGTTAGAGAGAGGGAATTTATGTTTGTGAAGAAGGCTCGTGCGATGGGTATAAGTAAGTGCATCACGTTCGCAATGGCCACACTGTGTTCAAAAGAAGGATTTGTTACTTGGCAGTTTTTTATTCCCAATTCAAACTTAGATATCACATTTTGATTTTTTGGAGCTTTGGACCTTAGATTTTGATGATTTCAAGGGAAGATTGCTCATTTTGGCTCGGAGGTAAGAATCAAACCTATATTTTAAATTTACATGCTATTCCATAATTTTTTACGTGATTGAATCCATGTTTGAGTTTCAGAAATTGGAAATTTTGTACCTAAATTGAGAAATAGTATTTTTATTATTTGGATTTAAATTCAGATTTGATTTTGAAGAAATTTCATATTTGAGACTTGTCTAAAGGGTAAAACGATTGTGAAATAACATTCATATTTCCACCTTAGGGGATCAGTACTAAAGTATAGCAATATGGGGATAAAAAACTTATACTCATGTATAGTATACTCTTGATAGATTGGAGTTTTTCGAGGCTGTTAGGAAGAGAATGGTGTATTTGGTAGGGTTTTGACATGTTTTCTAAGCTTTGAAGGACTGTTATAAATTACTCTATTAGACTTTTATCAAGGGATTGTTTAGTTTATCAAGTCTGTTATGAGTTGGGCATATTGGCCTATTCATGAAAGGGAGCCTTGGAGTAACTGGTAAAGTTACTGCCATGTGACCAGGAGGTCACAGGTTCAAGCCTTGGAAATAGCCTCTGGCAGAAATGCAAGGTAAGACTGCGTACAATAGACTTTTGTGGTCGGGCCCTTCCCCGGACCCTGTGCATAGCGAGAGCTTTAGTGCACCGGGCTGCCCTTTAGTGTGTAAAAAATGACTATTTATGTGTAAAAGAGGTTTAAAGTTAGTTGATAGGAGTTATATGTCTTGAATTTCTTATGTGTTTTTGCATCACTCTAATTTATGTCTTATATTATACCTTGATGACTTAATGGATTAAGGATTTTGTTTTGAAAGATATATTCTTCTTTCAGTTGCATATGAACATCTTTTACTATTTTAATCATGCATACAAATTGATTTGTAATGGATCATGGTTATGGTACGATAGATATAACAAAGTGATGAAACTCAAAAGATAATGGTATGGGTACTTGACTTTGGTTAGAAACTCAAAGGAAAATGCTTTTGGTACTTTTTACTATGTGACGCTCGAAGGAAAATGATTTTGGGTAAGTATATGGACCTTGAGTTCCCCATGGGTCCAGGCTCCTGACTTGCCACCATTAGCAGAAAGTGTATACCTGTCGGATCATATGGTCATTGCATTGTATTACATTTTGTAAGTACACCGCATCGTCTTCTTACTTAAAATTCATATACATGATCTATTTGGTGATGTTTGACTAGTTGATCTCTCCCTGACCCTCATTTAATTGTTTAAAAGCTAATGATTTAGTTCAGTCATATTTGATACTTTATGTGATATTACTTTTGAATTCCTGGTTTGTCATGCTATGATGCCTTCTAAGTACACGTGCTTCCCGTAATAATAATACACATGCTACTCTTTCGATGCAAATTGTCGTCCTAGTATGGATAGGGATCGCTAATTCGTGTCAGAGGAAGTAATTTCTAGAATTTGTGATGAGCTACATAGAGAATTTTGTGTCACCAGACTCCCTCTATCCTTACTTTTATGTCATTATCATTGCAAATCATGCATTAGTAATGAAATAATTCTTTTTAGATTCTAGATGCATTTGTACATGTGGCAACAAGTTTTGTATTCTAATTGGTTATTTTCCGCATTTATGTTCTTATATAAAAGATAATTTATGAATTTACATGATTATTTTATTGTAGTATTTTGAATAAATAATTAAATCACCTAATGGATGGTGGTGTTGGTGCCATCATGACATTTTAGATTTTGGATCGTGACATATATCTTGACAAGGGAATATATAGTCACTTGAATCCATAAAGGTTGGTTGGGGTATTGGTTAAGGATGTTGTTTAAGTCTCCCAACTCTAGCAATATTTTAATTTTTTACTGGGTTCCCGACAATTTAAAATTTTAAATTCTCCTATTATAATATACAAATAATCTCAATTAAAGAGATTTCTTTTATGAAAGCAATTTTCATTCAAAATGATGCATTTAAAGAACATGATTTCTAACATTATACACAAATGTATTTTACATGAATCAATACTCATTTATTTCTAATGTTTGTCACCAGACTCCCTCCATCCTTACTTTTATGTCATTATCATTTCAAACAATGCATTGGTAATGAAATAATTCTTTTTAGCTTCTAGATGCTTTTGCACATGTGGCAACAAGTTCTATATTGTAATTGGTTATTGTCCACATTTATGTTTTTATATAAAAGTTAATTTATGAATTTACATGATTATTTAATTGTTGTATTTTGGATAAATAATTAAATCATCTAATGGATGATGGTGTAGCTGTCATCATGACATTTTGGATTTTGGATCATGACATATATCTTGACAAGGGAATATTTAGTCACTTGAATCCACAAAGGTTGGTTGGGGCATTGGTTAAGTATGTTGTTTAAGTCTCCTAACTCTAGCAATATTTTAATATTTTACTGAATTCCCGATAATTTCAAATTTTAAATTCACCTATTATAATATATAAATAATCTCAATTAAAGAGATCTCTTTTATGAAAGTAATTTTTCCATTAAAATGATGCATTTAAAGAACATGATTTCAACATTATACACAAATGTATCTCACATGAATTTATACTCATATTAGAAATAATGTATGCCATTTGTGGTCTTCTGTATTTTTCTTTTCACATGAATGCACTACATCTTTTTTTTATATTATATGTCTCATGTTAGAACATTATAATACATTTGTTAACTTTTGTTGTCGTTGTTTTTTCCATTTCACTTTTTCACTATCGATCTGTCTTACTAATCTCCACTGAAGGAATCTCCTTTTTGAATGTATGTCTTCTACACTAAACTATGCTCTTGAAATAAATATTATGAACGGTGTACATATGAAATATCGTTGTTTTAAAATACTAATAATTATTTTCATAAACGACATAAAAGTAGTGTAGGAATTTTCCGTACAAGTGAGCATAAACACGTGTTACAAATGATTGTTATATTATTTTCACATGTATTTTTTTTCTCTTAAAAAATAAAATTATATTCATAAACGACATAAAAGTAGATGTGAAATTTTTTCTACAAGTCTAAAAAAACAAATGTATAGCCTTCTTCTAATCTTAGAGGAACTCTTATAAATTTTAGTGAATTTCTGATTTATTTGCATATTCCTTCTAACACAAAAGTGAAATTACAAGATAAAAAAAATATTATCCACATAAGTGAGTTCTTTGGTTGATTCTCTCTGTCTTCTCCTTGTTTTTCCCCCTTTTTCACTTTTTGCTCAGTTTCGAAGATGACTCTTCTCCATTTCACAAGCTAGATCTTCTTCTAGGTTTTTAGTACGATCTAGTCTCTATATTTCATGGTGAGCTTCACTCCATAGGTCAAATAATATTTTTTTTGTATCCACACTAAACATGCTTGTTAGACGTAGAGTTAAGTGAATTCTGCATTAGAGATGCAATTAACAAATCTTCCAAAAAAAATTAAGTATTTCTCTCATTAATTTAGCCTTATATATAACAAATTATTTTCTTATATTCCCTCATTCTTTTGTCTAAAAAGAAAATTTGCAAACTATTGCAGGAATAGATAATTCAATGAAAACTCTTTTTTATGGTATGATAGAAGAAGTTTGTGTGATGCTGGTTGATCATGTCATATAGTTTGTTATTGAGATGTTGGTTTTTTCGAGTCTTATTAATAGGTGACATCTCTAGAAATATTATAGAATTTGTACTCCTTAATCAAGGAATGTCATTTTTAAGGAATATGCACAAAATTTATTTTAATCGATCATCTCAGTAGCAAGATCTTTATCATGATCTACCAGGATTACACAAATTTCTTCAATCATACCATAAAAAAGGAGCTTCCATTGGATTATTTATTCCTTCAACAGTTTGTGAATTTTCTTCTTAGACAAACAAATGATGAGATACAAGAAAATAATTTATTATATAAAAGATAGAATTTATCAGGGAAATACTTAATTTTTTGGTAGATTTGTTAATTGAATCTTTAATGGGAAGTTCACTTAACTATATTGGCAGATGAGCATGTATAGTGTGGATACAAAAAATAATTTTATTTGACCTATTTAATTATTGTTATCTTTTCTTTCCAAAGTGACGAAAAAGAAATAGAATTTTCTACAAAAATCGGTTAATGGGGATATTTCTGCGTACGAGAACTTCTATCTAGATAAGGGTGTGCTTTTGTCCTTTTTTTTTTGCGTTTATGTTAGTATAGAGAGCACTTAACTCTTTTGGTACAAGTTTTTTTGCTTTTATTTTAGTATGGTTTTGATAGTGAAGCTCTAACATCAAACATAGAGTGCATCTATATTTAATGTATGCCATCTTTTTCTTCCGTATTTCCCTTTTCTCATGGATGTACTGCATCTCTTTTTCATATCTCTCGTATTTGAATATTACTAGTTGTTGGAACGTGCGTTACACGTTTATCCTTTATTACTATATAAAATTTGATCATGCCTAATCTCATTTTGATAACTATTTATCGCATTGTATTTTTGTAAATATGATAGATCTTGTATTGATTAATGTGTTTATATATAGCTTACTTTTGCATCTAAAAGAGAGAATTATTCAAATGTAATCTTCTACGAAACCAGCAACCATACAATAGACTAACAAGGTTTACAACAACCACAACAAAACATACATAACAGTGTATACACATATCTGATATCACATGTGTCACGTCCTGAGCCCACACTCTTGACGTGGCCAGCATTCGATGTCATTTCTGGCCAGAGCATACCTATAACATGGCATAAAATATGAGCATACATATAGACATTAGTGGAATGCATAGTTTTAGAACATACTCTTTGAGAAATCTATCATAATAAAGAAAATAGGTCTTCTAATAAAAACTTTTCATAAATAAATTATTGAAAATTTGAAGCATAATGACACCAAGGTCAAACCTAGAATATATGACTAATTGTCTATTTATGAAGCCTCTATTATCACTAAGTAATATCTACTGGGACAAGGCCCCCAGTCTACCTTTAGCTAATCAGCTACTACTAACTATTGAGCTGAACTCAATCTGACTAAGTCCTTTGAGAGCAAGGAGGACTCACTTCAGCTCAGGACAGTGGAGCTAAGGAGTCTTTTTTCATTGGTTTTGAATTCCTGAATCTGTATCATAAAAAGATGTAGCACCAAATAGCTTTAATACCTTGAATGTACGGGATGTAAAATAGCTGAACAAAAATGATACTATAACTAATAAAGTTGAACTACTGAACATGAATATGATAGACATCAAGATCGTGAAATATTCGAGTACAAAAATATAAGAAATATATTATGATTATCAAAATCAATTGATGAAATCGAAGACTTAAAACTAAACTTTTGAAACTGAGCAACCGATGACTGAATTAAATATCTATATGAAATGTATTTTTTAAAACTGTAACACCCCTCAAAATTTTTCCCTAAGATTCGGACCCTTCTTATATTCGAGTAGGGTCGAACTCGAGTATTGTGGAGCATTTGCATGAGTTAAGATGAGTCCTTGAGAAATTGAGAAGTGTTAGAGGTGATGTGAGGTAGCAAAGGACCCCTAGGACCAAGCCAAGTCCAAAAGATTCGTCGTGACTAAGTTTGAGGAGGAGTTTGCATGAGGGTTTGACTTCTAACGACCCTATCTTTTGATATATGACGATCTGGGTGGCCCACGGCCTATTAAATTAATAGTCATCGAGTCTTCTTTCCAACGCCACAAAGAATGTACATTTTGGAGTTTGGAGTCAAAAGATATGACGATCCAAGGATGAACTAGCACAGCAGAGATTTCCAGGCCTGGGTTGCAATTGCTGGAAAACCGGGCTTGGCACCGCAGTGGTGCTATGCACCACTATCGCGCCAGAAACATGCCTCAGTAGTTTGGTCTCTGGCACGGCGCACCACTAAAAGGTGTGCAGGGTTTTTCAAGCCAATTTCAAGAACCCCAAAAAAATTAACCTTGGCACTGTAAGGGAGTGATGTACCACTATCGCGCCAGAAACATGCCTCAGTAGTTTGGTCTCTGGCACGGCACGCCACTGCGAGGTTTGCAGGTTTTAGGCATAATCAGCCTGGCGCTGCAATAGCGCGATGCACCACTATCTCGGCAGGTGCATTTTTGCCTATTTTTCAGAACTTTTGAGAAGGGGCAATTTGGGAACTTACCCAAATTATATATGTATCACCCTAGACTATTTTGAGATCATAATTTCAGCCCCCACTCTCTCTCTAAAAAGCCCTGGGAGTTCTTCTCTCTCTCTCTCTCTTCTTCTTCCTCTCTAAATCCTCCTCCAACAAGAAGAGTTCCAAGAGCTTCAAGGTTTGAGTTCTCCATTGAAGACCCAACCACAAGGTTTTCTTCAAGTCTTCACTAAGGTATGTAAGGGTATCCAAAATATGGGTTGAGTCCACCCTTGTGCCCTACTCTTGCTTTGAGGTTAGATGTCTATGAAAATGGAGTTTCTTGGTATGGTTTATGGTTGAATGAGTTTTGTCCCCAATTTATTTGATTTTATATGTGTTGATGTTGTTGAGATAAGAAGTTCCTAAAATGATACCTTATGTGAGTATGAGTTGATGGAAATGAGTTGTTAAAATATGTTTTATTGATCTTCTTAACTATGTAGATTATGATGAAAGATGTTATTTTCTTAAGAAGTGTTGCCTATTTTAAAGTGTGATTTAAAGTCTTGAAGTTGTGATGAGTCTCAAGGATTTCTCAAATGGATGGAGTGAATGATTGGTTATGTCTATATGTTGCTATAAATGTGCTTTTAAATTTCTTTTGAAAGATATGATTGAGATTGATCGGATAGTATGATTGAGAGAGATTTGAGCGTGATAGAGTTGATGAGTTGACAAGGTTGTAATGAGACTTATCGATATGATTTGATTGAGTTGATTGGATAGATTTTTATGAGCATTGATTCTTGGAAGGAGTATCGAGCACTGAATTGGGCAAGGGTATAGTCCATACTCGAACCCAATAACTACGTCGCCAAATGTAGGGGGGATTGAACCGTTAAAGTTGGATGCTTTCCCAAGATGTTTGTCCTGATATTATAGGACTTGGTTGGATTGGATCCATGATTGGTTGATTCGTTCATACCCTGGCAAAGTATGAACGGATGCGGCTACAACGTCGGTTTGTTGTACTTTTACTGGCACATAAGTGATGGTTGTCAGGAAAGAGAAACTCCTAAATAGGCCTTGCTAGTATTCTGAGTCAGATTGAGTTGAATTGTATGTGATTGGTCCCGTCTAAATCATATTCTTGTTTAGACTTAGGACATTTGAGTGAGTTGTCCTGTATATATATATATGAGTTGAGATTCCGAGTTGAATGATTCTTCCTTGATGTTCGTTGTATTCGGCCATTTTACATACTCATACATTCCATGTACTGACGCCATTTGGCCTACATCGTTTCATGATACAGAGACAAGTACTAGAGATTATCAACCAGTGCTCCGTTGAAGATCCACATACACTCCTAGATAGTTGGTGAGTCCTCCTAGTTTCCGGAGGATGTTGAGCTTTCTTGTATAGTGTGTTGTCGTTCCCTTTATTTTGATTATTGGTAGGCACCTCTTAGACTTTGATAGAGGCTTCATAGACTAGAGTGTGGGGAGGTTGAATTGTTATTTTGAGGAGCCTTATTATATTGTTTTATTGGGGTTGAAAATATTTGGCCTTCGGCCCCCATATATATATGAACAGTATTTCATTAATTGAGTTTTCCGCTAAGAGAACATGATTGAATAAATATGTGACTGGACTAGGTGATTCGCTCGGAGGTCAGAAATGGCCTTCGAGTGCCGGCCACGCCTAGGGTACCCTCCCAAGGTGTGACAAACATGGTATCAGAGCCCAGAGTTCAAGAGTCCTAGGGAGTCTATGAAGTCGTGTCTAGTAGAGTCTTGCTTATGGGCGTGTTGTGCACCACACTTATAAGCAAGAGGCTATAGGACATTAGAAATTATTTCACTTCTTTCATACTCTGAATTCGTGCAATGGAGTTCAACTCTATGAAACTTTCCTTCTAATTCGTGCATTTATACGTTACAGATAATGCCTCAAAAACGTACTGCCAGCTAGAGAAATACCGAAAATGCAGAGATACCTCAGTCTGGGGTACGCCCGGCAAGGGCTAGAGGCCGACCTGTGAGGTATTCGGAGGCGCCTCAAGTGCTTGCTACCCTGCCTGCACCCACATCAGAGGCAAAATTTCGAGGGGCGATTGCAATGCTCACTCAGTTAATGGATGCCCGGAATGGCAACCAGAGTTCGCCGACTCTTAGCTCTAGTTCCCAAGAGCCATTTGCTGCCACTAGAATTAGAGACTTTCTGAGGATGAATCCGCCTGCATTCACGGGTTCTAAGGTTGATGAAGACCTCCAAAACTTAATTGATGAGATGTGGAAAATTTTGAAAGCTATTCATGCTACAGAAATTGATGGGGTTGAGTTGGTGTCTTATCAACTCAAGAATTTGAAGGAGCTTTTCTTGACCACTTATTTCCCCGAGAATTGAGGGAAGCAAGGGTGGAGGAGTTTATAAATCTGAAACAAGAAGGCATGACTGTTAAAGGGTATGGCCTGTATTTCATCCAGCTATCTAGGTATGCTCCAGAAATGATCCCAGATATGAGGTCAAAGATGAGGAAGTTCGTCTCTGGGTTAGGGAGGCATGTGAAGAAGGAGTGCAAAGAAGCATTATTGATCTCGGATATGGATATTTTGAGACTAATGGTATAGGCTCAACAGGTAGAGGATGAGAAGAGGAAAGATAGGGAGGAGCATCTGAGAAAGAAGGCAAGATCCGCTGGGCATGAGAATGAGCAGAGGCAAAACAAAGGCAATAGGTCCTTCTTCCAGAAGAGGCCTCTCAATTATGCCTCATCTATAGCAAGTGCACCTATGCCGCAGAATAAGTATGACCGGCAAGGACAGAGTCACTAGAATTTCATACCCTAGGGTTCTCGATCACAAGCTAGCATGGGTCAAGGTTCGCAGGGAAAGCCACCATGCGTCAAGTGTGGTAAACTCTACTTGGGAGACTGTAGAGCGGGGAAGGCCGGTTGTTATAAGTGTAGCCAAATGAACCATTTTCAAAGAGAGTGTCCAGCATGGGGAGACAGGGTCCAGTTCTCTACTACTGCACCACCGACTAGGGGTGATCAGAGGGGCACTACTTTAGTCACAAGGGGAGGTACAAATCGTTTATATGCCATGGGTAGTCGCCAAGATCAAGAGAACTCTCCTAATGTTGTGAAGGGTATAATTCGAGTCTCTTCTCTTGATTGTTATGTATTAATGGATCCGAGTGCCACCCTATCCTTTGTAACTCCTTATGTGGCTAGTAAATTCAATAAGGTTCCTGAATATCTTCGTGAGCCTTTTTGTGTAGCTACTCCCATCGATGATTCTGTCTTAGCTGAGAGAGTCTATAGAGATTAAACTATGTAAATTAATGATAAGGATACCTTGGCTGACTTGGTTGAGTTGGACATGGTGGATTTCGATGTGATCCTTGGCATGGACTAGCTTTATGTCTGTTATGCCTCTATTGATTGTAGGACTCGGATTGTCAAGTTCAAATTCCCGAATGAGGCAGTCATAGAGTGGAAAGGGAGTCCTATCATGCCTAAGGGTAGGTTTATTTCTTACCTTAGGGACAGGAAGCTAATCTCAAAAGGGTGTATCTATCACCTTGTCTGAGTGAAAGATGACAATGTTGAGTCTCCATCCCTTGAGTCGGTTCCGATTGTCAATGAGTTTCTAGATGTCTTTCCTGAAGATCTGCCTGGAGTCTCTCCTGATAGGGAGATTGACTTTGGGATTGATATTCTTCCTGATACCCAGCCTATCTCAATTCCTCCCTATAGTATGGCCCCAGCTGAGATAAAAGAATTGAAGGAGCAGTTGAAAGACTTGTTAGATAAGGGATTTATTAGGCCGAGTGTCTCACTATGGGGAGCTCTGGTCCTATTTGTTTGAAAGAAATATGGGTCCCTTAGAATGTGTGTTGACTACAGGCAGCTGAACAAGGTCACTATAAAGAATAAGTACCCTCTCCCCCAAATAGATGACTTATTTGATCAACTTCAGGGTGCCACTTGCTTCTCAAAGATAGACCTAAGATCCGGCTACCATCAGTTAAAGGTGAGGGGATGTGATATTCCGAAAACCTCTTTTCGGACTCGTTACGGCCACTTTGAATTTTTGGTCATGTCCTTTGGGTTGACTAATGCCCCCACAGCTTTTATGGATCTCATGAATAGAGTATTTAAACCATATCTTGATATATTTGTGATTGTATTCATAGATGATATTCTGGTCTACTCCAAGAATAGAGAGGAGCACGCCCATCATCTTAGAATCATCTTACAAACTTTGAGAGAGCAAGTATTGTATGCAAAGTTCTCCAAATGTAAGTTTTGGCTTGCATCGATGGCCTTTCTAGGTCACATTGTATCTAGAGATGGTATTTAGGTTGACGCTCAGAAGATTGAAGCTGTGAAGAATTGGCCCAGACCCACATCCCCGACAGAGATAAGGAGCTTCTTGGGTTTGGATGGCTATTATTGAAGGTTTGTGGAGGGATTCTCATCCATATCATCACCATTGACTAAGCTGACTCAAAAGAAGGCTAAGTTCCAATGGTCCAATGCTTGTGAGGAGAGCTTCCAGAAATTGAAGACCAAGCTAACCACTGCTCCTATTCTAACTTTTCTCGATGGAACATAGGGCTTTGTGATCTATTGCGATGTATCTAGAGTTGGTTTGGGCTGTGTGTTGATGCAGAAGGGGAAGGTGATAGCCTATGCTTCAAGAAAGCTTAAGGCTCATGAGAGGAATTACCCAACTCATGACCTTGAGCTGGCAGCGGTGGTGTTTGCGCTTAAAATCTGGTGCCACTACTTGTATGGAGTGCACGTTGATGTGTTCAATGATCACAAGAGCTTACAATATGTTTTCAGCTAGAAAGAACTTAACCTGAGACAAAGAAAATGGCTCGAGCTATTCAATGACTACGACATGAGCATCCTCTACCATCCAGGTAAAGCTAATGTTATTGTTGATGCCCTTAGCAGGTTGTCTATGGGTAGCACTGCCCATGTGGAGGAAGGAAAGAGAGAATTGGTGAAGGAGGTACACAGATTAGCCCGATTGTGAGTTCATTTGGAAGAGAACAATGAAGACGGAGTTACTGTTCAGGATGGGTCTACATCCTCACTTATGATGGAGGTAAAGGAGAAACAAGATTAGGACCCCGTCTTCTTTTGATTGAAGGAAGTTGTCCACAAATAGAGGGTAATGGTTTTCACCAAAGGGGGAGATGGTTTATTGAGATATCAAAATAGATTGTGTGTGCCAGATATCGATGGTGTTCAAAGAAGAATTATGGCTGAAGTGCATAGTTCTAGATACTCTATCCATCCCGACTCTACGAAAATGTATCATGACTTGAAGGAAATCTATTGGTGGAGTGGGATAAAGAAAGATATTGCGGAATTTATTTCCGAGTGCCCTAATTGTCAACAGGTGAAGGTTGAGCATCAAAGGCCATCTGGTTTAGCTCAAAATATAGAAATTCTGGAATGGAAGTGGAAATAATCAACATGGACTTTATTACAAGTCTACTGAGGTCTCGAAAGTAGCATGATTAGATTTGGGTAATTGTGGATAGAATGACGAAATCAGCTCACTTCTTAGCGGTTAAGACTACTAACACCGTATAAAATTATGTAAAGTTGTATATTCAGGAGATCGTCAGATTGCATGGGGTCCCTTTGTCTATCATCTTAGATAGAGGAGCTCAATTTACTTCCCAATTTTGGAAATCCTTTCAGAAGAGACTGGGTTCGAGGGTGAACTTGAGTACAGCCTTTGATCCCCAAACAGATGGCCAGGTAGAGCGCACCATCCAGACATTGGAAGATATGTTGAGGGCATGTGTGCTTGACTTCAAGGGAAATTGGGATGACCACTTACCTCTTATAGAGTTTGTGTACAACAATGGCTATCATGCAAGCATCCAAATGGCTCCGTATAAAGCTTTGTATGGGAGGAGGTGTAGATCGCCCATTGGGTGGTTTGAAGTTGGTGAGATTGAGTTAATTAGGCCTGACTTTGTTCACCAAGCCATGGAGAAGGTGAGAGTTATCTAAGCAAGGCTAAAGACAGTCCAAAGCCGCCAAAAATCTTACACTGATGTGAGGAGGAGAGACTTGGAGTTTGAGGTGGCTGATTGGTGTATTTCAAAGTGTCACCCATGAAGGGTGTCATGAGGTTTAGAAGGAAAAGGAAGCTCAGTCCTCGATATATTAGTCCTTACCAGATTTCGAGGCGGATTGGGAGTGTTGTCTATGAGTTGGAGTTACCCTCAGAGCTAGCCTCTATTCATCCAGTATTCCACATTTGATGTTGAAAAAGCGCTTGGGCGATCCCTCATTCGTAGTCCCCATTGATAGGATCGGAGTTAAGGATAACTTATCCTATGAAGAGGTTCCAGTCTAAATTCTTGATCGCCAAATCCGCAAATTGAGGAATAAAGAGATCGCCTCAGTTAAAGTCTTGTGGAGGAACCAATTTGTTGAGGAAGCCACATGGGAATCGTAGGAAGCCATGAAATCTAAATATCCACATTTATTTGTGCCTACCGATGAGAATGTTGAAGGTAATGCCCATTTCCTTGATTTGAATTCATTTGTGCATTTTCAGTCTTGATTGATAATTGATTAAGAATTTGATTGATTGAATTACTGAATTTTGATTGTGATTTGTACCCCGAGTCCATTCTTGGTCACTCGTCATTCGAGGACGAATGATTCCAAGAAGGAGAAAATGTAATACCCCTCTAAAATTTTCCCTAAGATTTGGACCCTTCTTATATTTGGGTAGGGTCGAACTCGAGTATTGTGGAGCATTTTCATGAGTTAAGATGAGTCCTTGAGAAATTGAGAAGTGTTAGAGGTGATGTGGGGTCACAAAGGACCCCTAGGACCAAGATAAGTCCAAAAAATTAGTCGTGACTAAGTTTGAGGAGGAGTTCGCATAAGGGGTTGACTTCTAACGACCCTATATTTTTATATATGACGGTCTGGGTGCCCCACGACCTATTAAATTAATAGTCGTCGAGTCTTCTTTCCAACGCCACCAAGAATGTACATTTTGGAGTTTGGAGTCAAAAGATATGACGATCCTAAGATGAACTAGCACAGCAGAGATTTCCAGGCCTGGGTTGTAATTGCTGGAAAATCGGGCTTGGAAACGCAATGGCGCGACGCGCCACTATCTCTCCAGAAACATGCCTCAATAGTTTGGTCTCTAGCGCAGCGCGCCACTAAAAGGTGTGCAGGGTTTTTCAAGCTAATTTCCAGAACCCAAAAAATATTGGCCTTGGCGCTGTAAAGGAGTGACGTGCCACTATCGCGCCAGAAACATGCCTCAGTAGTTTGGTCTCTAGCGCGGCGCGCCACTGCGAGGTGTGCAGGTTTTAGGTGTAATTAGCCTGGCGCTGTAATAGCGCGATGCGCCACTATCGCGCCAGGTGCATTTTTGCCTATTTTTCAGAACTTTTGAGAAGGGGAAATTTGGGAACTTACCCAAATTATATATGTATCACCCTAGACTATTTTGAGATCATATTTTCAGCCCCCACTCTCTCTCTAAAAAGCCCTAGGAGTTCTTCTCTCTCTCCCTTCTTCTTCCTCTCCAAATCCCCCTCCAATAAGAAGAGTTCCAAGAGCTTCAAGGTTTGAGTTCACCATTGAAGACCCAACCACAAGGTTTTCTTCAAGCCTTCAATAAGGTAGGTAAGGCTATCCAAAACATGGGTTGAGTCCACCCATGTGCCCTACTCTTGCTTTGAGGTTAGATGTCCATGAAAATAGAGTTTCTTGGTATGGTTTATGGTTAAATGAGTTTTGTCCCCAATTTATTTGATTCTATATGTGTTGATGTTGTTGAGCTAGGAAGTTTCTAAAATGATCCCTTATGTGAGTATGAGTTGATGGAAATGAGTTGTTAAAATATGTTTTATTGATCTTCTTAACCATGTGGATTATGATAAAAGATGTTATTTTCTTAAGAAGTGTTGCTTATTTTAAAGTGTGATTTAAAGTCTTGAAGTTGTGATGAGTCTCAAGGATTTCTCAAATGGATGGAGTAAATGATTGGTTATGTTTATATATTGCTATAAATGTGCTTTTAAATTTCTTTTGAAAGATATGATTGAGATTGATCGGATAGTATGATTGAGAGAGATTTGAGCGTGATAGAGTCAATGAGTTGACAAGGTTGTATAAGACTTGTCAATATGATTTGATTGAGTTGATTGGATAGAGTTTTATGAGCATTGAGCCTTGGAAGAAGTATCGAGCACCGAATTGGGCAAGGGTATAGTCCATACTCGAACCCAATAACTACATCGCCGAACGTAGGGTGGATTGAACCATTAAACTCGGATGCTTTCCCGAGATGTTTGTCCTGACATTGTAGGACTTGGTTGGATTGGATCCATGATTGGTTGATTCGTTCATACCCTGGCAAAGTATGAGCGGATGCGGCAACAATGTCAGTTTGTTATACTTTCACTGGCTCATAAGTGATGGTTGTCGGGTAAGAGAAACTCCCAAATATGCCTTGCTAGTATTATGAGTCAGATTGAGTTGAATTGTATATGATTGGTCTCGTCTAAATCATATTCTTGTTTAGACTTAGGACATTTGAGTGAGTGGTCCTGTATATATATATATATATGAGTTGAGATTCCAAGTTGACTGATTCTTTCTTAATGTTCATTGTATTCGGCCATTTTACATACTCGTACATTCCATGTACTGACGCTATTTCGCCTGCATCATTTCATGATGCAGAGACAGGTACTAAAGATCATCAACCGGCGCTCCGTTGAAGATCCACATACACTCCCAGATAGTTGGTGAGTCCTCCTAGTTTCCGGAGGATGTTGAGCTTTCTTGTATAGTGTGTTGTCGTTCCCTTTATTTTGATTTTTGGTAGCCATGGACTTGTCATTGGCACCTCTTAGACTTTGATAGAGGCTTCATAGACTAGAGTATAGGGAGGTTGAACTGTTATTTTGAGGAGCCTTATTATATTGTTTTATTGGGGTTGAAAATGCTTGGCCTTCGGCCCCTATATATATATGAACAGTATTTCATTAATTGAGTTTTCCGCTAAGAGAACATGATTGAATGAACGTGTGACTGGACCAGGTGGTTCGCTCGGAGGTCAGAAATGGCCTTCGAGTGCCTACCACGCCGAGGGTACCCTCCCGGGGCATGACAAAAACTCTTTGCAACTGGTAGTCAAAATCATGTTTCATAAAATTATATTTCATGCTATTTGAACTTCATAGTGAAAAAGGGACAAACTCTTGGAATAAGATTTCCTTAGAGAATAGATGATATCTTGAGTTCATAAAGATTTGTCCAGAGGAATTTTTCTTCGTACATACATAACTCGATAGTTCATGGAGTCAATTACATAAGCATTGAGGATAACTTTCATGGAATATTTTCATAACAGTTTATGAAGAATCAAAGAAACATCAAGAAACCATTAAGAAGTTATTAAGAAATCACTAGACTTAGTTTTCAAGATAAAAAATTATTACTTTCATAGTCATTCAAAATTTTACGGAGGAAATCTTGTAAAAATCAAGGGGGTCAAATTCTTCATGGGAATATGATATTTTATGGCGGGTTCTTGGGTTTCATAAAGAATAAAAACTAACTCAAGAACACAGGATTTCATTCGAACCTAACTCATTCATAAAAGATACTCTGAACATAGGGAGTTGTAATACTTGTAGAAGAACAAGATGTTCCCATACATGGAGATTACCATACACACCTGGAAGAACAAGAGTTCTTGAAAAAAAGCTTTAGGCTTGGAACCTTATAGCTTGAACTTGAGAAACCCTTCTATGGAGTTTATGGAGACAAAGTTTGGAGAAGAACCTTGATTCAAAACTCTAAGATTCTTGAAGAGAATCTTGAACTTGGAGCTTTTGGATCTTGGGAAATTGGGAAAAACCTTTTCTTGATGTTCTTGATCATTTAGAGAAGGAAAATTAGGGTTTTGGGAGTTACTATTAGTATTAGGATGTTATTAGGTTATAAGAAGAATTTAGAGAAGTTAATTAAGGGTAAAAAGGCAAGAATACCCCTCTTGGAAGGTAAGAAGAGCAGGAAAATTGAAGAAAACGACCTTTTAATTAATTTTTTTTTTGGGGGGGGGGGGGGGAATTCTGCTATTTGGAAGCCCCATCATCAAAATATTCAGTGGATTGCCAAAGTGGGCTTTTGGATCACCAAAATTAACAATTTCTAAAGATTTATGGGCCATTTTGGTGATGTATTTCAGTGATACAGAATGTTTTTCAGTGACTCATTGAACTGACAGATGTCATTGCCAAACCTTCTAGCCCAGACATGTTACACTAAAACAATCATAACTTTTTACTCCGAACTTGGTTTAATGAATGATCAGGGGTGTTTGAAAGAAGACTCATAGGCCTTTAATTTGATAGGTTGTGTGTCACCTAAGCTTTCAGATTCAGAGAGATATGGTCATTTGAAGTTGATCCTTTTTATGATATCATGAAAAAACTTAATCAGTAGTGAAGCTTTGAACTCGACTTAGTGGTAGAGATTCCTTATGACCCTAATTCAAAACTATTATACTTCCCACACTTGTGAATAGATCTTAAAACCTATGCACAATTAAGAATCAGTTGTTATGGGCCTATATGCATACGAAGAATGATTCAGATCTTAGCTTAGAAACAGTTGGGGTGTTATAACAGATTTATTTTCAGACACAGATAAGAGGAAGGAAAGTTCAATCACACAAGTCTACCATAGTAGAAAAGCACTTGCAATGTAGTCATGGGTATACTCATCAATGATACAAATATCATAGTTATGGAGTGAAGCTCACCATGAAACATAGAGCTCAAATCTTACCTAAAATCGAGGAGAAGCTCCAACTTGTGAAGTGTAGAAGTGTTCTTTGAAACTAAGCAAGAAATGATCATCCATAGAATTCACCTATGACAGGGTTTGAGCAACCAGAGTCCAAGTTATCAAAGCTTCACATAGATTTAGTCGGCACAAGAGATATTTTAGTTTCCATATTGATGTCTTAGGAACCTACCAAATGAAGAATTATATATGTTACTCAACGGGAATGACAAAAGTACATCTAAAATCTTCTTAGTCTGATTGCAGGATCAGTGATATTTCTTAGGTGAAGACGAAGAAGGTTCTCCAACAACTTCTACTCTTCCTTCCTTATAGTGGGAGCTCTGTCATTACTTTATTTATACTCTATATCCTTAGAAGCTCTTGTACCTATTTAGACTAGTATCCTTGGAGGTGTTATTATGTTTCTAGTAATAAAACTTAGAGTTTTAAAATTTTCAATTATGGTGTATTCCTGACATTTTAGGTTGGTATTTGACAATTGTTAAACTTTTGCATGTTAAATCTGTAAGGGTTATCCTATCTAGGTGTTAGAGTAGGTGCTCGCACGGCTCGATGGATTGGTTCATAACAGATTGGGTCACTAGCCATGTAAAAAATGATGATGGAGAGATGATATTGTAACACCCCCTAAAATGTTGTATGTCGGTATTTGAATTCTCGATGAAAATGATAATATATCTGTATTTTGGGCATAACTTTTCATAGAATAGTCCAAAGTAGGTTATTCAAATTTATAAGTAACCACAACATCATTACCTACAACTTTCCTGAAGAACAAATCTTAAGATTTGGAGTTTAAGTAGATCAAATAAATTAAACTTTGCAAGACATAGTGCTGTGACGGAATGGAGTATTTGTAGAATAAAATTCATATCTCGATGTAGCATCCTCTAAATTAGATGATTATTGAACTAACTGAAACTACACTTCTATATCTACACTTCTTATGAAGACACCAAATCCTAATAAGGAATTTATCTTGTTCAAACGCAGCTTCAAAAATGGATATTCCGTTAAAAGAGATCTCATCTCACCTACCATAGAAAGATCTAGAACCATTTGACATCATCCATGACATCAAAATCCTCCATTGAATTTTCAAGATCATCCTTTGTAATTAATTTTATTTATTGTTAGGTCCCTCCTCCACACTATAAATACCCACTTTATTTCCTCATTTTATTCATCAAGCTTTCTTAAGCAACTCTTCTCTCTATACACTTCTTTACTCATTCTCAAATATAGTTTTAGTTTTAATAGTATAAAAATACTATTCCGGTAATTTTTATACTCCAGGTAGTAAACAAAATGCTCCGACGAGAAGAAAAATCTAAGAGTCCAAGAGTGTTCCAATTCAGAGTAAAGCTTTGAATTTAAGGTATGTAAGGCTTTCATAGCATCGGATTGAGTTTATCCATGCGCCCAATATTTAAATTCATTATAATTGAGTTATAGTTGAGTTTTATCCAAATCTTGAATTCTAAATAAATTAATTATTCTTCTATTGTGTTAGATATATTTATACATTAATATTATTAATATTGTTATCTCTCATATTATTAGAATTATTGTTCATGGCTACTTTCCCATGAATCCTAATTGATTTGATGTTTATGAATATTTTTACACATGTTTTGAGTAACGATGTTGGTTTTTTAATATTTCATTGACAAAAAGAGTGATATGAATTAATACTATATATGTATGTATTTTAACGATGTTGGTTTTTTAATATTTTTACACATGTTCTGAGCAAGATGTTTTGATGAGATGTAAATGATGTTTTTGAAGTATAATGATTGATGAAGAGGTAATGAGATGAGTTTGATGATTTAAATTAAAGTCCAATAAGACTAGATGATGAGATTAATATGAGCACATATTTTGGGAGTAGTATTGAGCACCGAATTGGGTAAGAGTTTAATTGACTCAAACCCCAGAACTACGTAGCCAGCGTAGGATGGAGGTTATGCCTCTTAAGTCCCAAAAAGAGGACTTTGATGAGTGGATCCAAGATGGTGATGTCCTTTACCCTGGCAAGGTATTGGATGGATGTGGAAACGACATCGCTTCGTTGTATCATTGCTAGCTCATAAGTGATGGTTGTCGGTTAGAGAAACTCCCAACCGAGTAAACATTTCTTATTATTATTGTAAATTTGCATTACATATTAATGTTGAAATGATTTTGAGTTCTGAGCTGAGCTTTCCTAAGAGAAATTTCTTGATATATGTCCTTACCTTCCTACCATTTTCCATACTTGTACATTTCACGTACTGACGTTATTCGACTTTCATTATTTTATGATGCATATACAGGTGTTGGAGATCCTCAATAGGCACATCATTGAAGATCATTTTTTCAGCTATTTGGTGTGTCCTTCTTTTATTCGAAGGAACTCTCTATCCTTTTATTGTTTTTGAGTATTATATTTCTTTTAAGATAGACATGGACATGTCATTGGCACCATCTAAGAGTACTAGAGGCTTCATAGACAGAGTTTGATGATATAATCAGAGTAGTTCTCCTTAGAAACTACTTCTTCTGAAAATTATCTATTTTTCCTTTGATGCTGATGATGACAAGCCCATATTAGTATTCTTAAGCCTTCTGCTAATGAACAAATGAGTAATAAGACCAAGTGGTTCTCTCAGAAGCCAGAGATGGTTTCGGAGTACCGGCCACGCCTAGGGTATCCTCTCGGGGCGTGACAAACTTGGTATCAAAGCACAGAGTTCAAGAGTCCTAGGGTGTCTGTGAAGTCGTGTCTAGTTGATTCTTGCTTATGGGTGTGTTGTGCACCACACTTATAATTAGGAGGCTATAGGACATTAGAAATTATTTTAGTTCTTTCATAATCTTAGTTCGTGCGATAGAGTTTAACTCTATAAAAACTTCCTTTCCAATTCGTGCATTTACACATTTCAGACATGCCTCTTAATGTTCAACCAGTCAGAGGAATGCTACTGGCACTGAGGTTCCACAGTTAGAGATGCCTCCACGAAGAACTAGGGGCTGACCTGCAAGGTCTACTGAGGTACCCTAAATACCTACTGTTCAAACCACTCCTACTTCAGATGAAGATTTTCGAGGAGCAATATCTATGCTTACCCAGTTGGTGGCTGCTCGAAATAGAATCCATAGTTCACCAACTCCTAGCTCTAGTTATCAAGATCCATCTGCTGCAATGAGGATTAGAGATTTTATGAGAATGAATCTGCTGGTGTTCACGGGTTCAAAGGTTGATGAATATCCCCAAAATTTCATTAATAAGATGTGGAAGATACTAAAAGCAATGCATGCTATAGAGATCGAGAGAGTTGAGTTAGTGTCTTATCAGCTCAAGGATATGGCAAATGTCTGGTATAACCAGTGAGAAGAAAGTAGAGGTGAGGATGCAGAGCCTACTCTTTGGGATGAGTTTGGAAGAGCATTCCTTGATAACTTCTTTCCCCAAGAGCTATGTGAAGCAAAAATTAAGGAGTTTGTGAACCTCAAGTACGAGAGTATGACTGTGAAAGACTATAGTTTAAAGTTTATTCAGTTGTCCAAATATGCCCCAGAAATGATTCCTCATGTGAGGTCTAATATGAGGAAGTTTGTCTCGGGCCTAGGCAAACATGTAAAGAAAGAATATAAGGCAATGCTAATGATTTCTGACATAGATTTTTCTAGATTGATAGTGTATGCTCAGTAGGTTGAGAATGACAAGAAAAAGGACCAAGAGGAACACCTAATCAAGAAGGATAAGTCTGCTGGGCATGAGAATGAGCAGAAGCAAGAGAAGGGTAACAAGTCCTTTTTTCAGAAGAGGTCTTCTAATTATGTACCTTCCTCAACAAATGCTTTTACACCTAATACCAGGTATGATCAGAGGTCGCTGAGTCACCAAAACTTCTAAGCTCGGGGTTCTTAGTCCTAATTAAGTGTGGCTCAAGGTTCTAGAGGGAAACCACCATGTGCTAGATGTGGGAGGCTCCATTTGGGAGAGTATTGTGTGGGAAGCAATGCTTGCTACGGATGTGGAAAGACAAGTCACTTCCAGAATGAGTATCCTTTAAAGAGATAGGGAGATGGAAGTAATAGACCTCAGTTTTCTTCTATAGCTCCACAGAATAGAGGTAATCATAGAGGTGCAGCTTCAAGTGCGGGCGGAAGAACCAACCATCTGTATGATATGGGTAGTCACAAAGACCAAGAGAATGCACCCTATGTTGTTACTGATATGCTCTGAGTCCTTTCTTTTGATGTGTATGCATTACTTGATCCGGGTGCTACATTATCTTTTGTGACTCCTTACTTGGCTAGTAAATTTGAGATCCTTCCTGAGTGTCTTCTTGATCCTTTCAGCATGTCTACTCCTATTGGTAAGTCTACCTTAGCTGAGAGGGTCTATAGAAATTATACTGTGTCAATCTATCACAAGGATACCATGGCTGACTTAGTTGAGTTGGACATGGTGGATTTTGATGTGATTCTTGATATGGACTGGCTTTATGCTTGTTATGCTTAGTTGATTATAGGACTCGAATTGTCAATTTTCAATTTCCAAATGAGCCTATCTTAGAGTGGAACGGGAGTTCTGTAGTGACTAGGGGTAAATTTATTTCCCACCTTAAGGCCAAAAAAATAATCTCCAAGGGATGTATATATCATATAGTCCGAGTCAAAAATATTAATGATCAGGCTCCATCTCTTGAGTCAGTTCCCATTGTGAATGAGTTTCCTGAAGTCTTTCCTGAGAATCTACCCGGAATCTCTCCTGATAGAGAGATAGAATTTGGTATTGATGTCTCCTGATACATAACCTATCTCCATTCCTCTTTATAGGATGTCTCCCGCTGAGTTAAAAGATTTGAAAGAACAACTGAAAGACCTCTTAGATAAGGGGTTTGTTACGCCAAGTGTCTGACCTTGGGATGCTCCTGTTCTATTCATGTGAAACAAAGATGGGTCCCTTAGAATGTGTATTAACTACCGGTAACTAAACAAGGTCACCATAAATAACAAGTATCATCTCCCCAGAATAGATGATTTATCTAACACCCCAGAATTTTTTTCGCAAAGACTCGAACATTTCTCCACGTGTGTGTAGACTCGAACCGAAGGACTTGTAATTATATATATGAGTTAGGATTAATTACTAAGTATTTGAAATGTGTTAGATGTGTTTAGGGGTCATAAGGGATCTCTAACACCAAACCGAGTCCAAAGAATTCCAATCAATTAAGTTTTTGGATGAGTTAGTATAAGGGTCAACTTCAAACAACCATATATCCTAGAATATAATGAACTGGTGGCCCACGACCTACCAAATTAAAGGTATTTGAGTCGTCTTTCCAATGTCACCAAGATTGTAATTTTTGGAGTTCAGAGTCAAAAGTTATGACCATTTTACTATAGCCTAGTACTGCAGGAATTTCAGGCCTGGGCGACCACTGCAGGAAATTTAGGCTTGGCGCTCCAATGGCGCCCGACGCCACTATAGCACCAGAAAACAGCCTCAGTAGTTTGTTCCTTGGCGTAATGCGCCACTATTAGATATGCAGGGTTTTAAGCCAATTTTGGATGAAAATGGTGAAAATCTTGAACCTCCCAAGGAGGTTTTCTTGAATTTTTCCCAAAATTATAGAAAGATTTTCTTTTTACTATTAATTGATTGATGATTTTCATGACTGGAATTACTAAATAGTTGTCTTTTATATTATTGACTACAAATGAATTTTTGTATATAAATTCATATGTATTGATGGTGTTCTTGAGTTAAGTTTTGTTGAGAGTATGGATTCATGTATTCATTCACATGAACCCAAGATGAGATTTCTTTTGTCATAATTTATCTTAAGGATGAGATTGATGGTTTTTATGTATAATAAAAATAATATTATTTTCATAGTGAAATGGGGTATTCTTTTACATTAGTTTGATGAAATTGATTTTTTTAGTTATATGAGAATTGGGATAGTTATGATTATGAATGACATAAAAAGAAATGAAACATTGGTAGAGCTAGAATGTCACTTTTATTTCTATAAATGAAATATAGAATTAAATAAGGATTTTGGAGTAAGATGTTTGATGATGATGTGAGTGATGGTTATATTTAAACATATGTAGAATGATTGATAAAGAGGTATGTTGATGATGATTCTTGAGGTGAAGTGGATTGGAGTCTAATGTGATTATGTGATATGTGATTTGCATAATTTGATTTGATTGGAGTCTTATGAACATTTTGAAAATGAATGATCTTTTGAGAAGGAGTTTTAAATAAATGATTTGTGAACATTTTTACATAAACTATTTATACACTATTTTGAGTTTAAAGAGTGATTATTTTCATCTATGATTTAAAAAAGAGTTTAAGCATGAGTTGAGTTTGAGAAGTCTTTTAATTATTTTTGAACATGAGTATTTTGAGTATAAATGAGTTGAGTATTTTTAAGTAAACATGTCTATTTTGAGTTTGAGTTGAGAAGTTAAAATTATGTTTTAAATGCATCTAATATTTTCTGCATTCATTGAGTTGAGATGGTATCGAATTCAGAAACAAGAGTTTGATGATTGAAATGAGTTGATTGTGAAAGAAGGTCCAATGAGACCAGATGGATTGAGTTTTGAAAAGAGTCCAATAAGACTAAATGAGTTGATTTGAAACTAAGTTCTAAGAGACTAAATGAGTATTTTGAATATTTTACTCACTTGATGAATATGTGCATATTGAGTCTTGGGAAGAGTATCGAGCACCGAATTGGGTAAGATTATAGTCCATACTCGAACCCCATAAACTACGCTGCCAACGTAGGAAGGGATTGAACCGTTAAAGTCGGATGTTTCCCATGGGATCAAATCGTTAAAGTCGGATGTTTCCCATTTTATTATCCTGAAATGATAGGACTTGACTAATCGATGGAATCCATGATTGATTGATTTGTTCATGCCCTAGAAAGGTATGGACGGACGTGGCAACGACGTGGCTCGTTGTGCATCACCTACTTCTAGGTGGTGGGATTGTTGTCGGTTAGAGAAACTCCCAAATTGAGTGGATTGTGCATGATTTGATTGGTTTGATTAATCTTGTTGATAATTGAATTGGATTATATCACATTACTAAGTTCTAATTTGCATATTTATTGAGTTAAGTCCTTTGACTTGATTGTTGAGTTGATGGTATATGATTGGATTGGATAGGATGATATATGATTGGATTGTGTATGATTAAATTAGAGTAGGTGATATGTGGTGGATTGGATTAAATGATATGTGATCAGATAGTGTACGATTGGATTGGATTGAATAGAATGATGTATGATCTGGTTGAATAGAGTGGTATGTAACTGGATGGGATCGAATTATAAATGATTTGATTGAACTGTATTGTACATGATTGGATTGGATTGTATAGTATATGATTGGTCTTTGTCTAAAAATGTATCCTTACTTTAGACTTGTGACACTTTGATTGAGTCTCTCTTATCTTTCTGAGTAGTGATATTTGAACCAACATTACTCTTCCTTGAGGTATGTTTCATTCTGCCATATTACATACTCGTACATTCCATGAACTGATGTCCATTTGGACCTGCATCGTTTCATGATGTAGAGACAGGTTTAAGAGATCGTCAATAGGAGTACCATTGAGGATCTATACACACTTATCATATTGGTGAGTCCTCCCCTATATTCGGAGAACACCGCTTATGTTATTCTTCTATCGAGCTAGCCCTTTTCATTTGGATTTGAGGTAGCCATAAATATTTTGTTGGTACCAATTAGATAGTAGTGATAGAGGCTTCATAGACTAGATAGTGATGGGTCGATTGAGTATTTTCTTTTCTTGAATTGTTTTTGTCAAACTATTTTAATGAGAAAGAGTGGAGTTTGATTTGTTGGCCCATGGCCATTCTTTCTTGAGTTAGATCATTGATTTGGATTGCCCACTAAATTATTTACTTATTTCAAACTTTCCACTGATTGATTGATATTGAATGGATGTGTGATTGGACCAAGTGGTTCGCTTGGGGACTAGAAATAGTCTGCGAGTGCCGGTCACGTCTAGGGTACCCTCCCGGAATATGACAATTTATTTGACCAACTTTAGGGTGCCATATGTTTCTCTAAGATAGGCCTCAGATCAGGCTATCACCAGTTGAAAATGAGAGAATGTGACATCCCAAAGACAGCTTTCCGAACCCGCTATAGTTATTTTGAGTTTCTTGTTATGTCCTTTGGATTGACAAATGCTCCTGCAACTTTTATGGACCTCATTAACTGGGTATTCAAGCCATACCTGGATACTTTGTAATTGTCTTCATCGATGATATTTTGGTCTACTCTAGAAGTAAGAGTGAGCATGCTAATCACCTTAGGATTGTCCTTCAAACTCTTAAGGAGAGGGAGTTGTATGCTAAGTTTTCTAAGTGTGAGTTTTGGCTTGAGTTTGTAGCATTCCTAGGCCATATTATATTTGGTGATGGAATTCAAGTTGATACTCAAAAGATTAAGGCAGTTGAGAATTGGCCCAGACCCACCTCTCCAACCGATGTAAGGAGTTTCTTAGGTTTGGCTGGTTACTATAAGAGGTTTGTTGAGGGAGTTTCATCCATATCCTCACCATTGACTTATATGACTTAGAAGAAGGCTAAGTTTTAATGGTCTGATGCTTGTGAGAAAAGTTTTCAAGAGTTGAAAGCTAGATTGACTACTGCACCAGTACTATCCCTACCCGAAGGAACGGATGGTTTTGTAATCTATTGTGATGCTTCTAGAGTTGGGTTGGGATGTGTATTGATGCATAAAGGTAAGGTCATTGCCTATGCCTCTAGACAGCATAAGACACAGGAGAGGAACTACCCCACTCATGACCTTTAGTTGGCAGCTGTAGTATTTTCTTTTAAGTTCTGGCGTCACTATCTTTATGGTCTACATGGGAATGTGTTCACAGATCATAAGAGCTTATAGTATGTATTCAGCCAGAAGGAGCTGAATTTGAGGTAGAGAAGATGGCTAGAGTTGCTCAAGTATTATGACATGAGAATTTTCTACCACCCAGGTAAAGCAAACGTAGTTCGTGATACTCTTAGTAGGTTATCTATGGGGAGTACGACCCATATGGAAGAGGAAAAGAAGGAGTTGGCAAAGTAAGTGCATAGACTTGCATGTTTGGGAGTTAAACTTAATGACTCTAGTGAGGGTGGTATAATAGTCTGAAATAGAGCTGAATCATCTCTAGTTGAAGAGGTGAAAGGAAAGCAAGATAAGGATCCCATTCTTCTTCAACTGAAGGATGAGGTTCATAAGTAGAAGGTAATGGCTTTTACCAAAGGAGGAGATGGAGTGTTGAGATATCAATAGAGATTATGTGTTCTAAGTGTTGATGGTATTCGAGAGAGAATAATTGAAGAAGCCTATAATTCCAGGTATTTCATCCACCCAGGTTCAATAAAGATGTACCACGACTAGAGAGAAGTATACTGGTGGAGTGGAATAAAGAGAGATATAGCAGATTTTGTGTCCAAGTGCCCGAAAAGCCAACAAGTTAAAGTTGAGCAATAAAGGCCTTATAGAGTGGCTCAGAATATAGAAATCCCAGAATGGAAGTGTCAAATGATCAATATGGACTTCATTACCGGTTTACCACAAACCCGCAAATAATATGAGTCTATTTGGGTGATTGTGGATAGGATGACCAAATCAACTCATTTCTTGCCAGTTAAGACTACGAATACTGCAGAGGATTATGCCAAACTGTATATTAGAGAGATTGTTAGACTGCATGGAGTTCTTTTGTCTATCATATTTGATAGGGGAGCTCAATTCATTGTTCATTTTTGGAAGTCATTTCAGAAGGGTTTGGGTTCAAAAGTGAACCTTAGTACTGCTTTTCATCCGCAGGCAGATAGCCAGGCAGAGCGTACGATACAGACTTTGGAGGATATATTAAGAGCCTGTGTCATTAACTTCAAAGGTAATTGGGATGATCATTTAGCTCTTATTGAATTTGCATACAATAATATCTTCCATTTGAGTATTTAAATGGCTTCTTATGAAGCTCTATATGGAAGGAGATGTAGATCACTAATTAGTTGGTTTGAAGTTGGTGAAGCTGATTTGATTGGACTAGACTTGGTTCACCAGGCTATGGACAAGGTGAAAACCATCCAAGAGAGGTTGAGGACTGCTCAGAGTCACCATAAATCCTACACTAATGTTTGGAGGAGAGATTTGGAGTTCAAAGTGTACGATTGGGTATACTTGAAAGTTTCACCCATGAAAGGTGTGATGAGACTTGGAAAGAAAGGGAAGCTTAGTCTCCGTTATATTGGTCCTTATCAGATATTAAGGAGGGTAGGTAACATAGACTATTAATTGGAATTGCCCTCGGAAATATCTACTATTCATCTCGTGTTTCACATCTCTATGCTTAAGAAGTGTTTGAGAGATCCTTCACTTGTTTTCCCAACTGAGAGCATTGGGGTGAAAGAGAGTTTGAGTTATGAAGAGATTCCAGTTTAGATTCTTGATCGTCAGGTTCACAAATTAAGAAATAAGGAAGTGGCATCTGTCAAAGTACTATGGTGAAATCAATTTGTTGAAGAGGCTACAGAGGAAGCTGAAGAAGATATGAAGGCTAAATATCCTCATCTATTTGTGTCTTCCGACGATGATGTTCAAGGTAATATTCCTTACTTCTACCTTGGAGTCGATGTGTATTCTTCAATTTGAGTCATTGACTATTTGAGTATCAGAGTTTTTGAGAAATTGATGTATTGATGATATTCGTTCTTGATGTCTCCTATTTTCATCTTCATTCGAGGATGAATGATCCCAAGGGGAGATATTGTAACACCCCCTAAAACGTTGTACGTCGGTATTTCAATTCTCGGTGAAAATGATAATATCTCTGTATTTTGTATATAACTTTTCATATAATAGTCCAACATAGGTGATTCAAATTTCTGAGTAACCACAACATCAATACCTAGAACTTTAATGAAGAACATATCTTAAGGTTTAGAGTTTAAGTAGATCAAATAAATTAATCTTTGCAAGACATAGTGTTGTGATGGAATGGAGTGTTTGTAGAATAAAATTCATATCTTGATGTATCATGCTCCAAATTAGATGATTCTTGAACTAACTAAAACTAGACTTCCATATCTACAATTCTTATGAGACACCAAATTCTAATAAGAAATTTATATTGTTCAAATGTAGCTTCGAAAATGGATATTCCGTTAAAAGAGATCTCATCTCACCTACCATAGAAAGATCTAGAACCATTTGACATCATCCATGACATCAAAATCCTCAATTGAATTTTCAAGATCATCCTTTGTAATTAATTTTATTTATTGTTAGGTCCCTCCTCCACACCTATAAATACCCACCTTATTTCTTCATTTTATTCATCAAGCTTTCTTAAGCAACTTTTCTCTCTATACACTTCTTTACTCATTCTCAAATATAGTTTTAGTTTTAATAGTATAAAAATACTATTCCGGTAATTTTTATACTCCAGGTAGTAAACAAAATGCTCCGACGAGAAGAAAAATCTAAGAGTCCAAGAGTGTTCCAATTCAGAGTAAAGCTTTGAATTTAAGGTATGTAAGGCTTTCATAGCATCGGATTGAGTTCGTCCATGTGCTCAATATTTAAATTCATTATAATTGAATTATAGTTGAGTTTTATCCAAATCTTGAATTCTAAATAAATTAATTCTTCTTCTATTGAGTTAGATATATTTATGCATTAATATTATTAATATTGTTATCTCTCATATTATTGGAATTATTGTTCATGGCTACATTCCCATGAATCCTAATTGATTTGATGTTCATGAATATTTTTATACATGTTTTGAATAAAGATGTTGACTTTTTAATATTTTCATTGATAAAAAAGTGATATGAATTAATACTATATATGTATTTTATTGAGTTTTGAAAGAGCAAAAGAGTTGAGTTTAAATGAATTTGAGTAAATGATGTTTTGAGCAAGATGTTTTGATGAGATATAAATGATGTTTTTGAAGTATAATGATTGATGAAGAGGTAATGAGATGAGTTTGATGATTTAAATTAAAGTCCAATAAGACTAGATGATGAGATTAATATGAGCACATATTTTGGGAGTAGTATTGAGCACCGAGTTGGGTAAGAGTTTAATTGACTCAAACCCCAGAACTACGTAGCTAGTGTAGGATGGAGGTTATGCCTCTTAAGTCCCAAAAAGAGGACTTTGATGAGTCGATCCAAGATGGTGATGTCTTTTACCCTGGCAAGGTATTGGATGGATGTGGAAACGACATCACTTCGTTGTATCATCGCTAGCTCATAAGTGATGGTTGTCAGTTAGAGAAACTCCCAACTGAGTAAACATTTCTTATTGTTCTTTAAAATTTGCATTACATATTAATGTTGAAATGATGTTGAGTTCTGAGCTGAGTTTTCCTGAGAGGAATTTCTTAATATATGTCCTTACCTTCCTGCCATTTTACATACTCGTACATTCCACATAGTGACGTCATTCGACCTGCATCATTTTATGATGCAGATACAGGTGTTAGAGATCCTCAACAGGCGCATCGTTGAAGATCATTATTTTTCAGCTATTTGGTGAGTCCTTCTTGTATTCGGAGGAACTCTCTATCCTTTTATTATTTTTGAGTGTTATGTTTCTTTTAAGGTAGACATGGACATGTCATTGGCACCATCTAAGAGCATTAGAGGCTTTATAGACAAAGTTTGATGATGTAATCGGAGTAGTCCTCCTTAGAAACTACTTTTTCTACTAATTATCTATTTTTTCTTTGATGTTGATGATGACAAGACCACATTAGTATTCTTAAGTCTTCCGCTGATGAACAAATGAGTAATGAGACCAAGTGGTTCTCTCGGAAGCCAGAGATAGTTTTGGAGTGCCGGCCACGCCTAGGGTACCTTCTCGGGGCGTGACAGATATATGCTGAATCAAGGCTTATGGAGAATGTTTCTATTATTGAAGTTGAAATGAAGTCTATTAGAATTGGTATAGAGTATTTCCTAAGTCACTATCTAGTTCCTTTGATTATTGAAATAGATTCACTTATGACTCAAAAAGTATTAAATGGAATTTTAAAGGTTCCTTGGTTGATTGTTTTAGATGTACGGTACATAAAGGATTTAATGATGATTAATGAAGTGGAGGTTGTGCATACATTTCGAGAAGAGAACACACATGCAGATTTTTCTTTTGCTAATCATGATTTTGATTTTGCAAGTACACAAAGAAATCAATTTAATAATATGCAAGAGCTCCCACAACAAGCATATGAAATTGAGTAAATGATGTTTTGAGCAAGATGTTTTGATGAGATGTAAATGATGTTTTTGAAGTATAATGATTGATGAAGAGGTAATGAGATGTGTTTGATGATTTAAATTAAAGTCCAATGAGACTAGATGATGAGATTAATATGAGCACATATTTTGGAAGTAGTATTGAGCACCGAGTTGGGTAAGAGTTTAATTGACTCAAACCCCAGAACTACGTAGCCAGCGTAGGATGGAGGTTATGGCTCTTAAGTCCCAAAAAGAGGACTTTGATGAGTGGATCCAAGATGGTGATGTCCTTTACCCTGGCAAGGAATTGGATGGATATGGCAACGACATCGCTTCGTTATATCATTGCTAGCTCATAAGTGATGGTTGTCGGTTAGAGAAACTCCCAACTGAGTAATCATTTCTTATTATTATTTTAAATTTGCATTACATATTAATGTTGAAATGATTTTGAGTTCTGAGCTAAGTTTTCCTGAGAGAAATTTCTTGATATATGTCCTTACCTTCCTGCCATTTTCCATACTTGTACATTTCACGTACTGGCGTCATTTGACTTACATCATTTTATGATGCATATACAGGTGTTAGAGATCCTCAACAGGCACATCATTGAAGATCATTATTTTTCAGCTATTTGGTGTGTCCTTCTTTTATTCGGAGGAACTCTCTATCCTTTTATTGTTTTTGAGTATTATGTTTCTTTTAAGGTAGACATGGACATGTCATTGGCACCATCTAAGAGTACTAGAGGCTTCATAGACAGAGTTTGATGATGTAATCAGAGTAGTTCTCCTTAGAAACTACTTGTTCTGAGAATTATCTATTTTTCCTTTGATGCTGATGATGACAAGCCCACATTAGTATTCTTAAGTCTTCCGCTAATGAACAAATGAGTAATAATACCAAGTGGTTCTCTCGAAAGCCAAAGATGGTTTCAGAGTGCCGGCCACGCCTAGGGTACCCTCTCCGGGCGTGACAGATATATGCTGAATCAAGGCTTATGGAGAATGTTTCTATTATTGAAGTTGAAATAAAGTCTATTAGAATTGGTATAGAGTATTTCCTAACTCACCATCTAGTGCCTTTGATTATTGAAACAGATTCACTTATGACTCAAAAAGTATTAAATGGAAATTTAAAGGTTCCTTGGTTGATTGTTTTAGATGTATGGTACATAAAGGATTTAATGATGATTAATGAAGTGGAGGTAGTGCATACATTTCGAAAAGAGAACACACATGCAGATTTTTCTTTTGCTAATCATGATTTTGATTTTACAAGTACACAAAGAAATCAATTTAATAATATGCAACAGATACCACAACAAGCATATGAAATTATACAACTGGAAAAGGAAGCCATGCCAAATCTGCGAATAAGGAAAATACAAAATACAAGCTACAGGATATGAAACTAGTCACACAACATGTTGGAACAAGATTTTCAATCGGGTTTCATCATCTTATAGGGTTTTAGGGATTAGATATAATACCTTATGATGCGGCTGGAAATTTAACTTCTTTAAGAGTGGTATCAACTCAAAAGGGGTTCAATCTGTTAAGAGGATAAATTAAAAGCTATAAAATAAAGTAATTGAATTTTCAAGTTGAGGATCGTTCTTACCTGGGATTGGTTGAAGCTCAGGGTCTTATTTCTATGATTCTCATGTGAAATCAGAGCTCCATCAGCTTCATGGTGATCTCCATATTTATCCCCCTCAAGAGTTAAAAAAGATCTATCACATTTGAGTTGAAGAAGGCTTCAATGGTGTTAAATCATGACATTTGTGAGAAGTTTTGGATATCCAAATGATTACAAGCCACACTTGAGTGTCTGTGGATGGTTGTTGGTGATCAGAGATGGAAGGTTGGTGGAGACAGTCCCCTAAGTCGGCGATGGTCTGTCCGAGAAGTTGAATAGTTGTTCCAGAGTGTTCTTGATTTTTGTTTTATTTGTTTTTCTTTTTGTTTTGCCTACTTTTCTTCCGGGTCTAGTCCACTTTTGGGCCTATACACATGTGTTGGTCTACTTTTATTTAATAAAAGACTCGTTTGATTGAAAAAACAATTCACCTATGTGGATAAAAATATATTTTTCTCTTGTAATTTCACTTTTGTGTAAAAAGAATATGCAAATAAGTCAGAAATTCACAAGAATTTATAAGAGTAACTCTAAGATTATAAGAATGCTATACGTTTGTTCTTTACGACATATCAAAATTTTCACACTTACTTTTATGTCGTTTATGTATATAATTATTATCATTCAAGAGAAAAACAAATACATATGAAATATTAGATGAATCCTCAGTTGTACAGAAAATTCCTGCACTACTTTCATGTCGTTTATGAAATTAATTATTAGTATTTTAAAAAAGTGGTATTTCATATGTATAACGTTCATAATATTTATTTCAAGAGAATAATTTAGAGTAGAAGACGAACATTCAAAAAGGAGATTCCTTCAGTGGAGATTAGTAAGACAGGTTGATAGTGGAAAAAGTAAAATGGGAAAAACAACGACAACAAAAGCTAACAAATGTATTATAATGTTCAAACATGACACATATAATATAAAAAAAGATTTAGTGCATCCATGTGAAAAGAAAAATATAGAAGAACACAGATGACATACATTAGAAATAAATGAGTATAAATTCATGTGAAATATATTTGTGTATAATGTTAAAATCATGTTCTCTAAATGCATCATTTTGGATGAAAAATTTCTTTCATAAAAGAGAACTTTTTTATTGAATGTTACAAATATGATACATGTGATATTTCACATGTATTTGTTTTTCTCTTGAATGATAATAATTATATACATAAATGACATAAACGTAGGTGTGAAAATTTCAATACAAGTTGTAAAAGAACAAATGTATAGCCTTCTTCTAACACATTTTTTCCCTCACTTGAACAAAAAATTTCAGCACTACTTTCATGTCATTTATGAAAATAATTATTATTGTTTAAGAAAAAAAAATCATGTGATATCTCACATGGATAACATTCACAACATTTATTTATAGAACATCATTTAGTAAGATAGACCGATAGTGAAAAAGGAAAATGGTAAAAACAATGATAACAAAAGTTAATAAATGTACTATAATATTCAAACACTTTAGACATGAAAAACAATGTATTGCATCCACGTGGAAAGGAAACTGCAGAAGAACAAAGATGACATACATTAGAAATAGATGAGTGTAAATTCATGTAAGATGCATTTGAGTATAATATTCGAAACATGTCCTTTGAATGCCTTATTTTGGATGAAAAATTGCTTTCATGAAAGAGATCTATTTAACTGAGATTATTTGTACATTACCATAGGCGAATTCAAAATTTGAAATTGTGGGAACCCAGTAAAAAAAATATATTTTTAGAGTTAGGAATCAAAACCATCTCATCTATCATGAGCGTAACTTGAATAACAAACTTAACCAATGCCCCAACCCACCATTGGGGTTTCAAGTGCCTAAACATTCCCTCGTCAAGATATATGTCACGACCTAAAATCTGAAGTGTCATGATGGAACCTACACTACCATCCGTTAGGTAATTCAATTGTTTCCCCAAAATACTACAATCAAATAATCATGTAAATTCATAATTTAATTTTAATATAAGATCATAAATATGGAAAATAACCAAGTACAATACAGAACTTGGTATCACGTGTACCAAAAGCATCTAGGATCTAAACAAATTATTTTATTATTAATGCATTGTTTGAAATGATAAGGACATAAAAGTAAAGGATAGAGGGAGTCTGGCGACACAGAATTCTCTATGTAACTTAACACAAAATCTAGAAATGACTGCTTCTGACATGAATATCAAGGCCAATTGGTACTAGAACAACAATTTTCATCGAAAGATGTAGCACATGTAGTATGTGTACCGGAAGAACGTGTACTCAAATGGAATCATAAGCCGACAAAGCAGAAATTCAAAGGTAATATCATATGAAGTACCAAGTTTGACTCAACTAAATCATTATCTTTTAACCAATTAAAAGAGGGACGGAGAGAGATCAACTAATCAAACATCGTCAAATAGAGAATGTATATGAATCTTAAGTAAGAAGACGATGCAATGTAAGTACAATGTAATGACCATATGATCTAAATGGTATACACTTTTTGCTACTGGTGACATGTCAGGAGCTTGGATCTATGTGGGACTCGAGGTCCATATACTTTTCCGAAATCATTTCCCTTAGAGCATCACATAGTAATAAGTACTAGAACCATTTTCCTTTGAGTTTCTAACCAAAATCAAATTTCGATACAACCATCCTTTGGGTTTCATCAATCTGTTTTATCTATCATACCATAACCATGATTCATTACAAATCATTTGTATGCATGATCAAAATAATAAAAGATGTTCATATGCAACAAAAGTAATCATATATCTTTCAAAAGCACTTGCAATGTAGTCATGGGTATACTCATCAATGATACAAATCTCATAGTTATGGAGTGAAGCTCACCATGGAATATAGAGCTCAGATCATACCTAAAATCGAGGAGAAGCTCCAACTTGTGAATTGTAGAAGTGTTCTTTGAAACTAAGCAAGAAATGATCATCCAAGTTATCGAAGCTTCACAGAGATTTACTCAGCACATAAGAGATTTTAGTTTCCATATCGATGTCTTAGGAACCTACCAAATAAAGAATTACATATTTTACCTCTAGTTTGAAACCTATTAATATGGGTGTCATTGGACTCCTTCTGACACGTATGTTTCATTCTTGATAGTGGATTTTTATTTTGGGCGTTGAATTAGAGAGTTGATCATCCGATGAAGGTGTTCGAGTGCAGTTTCGGCTATCGAGGTAGGTTTGACTATCCTTCTTGGGATGAGTTGTGGTGACTAGTCAAACTCTATATTGTAGACTTTGGGATGGGGTAGTAGTGTAGTTTGGGACTAATAATTTATATTTTCATGCCTGTGTGAGAGCTTATATATGTTGTGTAGCCCATGTAGGGGCCTTATGTGATATTTTATTTGTGATTGAGACTGTGTAATCCATGACTTAACTGAGTTAGAGATTTGAAGAGGTTATTTGACTCATAATGCTAGCTTGAGGGGTTGAGCTGGAGGTTTTGAGCATGTCTAAGTATTGAAATATTGTTGAGAAAGGGGTGAATACTTAATTTGAGGCAGTTATTTCTCATTACTATCTATTGAGGGTGAATATCATGTTTAGGTTAAGTTTTAAGAACTTTGAACCTTGCTTTACATGTTGAGTTGTAAATTACCTCCATGCCTTATATGATGTGAATGCATTCATCCTCATTTGTATTATATTTGATCATTGGGAAGTTGAGATCTATGGTAATTCTTTTTGAGAAAGAAAATATGACACTTGATTGAGGAAGTTTTGTGGCAGGGTATTGGATACATTGTGATCCCTTGATCGCGAGTAAGTGGTAAGTGGAAGAGATATTAGTATCATGAGTCCTTGTCCACAAGCTGGGTGGTGAGGTTGTTAATACATTGAGATTGCAGGTGGAAGCTTTCCTTAGTTTATAACATAGTTTTTGAGCATGTCTAAGTATTGAAATATTGTTGAGAAAGGGGTGAATACTTAATTTGAGGCAGTTATTTCTCATTACTGTCTATTGAGGGTGAATATCATGTTTAGGTTAAGTTTTGAGAACTTTGAACCTTGCTTTACATGTTGAGTTGTAAATTACCTCCATGCCTTATATGATGTGAATGCATTCATCCTCATTTGTATTATATTTGATCATTGGGAAGTTGAGATCTATGGTAATTCTTTTTGAGAAAGAAAATATGACACTTGATTGAGGAAGTTTTGTGGCAGGGTATTGGATACATTGTGATCCCTTGATCGCGAGTAAGTGGTAAGTGGAAGAGATATTAGTATCATGAGTCCTTGTCCACAAGCTGGGTGGTGAGGTTGTTAATACATTGAGATTGCAGGTGGAAGCTTTCCTTAGTTTATAACATAGTTTTTGACTAATTTTCTATACTCAGTCAGTTAAACTTACTGAGTTCATGTGGATTGTAATTACCAGTACTTTTGTGTCTCTTTTGATGTAGATCCTAGTCAAGGTATCCCGCGGAGTAGTTGATCCCTTATGTTGCGGATTTTTACTATCAGATCAGTGTTGAGATCTTGGGATTCAGATCACCGCTAGTCCATCTTTTATTTACATTCTTTTCTACATTTAGAGACTTGTACTATGTATTCAGGCTCAGTTTTGTATTTAGATGCTCTTAAACTTATAACATCAGGTTTTGATATAATTACGTTGTTATTCTTTATTTTGTGTTTATTCGTGGCCTGACTTCCCTTTGGTAGTCTCATATGGTTTTACTTTTCGGCTTACATATTGGGATGGAGTTTGAGATGTGTGCCATCATGAACCCAGTTTTTGGGTCGTGACATGTCTAACACACTTATTGCTATACTTTAGTCCCGATCCTCTAAGGTTAAAATATGAATGTTATTTCTGATTTTACCCGTTAGACAATTGTCTCAAATTTGAAATTTCATCAATCGAGTATGAATTAGAATCGATATAATAAAAATACTATTTCTGAACTCTAGGTACAAAATTTTCAATTTCTAAAACCCAAACATCAATTAAATCATGGAAAAAATGATGGAATAACGGGTAAAATTTAAATATAGGCTAGATTCTTATCCCCGAGCCAAAATGAGCTATTCTCCCGTGATATCATCAAAAATTGACCTCTAAAGCTCCAGAAATGAAAATCTGATGTCTAAGTTTGAATAAGGAATACAAAATTGCCAAGTAAAACATCCTTCTTTCTAACATAGTGTGGCCATTGCGAACGTGATGCACTTACTTATATCCAGCCAAGGACCCTTATTCGCGAATATAAAGGCTCTCTCTCAAACACGAGTGAGAATTGTGTTTGCCCAAGTGTATACTACTAACGACTGACATTGGAAGTGAAACATAAACCTATTTCCACTATTCTGAATTCTTGTTGAGTGTAGAAAAATCAAGGTTGACGACAAAGTCGACAACGATGAAGAACTTGGATGCACCAGGTGACAACAAGTCAGTAACGCCAAACTTCATTAAATACTATAATCCATCCCTTGGAACTCATCTAGAACCGTCCACATCCAAACTAAATATGGAGACTAATCATAAAACACATTTCATATTTATTGTAACTGATGAACGATGACTTTTTTTGTTCATTAATATCGATTTCATAAGTTTGTGGTGTCCATATTGCATAATTTGATAGTGTTTTTAGGATGTTTTGCTTTAGTACATATGATGATCCCAAAAAACCAACAGAGGAGTCAAAGTTGAGAAACAAAGTTGAGAAACAGGGTCAAAACATGACTAGAACAATGAAGTAGCAAAAATGTTACCCGTAAAGAACGGATGAGGTCCGTATTCCCTGCCCTCTCACCGCATAAAGTGACAGAAACTAAAATGTGGACCGCATACCCATTTTGCGGTGAGTATGCAGTCACATAAGGCTGGTGCGATGGATTTTTTGCAATATTGTAGCTCTGAATTGTGAGTCTATAAATAGACCTTTTCACTTATGGGACATCAGCCATTATCTTATAGAATCTTGTATAATCTTTCATTATTCTCTAGAGTTTTGACTGAGATTATTGTGGGATCAACAAATGTTTACAATGACATTGCAAGTACTGAGTTTGAAATTCAAGGTTTTGACTGTTTTTCTTAATATTAATGTTCTTTAGTTATTATAATTTTGTTAATTCTTTGCATAAAGTTATGAGTAGCAAAATAGCATAAGTTGTGGTACTTAGAATAGGAATAAGGATAATAGGATTTTCACATTAAATCTTCACATAAAGGAGCAAGTCATTATCACAACCCAAAAATCGAATCGTGATGGTACCTATTATAAATCTCCAGTAGGTAAGTTAGAAACTCAAAACTAAAGTGGAAATAAGCACTAATATAAAATAAACGGAAAAAAAAAGATAACGGAGCATTATGCATAGATACATACCTAATAGAGAAAATGGACATATATACCCCCGAACTATAAAAAATGATACTAATATATCCTCCGTTATACTTTTGATACAATCATGCCTCTGTCATCCAAAACCTGGGGCAATTATACCCTCCTCTCTAATGGAAAGGCAAGTGGAGACACGTGTCCTCATCTTTTCCAATTACCCGTTCCCAATTAAAAACAATCCACACCCAATTTTAAAACCCATTTTAAAAAAACTCACCGAAATATACCCAAACCCCACTCCTAATAGACCGACCAAATCAATTCTCTCTATCCCCTCATATCTTTCTTTCTTCTCAATACACCATCGTGAAGCTCCTAGCTACCATGGCCACATTCATGATGCCATTTTTCTCTTCCGCTCTACTCTCTCTCATCACGTCTTCTCTTTGTTGTTGTTACTCTTGTCTTCTTCTTCTTCGTAATCACAATAATCATAGCTCCTTTTTCATTGATGAACAAGAAGAAGCTGCTGCTATTTTACTTCTTCAACAACGTTCTCAAAATACCCAGAGTATTCTGAAGCCATTTCCCATTACTGGGGTAAATGGGTTTTCCATAGATTCTCTAAAAAAAAATAACATTAGTGCTTTCATTTTTATCTATGTTGCTTTTTGTTTTCTTCAAATTTTGCCATTGTTGCTAAGATTCAGATATTCTTCTACATATTTTTTTATTATTTTTCTGGATGTTGCAGCGGCAGTTCAGACAGGCTGAGAGATGCTGCAGCTATAGGGATTGTTCACTTTCAGAGTATTTTGAATAGAATAGAGGAGGAAGAGAGGTGGTTCAAACGGAATAGAGGAGGAAGAAGGGTTTGGGTATATTTCGGTGGGTTTTCTTTTTTAAAACAGGTTTTAAAATTGGTGTGGATTTTGTAAATTGGGAATGGGTCATTGGACAAGATGAGGGCACGTGTCCCCACTAGTCCATCCGCGAGAGAGGAGGGTATAATTGCACTAGTTTTTGGACGATAGGGGCATGGTTTTATTAAAACTATAACAAAGGGTGTATTAGTACCATTTTCGATAGTTCAACGGTATATATGTCCTTTTTTCCTACATAATAGGTAACAAATATATGACATGTGCCCTAAGGAAAAATGGAAAGACAATATATATATATAAGATATCACCAACGACTTGGTGTCACTGATTCAAGAGTTACTAACGCACGAGAGTAAGTTGTACAATACATAGCTGTCCAACAAAATACAAAATATAGATAGTAAATAATGGAGGGAAAGCAGTAAGCCTTCGGACACCAAGAGCTCACCACGATCTGATTATCAAAAGGATCTCGGGTAAGCAGAAATCAATGGGAATGACTCATTCTAGGCTCTTGTATCAGAAAAAGATGCAGATATTTAGTATAATTATCAAAACACGAGATACTCAATAGGCGGTATAGGTCGGCTGAGATTAGAAGACGACATATAATATAAAAGATATGGAAAGAACTAAATGTCGGGATCAACCTATATGTATAGTCATCTCTTCCTTTTCTTCACTTATACCTTACTTAAGAAGAGTCTAACGAGGCTTAGGTGTGGAGCCTTCCAATGTGGATTGAGACTACACAAAGGTTGAACACACTAAAAACTTTGTTGAATTTATCATCAATCTTAATTTTGCTACACTTAACAAAAAACTAGAATAGAGCAAATAGGTTTGTGTTCCGCTTTCAATGTTAGTCGTCTATAGTTCATATTTGGGCAAAGACGATACACCTTTGTATTAGAGAGAGGGAATTTATGTTTGTGAAGAAGGCTCGTGCGATGGGTATAAGTAAGTGAATCACGTTGGCAATGCCCACACTGTGTTCAAAAGAAGGATTTGTTACTTGGCAGTTTTTTATTCCCAATTCAAACTTAGACATCACATTTTGATTTTTTGAAACTTTGGACCTTAGATTTTGATGATTTCAAGGGGAGATTGATCATTTTGGCTTGGAGGTAAGAATCAAACCTGTACTTTAAATTTACGCGCTATTCCATAATTTTTTACGTGATTGAATCCATGTTTATGTTTTAGAAATTGGAAATTTTGTAGCTAAATTGAGAAATAGTATTTTTATTATTTGGATTTAAATTCAGATTTGATTTTGATGAAATTTCATATTTGAGACTTGTTTAATGGGTAAAACGATTGTGAAATAACATTCATATTTTCACCTTAGGGGAGCAGGACTAAAGTATAGCAATATGGGGATAAAAAACTGTCACGACCCGAATCCGAGTGTGATGGCACTCATCTCAATCTACCGAGATAAGTCAGCCTAATACCCAACGAAAAGTAGATGTGGAAGAAAAAGAAAAGAATCAAAATTTAACTTAAGCAAAAACACGTAAAAGAAACTCAACATCCCCTAAGATTGGTTGTCACGTGTACAAGCCACTAATTTATTTTCGAAGTACGAAAAAAAATACAGTCACAATGTCTTTGTCTCTAGAATAGGACTAAAACATAAGAAAAGAGCAAGAGGTGTTCGCTCGATGAATGTAACAGCTACCTCGACACTCGGAATGATAGCCTCGGATGTAGTAGAAAATGCTAGAAGATCAAGCAGGTCCGGCTCACAACCTACGCAAGTGTGGAAGCAAGGGGTGAGTACCAAACAACACGGTACACAACAAGTGGATGGCTAAAACTAAGCAAAGCTTAATAGATACAAGTACTCCTGTCCTCCCAACCGAACCTCCTTAACTAACACCTGCATAAAATCAGTCCAACTCTACACTTGTACAATAATAACAGTAATACAGTCCACAAATACTCATCAATAGTCTCGTCAATGAATCATACTGTAACACCCCTCAAACTTTTTCCCAAGATTCGGGCCTTCTATGTACACGTGTGGGGCCCATCGTATTTATTTCGAAGTACGTGCTTGAGTTAAGATGAGTCCTTGAGGAGTTTAAGAGCGTTGGAGGTGATGTGGGGTCATTGAGGACCCCTAGGACCAAGCTAAGTCCAAAAGATCCGTCGTGGCTAAGTTTAGGACGAGTTCACGTAAGGGTCGACTTTCAATGACCCTATCGTTTGAAAGACTTTAATCCAAGTGGCCCACGACCTATCAAATTAAAGGTCATCGAGTCTTCTTTCCAACACCACCAAGAACGTAGATTTTGGAGTTCGGGGCCAAAAGATATGACGATTCGAAGACGAACTAGCACGATAGGGACTTCATTTTGGCCTGGGTTACCACTGCTGGGGAAATGGCCCTGGCGCCGTAAGGGCGCGACGCGCCACTATCGCGCCAGGAATATGCCTCATTAGTTTGGTCAGTGGCGCGACGCGCCACTAAAAGTGTGCAGGGTTTTTCAGGCCAAAATCCCAGAATTCAGAACAATGGGCTTGGCGCTGTAAGGGTGCGACGCGCCACTATCGCACCAGAAACATGCCTCAGTAGTTTGGTCTCTGGCGCGGCACGCCACTACGAGGTGTGCAGGTTTTTAGGCGTAATTGGCCTTGGCGCTGCAAGGGCGCGACGCGCCACTATCGCGCCAAGGGCGTTTTGGCCTAATTTTTCAGAATTTTGGAGGAAGGGCAATTTGGGAATTGTCCCAAATTATATATACCCAAGCCTTGTATATTTTGGGACCATTTTCTTCAGCCCTCACTCTCTCTCTAAAAGCCCTAGCTCCTCTCTCTTCTCTTCTTCTCCATTTCCAACAAAAAAGAGTCCAAGAACTTCAAGATTTGAATCCTCCATTGAAGACCCAACTACAAGGTTTTCTTCCAAGTCTTCACTAAGGTATGTAAGGCTAACCAAAACATGGGTTGAGTCCACCCATGTGCCGTATTCTTGTCTTGAGGTTAGATATCTATGAAAATTGAGTTTCTTGGTATGGTACATGTTTGAATGAACTTGGTCTCCATTTTATTTAATTATTTATGTGCCAATGTTGTTGAGCTAAGAGGTTCCTAAAATGAGTCCTTATGTGAGTATGAGATGATGAAGGAATGAGTTGCTAAATATGTTTTATTGATCTTCTTAATTATGTAGATTTGATAAAGTATATTACTTTCTTAAAAATGTTGCCTATTATAAAAATGTCGATTTGAAGTCTTGAAGATGTGGTGAGTCATGAGGATTTTCTCAAATGGATGAGGTAATGATTGATTATATCTAGATGATGTTATACATGTGCATTTAAAGCTTCCTTGAAGATATGATTGAGATTGAGCATTGAGATTGATATTTGATTGTGACAGAGTTGATGAGTTGACAAGGTTGTAATGAGACTTGTTGATATGAGTTGATTGAGTTGAGTTGATGGAGTTTTATGAGCATTGAGTCTTGGGAGGAGTATCGAGCACCGAATTGGGCAAGAGTATAGTCCATACTCGAACCCAATACCTGTGTTGCCAAACGTAGGGGGGATTGAACCGTTAAAGTCGGATGCTTCCCCGAGAGCTTTTGTCCTGACATTATAGGACCTGGTTGGATTGGATCCATGAGTGTTCGTCGTTCATGCCCTGGCAAGGTATGAACGGGCGTGGCAACGACGTCGTTTCGTTGTACCTTCACTGGCTCATAAGTGTTGGTTGTCGGTTAAGAGAAACTCCCAAATAAGTGTTGATAGTACTCTGAGTCAGATTGAGTTGAATTGTATATGATTGGTCCAGTCTAAATCATATCCTTGTTTATTCTTCCTTGATTGAGTTGTCATCCCTTTTGAGTTGAGCTCCCGAGTTGATTTATTCTTCCTTGATGTTCGTTGTATTCGGCCATTTTACATACTCGTACATTCCATGTACTAACGCCATTTGGCCTGCATCGTTTCATGATGTAGAGACAGGTACTAGAGATCATCAACCGGCGCTCCGTTGAAGATCAACTTACACTTTCAGCCAGTCGGTGAGTCCTCCTAGTTCCTGGAGGATATTGGGCCTTCCTGTATAGTTTTTGGATTGTCTCTTCTTTATTTAGATTGTCGGTAGCCATGGGCTTGTCATTGGCACTTTTTAGACTTGAATAGAGGCTTCATAGACTAAGATATGAGGAGGTCGAGTGTCCATCTTGAGGATTCCTATTTTGATTATCGTCTTGATTGTAAATGTTTGGCCTTCGGCCCTTATGATATGAGAAGTATTTCTTAAATTGAGTTTTCTGCTAATAGAATGTGCTTGAATGAATGAGTGATTGTCCCAAGTGGTTCGCTCGGAGGTCAGAGATGGCCTTCGGGTGCCGGTTACGTCTAGGGTACCCTCCCGGGGCGTGACAAACATGGTATCAGAGCACAGAGTTCAAGTGTCCTAGGGAGTCCATGAAGCCATGTCTAGTAGAGTCTTGCTTTTGGGTGTGTTGTGCACCACACTTATAATCAGGAGGCTATAAGACATTAGGAATTATTTCACTTCTTTCATACTCTGAATTCGTGCGATGGAGTTAAACTCCATGAAACTTCCTTTCTAATTCGTGCGTTCATACGTTACAGATAATGCCTCCTAAACGTACCGCTAGCCAGAGGAATATTGATAATGCAGGGATGCCACAGTCAGAGGCACGCCCAGCAAGAGCTAGAGGCCGACTCGCGAGATATGCGGAGGCACCTCAAGTGCCATCTACTCCACCTGCACCCACATCACAAGCTGAATTTCGAGGGGCAATTGCCATGCTCACCCAACTAATGGCCGCCCGAAGTGGCAATCAGAGTTCGCCGACTCTCAGCTCTAGTTCCCAGGAACCATCTGCTGCCACTAGAATTAGAGACTTTCTGAGGATGAACCCACCGGCATTTACGGGTTCTAAGGTTGATGAAGATCCCCAGAATTTCATTGATGAAATGTGGAAGATTCTAAAAGCTATGCACGCTACAGAAATCGAGGGGGTCGAGTTGGTGTCTTATCAACTCAAAGATGTGGCAAATATTTGGTATAATCAATGGGAGCAGAGTAGAGGTGAAGATGCTGAACCTGCTAGATGGGATGAATTCGAGGGGGCTTTTCTTGACCACTTCTTTCCCCGAGAATTGAGGGAAGCGAAGGTGGAGGAATTCGTTAATCTGAAGCAGGAAGGAATGTCGGTTAAGGAGTATGGCCTAAGGTTCATCCAGCTGTCCCGGTATGCTCTAGAAATGATTCCTGATATGAGGTCGAAGATGAGGAAGTTCATCTCCGGATTAGGGAGGCATGTGAAGAAGGAATGCAAGGCAGCATTGTTGATCTCGGATATGGACCTTTCCAGATTAATGGTGTATGCTCAATAGGTAGAGGAGGAGAAGAGGAAAGACAGAGAAGAGCACCTGAGCAAAAAGGCAAGGTCATCTGGGTATAAGAATGAACAGAGGCAAAGCAAGGGCAACAGGTCCTTCTTCCAGAAGAGGCCTTCCACCTATGACTCATCTACCGCCAGCGCACCGATGCCGCAGGACAGGTATGATCGGCAGGGACAAAGTCGCCAGAATTTCAGACCCCAGGTTTCTCAATCCCCGGCCAGTGTAAGTCAGGGTTCGAAGGGAAAGCCACCATGCGGCAAGTGTGGTAGGCTCCACTTGGGAGAATGCAGAGCAGGAAGGGTTGGTTGCTATAAATGCGGCCAAATGGGCCATCTTCTGAGGGAGTGTCCAACATGGGGGAACAGGGCCCAGTCCTCTGCCATCGCACCACCAGCTAGAGGAAATCAGAGGGGCGCTACTCCAGGTACGAGTGGAGGTACAAACCGCCTATATGCCATGGGTAGTCGCCAAGATCAGGAGAACTCTCCAAACGTCGTGACGGGTATGATTCGAGTCTCTTCCTTTGATTGTTATGTGTTGATGGATCCAGGTGCCACCTTATCTTTTGTAACTCCCTATGTGGCTAGTAAGTTCAATAAATTCCCTGAACGTCTTCTTGAGCCCTTTTGTGTGGCTACTCCTGTCGGTGATTCTGTCTTAGCTGAGAGAGTCTATAGAGATTGCACTGTGTCAATTCATCACAGGGACACCTTGGCTGACTTGGTTGAGTTAGACATGGTTGATTTCGACGTGATCCTTGGTATGGACTGGCTTTATGTCTGCTATGCCTCTATTGATTGTAGAACTCAAATTGTCACTTTCAGATACCCGAATGAGGCTGTCATAGAATAGAGGGGTAGTCCTATTGCGCCTAAGGGTAAGTTTATTTCATACCTTAGGGCTAGGAAGCTAATCTCAAAAGGGTGTATCTATCACCTTGTCCGAGTGAAAGATGACAGCATTGAGTCTCCATCCCTTGAGTCGGTTTCGATTGTCAATGAATTTCCGGATGTCTTTCCTAAAGATCTGCCTAGAGTCCCTCCTGATAGGGAGATCGACTTCGGGATTGATGTTCTTCCTGATACCCAGCCTATCTCAATTCCCCCATATAGAATGGCTCCGGCCGAGTTGAAGGAGTTGAAGGAGCAGCTAAAGGACTTGTTAGATAAGGGATTCATTAGGCCGAGTGTCTCGCCATGGGGTGCTCCGGTCCTATTTGTGCGGAAGAAGGATGGGTCCCTTAGAATGTGTATCGACTACAGGCAGTTAAATAAGGTCACCGTAAAGAATAAATACCCTCTTCCCAGAATAGATGACTTATTCGACCAACTTCAAGGTGCCACTTGTTTCTCAAAGATAGACTTGAGATCCGGCTACCACCAGTTGAAGGTGAGAGAATGCGATGTTCCAAAGACTGCTTTCCGGACTCGTTATGGCCACTTTGAATTTTTGGTCATGTCTTTTGGGTTGACTAATGCTCCCGCCGCTTTTATGGATCTCATGAACCGAGTATTCAAACCGTACCTTGATATGTTTGTGATTGTATTCATAGATGATATTCTGGTTTACTCCAAGAATGAAGAGGAGCATGACTATCATCTTAGAGTCGTTCTACAAACTTTGAGGGACCAGGTATTGTATGCAAAGTTCTCTAAATGTGAATTTTGTCTTGCATCGGTGGCCTTCTTAGGCCACATTGTATCTGGAGATGGTATTCAGGTGGATGCTCAGAAAATAGAAGCTGTGAAAAATTGGCCTAGACCCACATCCCCAACAGAGATAAGGAGCTTTCTGGGCTTGGCCGGGTACTATCGAAGGTTTGTAGAGGGATTCTCATCCATATCATCACCATTGACTAAGCTGACCCAAAAGAAGGCTAAGTTCCAATGGTCTGATGCTTGTGAGGAGAGTTTCCAGAAATTGAAGACCAAGCTAACCATTGCTCCTGTTCTAACCTTGCCCGATGGAACAGAAGGTTTTGTGATTTATTGTGATGCCTCCAGAGTTGGTTTGGGTTGTGTGTTGATGCAAAGGGGAAAGGTGATAGCCTATGCTTCAAGACAGCTTAAGCTTCATGAGAGGAATTACCCAACTCATGACCTTGAGCTGGCAGCTGTGGTGTTTGCACTTAAAATCTGGCGCCACTACCTGTATGGAGTGCATATCGATGTATTCACCGATCACAAGAGCTTGCAATACGTCTTTAGCCATAAGGAACTCAACCTTAGGCAAAGGAGATGGCTTGAGCTACTCAAGGACTATGATATGAGCATCCTCTACCATCCAGGTAAAGCTAATGTTGTTGCTGATGCTCTTAGCAGGTTGTCCATGGGTAGCACTAGCCACGTGGAGGAAGGAAAGAGGGAATTGGCGAAGGAGGTACACAGATTAGCCCGATTGGGAGTTCATCTGGAAGAGAACAATGAAGGCAGAGTTACCATTCAGGATGGGTCTACGTCCTCACTTGTGGCAGAGGTGAAGGAGAAGCAAGACCAAGATCCCGTCCTTCTCCAATTGAAGGGAGGCGTTCACAAACAAGAGGTAATGGTTTTTACCCAAGGGGGAGATGGTGTGTTGCGGTACCAAAATAGATTGTGCGTGCCGGATGTTGATGATGTTCGAGAGAGGATTATGGCCGAAGCGCATAGTTCTAGATACTCTATTCATCCGGGTTCCACAAAAATGTACCATGACTTAAGAGAGATCTACTGGTGGAGCGGGATGAAAAAGGATATTGCGGAATTCGTTTCCAAATGCCCGAATTGTCAACAAGTGAAGGTTGAGCATCAAAGGCCCTGTGGTCTAGCCCAAAACATAGAAATTCCAGAATGGAAGTGGGAGATGATCAACATGGACTTTATTACAGGCTTGCCGAAGTCCCGAAAGCACCATGATTCTATTTGGGTAATTATGGATAGAATGACGAAATCAGCTCACTTTTTGGCGGTTAAGACTACTGACACCGCAGAAGAATATGCAAAGTTGTATATACAGGAGATCGTCAGATTGCATGGGGTCCCTTTGTCTATTATCTCAGATAGAGGAGCCCAATTCACTTCCCAATTTTGGAAATCCTTTCAGAAGAGATTAGGTTCGAGGGTGAACTTGAGTACAGCATTCCATCCCCAGACAGATGGCCAAGCAGAGCGCACAATTCAGACATTGGAAGATATGCTGAGAGCGTGTGTGCTTGACTTCAAGGGAAATTGGGACGATCACTTGCCTCTTATAGAGTTTGCATATAACAATAGCTACCATGCAAGCATTCAAATGGCTCCTTATGAAGCCTTGTATGGGAGGAGGTGTAGATCGCCCATTGGGTGGTTTGAAGTTGGTGAAGCCGAGTTGATTGGACCTAACCTCGTCCATCAAGCCATGGAGAAGGTACGAGTTATCAGAGAGAGGCTAAAGACAGCCCAAAGTCGCCAAAAATCGTACACCTATGTGAGGAGGAGAGACTTAGAGTTTGAGGTGGATGATTGGGTGTATTTGAAAGTGTCACCCATGAAGGGGGTTATGAGGTTTGGAAAGAAGGGGAAACTTAGTCCTCAATACATTGGCCCGTACCAAATTTTGAGGCGGATCGGGAGTGTCGCTTATGAGCTGGACCTACCCTCAGAACTAACTTCTATTCATCCGGTGTTCCACGTTTCAATGTTGAAAAAGTGCTTGGGTGACCCCTCATTGGTAGTCCCTATTGAAAGCGTTGGAATTAAGGATAGTTTATCCTATGAGGAGGTCCCAATCCAAATCCTTGATCGCTAAATCCGCAAATTGAGGAACAAGGAGGTCGCCTCAGTCAAAGTCTTGTAGAGGAACCAATTTGTTGAGGAAGCCACGTGGGAAGCGGAGGAATCCATGAAGTCTAAATACCCACATCTATTCGTGCCTACCGAGGAGAGCATTGAAGGTAATAACTACTTCCTTGACTCGAATTCATTCGTACCTTTTTGAGTTTTGATTGATATTTGATTGAGAATTTGATTGATTGAATGACTGAATTTTGATTGTGATTTGTACCCCGAGTCTATTCTTGGTTGCTCGTCATTCGAGGACGAATGATCACAAGGGGGAGATAATGTAACACCCCTCAAACGTTTTCCCAAGATTCGGGCCTTTTTTATACACGTGTGGAGCCCATCGTATTTATTTCGAAGTACGTGCTTGAGTTAAGATGAGTCCTTGAGGAGTTTAAGAGCGTTGGAGGTGATGTGGGGTCATTGAGGACCCCTAGGACCGAGCTAAGTCCAAAAGATCCGTCGTGGCTAAGTTTAGGACGAGTTCACGTAAGGGTCGACTTTCAATGACCCTATCGTTTGAAAGACTTTAATCCGGGTGGCCCACGACCTATCAAATTAAAGGTCGTCGAGTCTTCTTTCCAATGCCACCAAGAACGTAGATTTTGGAGTTCGGGGCCAAAAGATATGACGATTCGAAAACGAACTAGCACGATAGGGACTTCATTTTGGCCTGGGTTACCACTGCTGGGGAAATGGCCCTGGCGCCGTAAGGGCGCGACGTGCCACTATCGCGCCAGGAACATGCCTCAGTAGTTTGGTCCCTGGCGCGACGCGCCACTAAAAGTGTGCAGGGTTTTTCAGGCCAAAATCCCAGAATTCAGAACAATAGGCTTGGCGCTGTAAGGGCGCGACGCGCCACTATCGCGCCAGAAACATGCCTCAGTAGTTTAGTCTCTGGCGCGGCACGCCACTACGAGGTGTGCAGGTTTTTAGGCGTAATTGGCCTTGGCGCTGCAAGGGCGCGACGCGCCACTATCGCGCCAAGGGCGTTTTGGCCTAATTTTTCAGAATTTTGGAGGAAGGGCAATTTGGGAATTGTCCCAAATTATATATACCCAAGTCTTGTATATTTTGGGACCATTTTCTTCAGCCCTCACTCTCTCTCTAAAAGCCCTAGCTCCTCTCTCTTCTCTTCTTCTCCATTTCCAACAAAAAAGAGTCCAAGAACTTCAAGATTTGAGTCCTCCATTGAAGACCCAACTACAAGGTTTTCTTCAAGTCTTCACTAAGGTATGTAAGGCTAACCAAAACATGGGTTGAGTCCACCCATGTGCCGTATTCTTGTCTTGAGGTTAGATATCCATGAAAATTGAGTTTCTTGGTATGGTACATGTTTGAATGAACTTGGTCTCCATTTTATTTAATTATTTATGTGCCAATGTTGTTGAGCTAAGAGGTTCCTAAAATTATTCCTTATGTGAGTATGAGATGATGAAGGAATGAGTTGCTAAATATGTTTTATTGATCTTCTTAATTATGTAGATTTGATAAAGTATATTACTTTCTTAAAAATGTTGCCTATTATAAAAATGTCGATTTGAAGTCTTGAAGATGTGGTGAGTCATGAGGATTTTCTCAAATGGATGAGGTAATGATTGATTATATCTAGATGATGTTATACATGTGCATTTAAAGCTTCCTTGAAGATATGATTGAGATTGAGCATTGAGATTGATATTTGATTGTGACAGAGTTGATGAGTTGACAAGGTTGTAATGAGACTTGTTGATATGAGTTGATTGAGTTGAGTTGATGGAGTTTTATGAGCATTGAGTCTTGGGAGGAGTATCGAGCACCGAATTGGGCAAGAGTATAGTCCATACTCGAACCCAATACCTGTGTTGCCAAACGTAGGGGGGATTGAACCGTTAAAGTCGGATGCTTCCCCGAGAGCTTTTGTCCTGACATTATAGGACCTGGTTGGATTGGATCCATGAGTGTTCGTCGTTCATGCCCTGGCAAGGTATGAACGGGCGTGGCAACGACGTCGTTTCGTTGTACCTTCACTGGCTCATAAGTGTTGGTTGTCGGTTAAGAGAAACTCCCAAATAAGTGTTGATAGTACTCTGAGTCAGATTGAGTTGAATTGTATATGATTGGTCCAGTCTAAATCATATCCTTGTTTATTCTTCCTTGATTGAGTTGTCATCCCTTTTGAGTTGAGCTCCCGAGTTGATTTATTCTTCCTTGATGTTCGTTGTATTCGGCCATTTTACATACTTGTACATTCCATGTACTAACGCCATTTGGCCTGCATCGTTTCATGATGCAGAGACAGGTACTAGAGATCATCAACCGGCGCTCCGTTGAAGATCAACTTACACTTTCAGCCAGTCGGTGAGTCCTCCTAGTTCCTGGAGGATATTGGGCCTTCCTGTATAGTTTTTGGATTGTCTCTTCTTTATTTAGATTGTCGGTAGCCATGGGCTTGTCATTGGCACCTTTTAGACTTGAATAGAGGCTTCATAGACTAAGATATGAGGAGGTCGAGTGTCCATCTTGAGGATTCCTATTTTGATTATCGTCTTGATTGTAAATGTTTGGCCTTCGGCCCTTATGATATGAGAAGTATTTCTTAAATTGAGTTTTCTGCTAATAGAATGTGCTTGAATGAATGAGTGATTGTCCCAAGTGGTTCGCTCGGAGGTCAGAGATGGCCTTCGGGTGCCGGTTACGTCTAGGGTATCCTCCCGGGGCATGACACATACCAAGTCAAGTTCAGCACGCAAGAGCAATATGGGGATAAACACAAATTCACGAATATCAACAAAATGCGATGCAATACAATGAAATGATGCATGTCTGTCCTATCGGTACACATCCGCTAAATCACAGTTCGGAACCCATGGGGGATATTTTTGTCCATGTAACCTGCCACGGAACGTGTGGCCCATCCCCTCAATATATATATCCTACCACGGAGCGTGTGGCCCGACCCCTTTGTTTCATAATACCTGCCACGGAGCGTATGACCCGACCCCTTTTTGTTTCATATCGTTTTCAGTCTCAACACAATATGTCAGTACCAATGTAATCAATTCATGTTCATATAATTCACGATAATAACATGACAACAACAATAATTTTTTCCTATCTCACATCAACATAGTCATTTCACATGTACAAAATCACAACATATCAATTCCACCAATACATGTCATTAGATTACCATTTTATACCCCTCATCTCCATTTTTAAGGTCAATCATACAGTCAATAACCTAGTCCAATTCTCATTACTTCCTAGTATATATGACACGGAAATACAAGCATCTATAAGCTTAAACTGAGGTTTAGAAATTCACTTGCCTTAATTAATCAAGCAGTCACTTCGGGACTTGAGCCTTTCCTTTTTGTTGGGCCTCCAAATAAGTATAATCTAATCAAATAAATAATCACAATAAGATTTTCAAAACTAACAACACCCTTATTACCATATGTCTAGACTAGACCCAAAAATTTAAGCAAATCTATAAACACTTCCTAATCTTGATACCAATTAACATGTCAACTCTCATATTTCGTAAATTTCAAGCCTAGATTAAGTCTTAGTTTTTCTAAATATTATAAATCTAGTGGTATTCATATAATATAATACACCTACTATTTAATTAGATATAATAAGATATCAAAGCATTAATGATAATGTGATAATACTAATAAGAAGAAGAAAAAAAATATAAAAAATAAAATAAAATTGAAGAATGCTAAAAACGCAGCGTCTCACTTCACAACAAAGTGAAGAACTCCTATTCCTGCACACTGTAATTTACTCTTTATAACTTACTCATCCAATCATTGGCCTCAACTCATTTTTTTTTCATTATTTGCATTTTTTTTAATTCACCCACCATTGATATTGACCCCACCTGAAGAAAAGAAAACCCTTTTGCCTTTAAATTTTCCATCAACATATAAAATTTATATAATCCCTTATCTATTACCAATCAGTGGTTTTTTTTAACATATACAAGAATTTGAGAAATCAGAATTCGTACCTGCGGGCCGCCGTTTCTCGTTGTTCTTTCTTCTCTTTCTTTTCTTAATTAATTAAGTATTAGAAATGACAAACTTTCACTAACCTATTTTAATATATAGGCTAAGTCATAATGGTATTTAAATAAATTAATAGTTTAGACCATCAATCAAATTAATTATCTAAAATTACCCATCAATTAATTAAGTGTAGTTACCAAAAAGTCCAAATTTCTAATTTAAATTTACGAAGAAAGTATTTAATGGAAGAGAGATGACTCATTCTCAAAATGACCAAACGGGTCATTACAAAAACTCATACATGTATAGTATGCTCTTGATAGATAGGGAGTTTTTCGAGGCTTTTAGAAAGAGAATGGTGCATTTGTCAGGGTTTTGACTTGTTTTCTATGCTTTCAAGGAATGCTATAGATTATTCTATTAGACTTTTATCGAGGGATTGTTTAGTTTATCAAGTATGTTATGAGTTGGATATATTTGCCTATTCATGAAGGGGAGCCTTGGAGTAACTGGTAAAGTTACTGCCAATGACTATGAGGTCACATGTTCAAGCCTTGGAAACAGTGTAACATCCTGGAATTTTTTTTTGCAGACTCGAACATTTCTTCACGTGTGTGTAGACTCGAACCGAATGACTTATAATTTTTTATATGAGTTAGGATCAATTCCTAAGTATTTTAAGTGTGTTAGATGTGTTTAGGGGTCATAAAGAATCTCTAACACCAAACCGAGTCCAAAGAATTCCAATCGATTAAGTTTTCGGATGAGTTAGTAGAAGCGTCAACTTCAAACGAGCATATCTTCTAGAATATAATGAAATGGATGGACCATTCCATCCATAGTGGAGGAATTCTGGTAAGGATTTCCTAAATATGACCTTCTATAAAATTAAATGTCTTTGAGTCTTCTTTCCAACGCCACCAAGATTGCAATTTTTGGAGTTCGGACTCAAAAGTTATGACCCTTTTTCTACAGACTAGTACTGCAGGAATTTCAGGCCTGGACTCTAACTGCAGAAAATTTAGGTTTGGCGCTCCAATGGCGCCCGGCGCCACTATAGCGCCAGAAAATAGCCTCATTAGTTTGGTCCTTGGCGCGACGCACAACTATTAGGTGTGTAGGGTTTTAAGCCCACCAGCAGGATTTTTGCCCAATTTTCTAGATTTTGAAGAGGGACAACTTGGACATTTTTCCTAAACATATATACCCTCACTTGGAACGTTTGGGACCATATTTTCTCAGACTTTTGCCTCTCCAAAGGAAACCTAATATTCATCCCCTCTTCTCTTCCAAATCATGTCCAACAAAATCCTCTTAAAAGCTCAAGGATTCAAGATCTTCAAGTCAAGTCTTGGTTTTCAGTGAGATGATCTTCAAGCAAGGTATGTAAGGCTAACCTAAAATATGATTTGAGTTCTTCCATATGCCCATAAATGTGATGGATGGAAGTTGTGAAATAATTGAACCTTCTATGAATGTTTCTTGAATTTTTTGAATATAAATCCATATATTAATAATGTTCTTGAGTTGAGTTTGTTGAGATTATGGATTCATGTATTCATTCACATTAAACCAAGATGAGATTTTCTTTTTGGTCATAATTTGTCTTGGGGTTGAGATTGGTGGATTTTATGTATAATAAAAATAATATTATCCCTTTTTTTAAAGTGAAGCTGGGTATTCTTATATATGAGTTTGATGAAATTGATTTTGTCACGCCCTGGGAGGGTACCCTAGACGTGGCCGACACTCAAAGACCATTGTTGGTCCCCAAGCGAACCACTTGATCCAATCACACATCCATTCATATCAATCAATCAGCGGAAAGTTTAAAATAAAGAAATACTTTAGTGGGCAACTCAAATAGTCACTCTAACTCAAATAATAAAGGCCATGGGCCAACAAATTGAACTCCAATCTATGTCGTTAAATAGTTTGAGAAGAATAATTTAAGAAATGCAATACTCAATCGACCCATCACTATCTAGTCTATGAAGCCTCTATCACGACTATCTAATTGGTGCCAATGACATGTTCATGACTACCTTAAATCAAAATGAAAAGGGCTAACTCGACGCAAGAATAACATAAGAGGTGTCCTTCGAATATAGGGGAGGACTCACCAATACGCTGAGTGTGTATAGATCCTCAATGGTGCTCCTATTGATGATTTCTTAAACCTGTATCTGTATCATGAAATGATGCAGGTCCAAATGGACGTCAGTACATGGAATATAGAAGTATGTAATATGGCAGAATGAAACTACCTCAAGGAAGAATAACATTGGTTCAAATATCTCAAATCAGGAAGATAAGAGGGACTCAATCAAAGTGTCATAAGTCTAAAGTAAAAATACATTTTTAGACAAAGACCAATCATATACCATACAATCCAATCCAATCATGTACAATACAGTTCAATCAAATAATTTACAATTCGATCCCATCCAATCACATACCACTCTATTCAACCCAATTACACATCATTCTATTCAATCCAATCCAATCGTACACTATCCGATCACATATCATTTAATCCAATCCATCACATATCACCTAATCCAATCCAATCATACACAATCCAATCATATATCATCTAATCCAATCATAAGCAATCAACTCCATCATAAAGTCAAAGGACTTAACCCAATAGATATGCAAATTAAATTATGCTATATTTTACAATTCAACCCAATCATCTACAATCATAATCAAACCAATCATACCAAGCACAATCTATTCAATTAGGAGTTTCTCTAACCGACAACTATCACCATATGAGCGAGTGATAGTACAACAAGCCGACATTGTTGCCACGTCTGTTCATACCTTGCCAGGGTAAGAACGAATCAACAATAATAGATCCATAACCAATCAAGTCCTATCATGTCAGGACAATAAAATGGGAAACATCTGACTTTAACGGTTTGATCCGATAGGAAGCATCCAACTTTAACGGTTTAATCCTCTCCTACGTTTGGCAACATAGTTTATTGGTTCGAGTATGGACTATACTCTTACCCAATTCGGTGCTCGATACTCCTTCCAAGAATCAATATGCTCATATCTATCAAGTGAGTAAAATACTCAAAATACTCATTTAGTCTCATTGGACTCTTTTCAAAACTCAAATTAAATCTGGCCTCAGGACCTTCTTTCAAATTGACTCATCTCAAATCATCAAACTCTTCTCTTTAAAATTGATACAATCTCAAAATCGACATTTTTAAAAGTAAAAATGCTCAACTCATTTATACTCAAAATACTCGTGTTTAAAAAGGAGAATTTAAGAGACTCTTTCAAACTCAACTTATGCTTAAACTCTTTCTAAATCAAAGATGAAAATAATCACTTTTTAAACTCATAATAGTGTATAAATAGTTTATGCAAAAATGTTCACAAATCATTTATTTAAAACTCCTTCTCAAATAATAATTTATACTAATATGAATCCAATTAAATCAAATTATGCAAATCACATATCAAGTAGTCACATTAGACTCCAATCCATTTCACCTCAAACATCATCATCAACATACCCCTTCATCAATCATTCTACATATGTTAAATAACCACCATTCACATCATCATGCACACCATCATCAAACATCATCTTTCACATTATTATCAATCATGTTGCTCCAAAATCCTCATTTTTACTCAATATTCAATTTCATAAAATTCATATAAAATAATACCTCATTTCACTTTGAAAGCAATAGTGTTTTTAATATACATAAAAACCATCAAACTCAACCTCAAGATAAATTATGACCAAAAAGAAAATCTCATATTGATTTCATGTGAATGAATACATGAATCTATAATCTCAACAAACTCAACTCAAGAAAATCATTAATACATATGGATTTATATACAAAAATTCAAGAAACATTCATAGAAGGTTCAAATCTTTCACAACTTCCATCCATCACATCTATGGGCATATGGAAGAACTCAATCCATATTTTGGTTAGCCTTACATACCTGAAAATTGAAGGAAATCAAGACTTGAAGGAATGGCTTGAAATCTAACTCATCTTCTTCTTCTCTAATTCATTCTCTCCAAGTCTTCCATGCCTAAAATGAGGAGAAAACCCTCTTTGGTGTGATGAAGAACTGATTTTTTGTCCCAAAATGGCTAGGTTTATATTTGGGGTGGGTGGAGAAAAGTCTGGAATGCCCTTCATCAAAGAAACTCTGGAAAATGGGTTACAAACCCTGCTCCCAAACTACTGAGGCTAGTTGCCTGAAATTTTTGCAGTGATAGTCTGCGGTAAAATAGTCATAACTTTTGACTCCGAACTCCAAAAATTGCAATCTTGGTGGAGGTGGAAAGAAGACTCAAAGACCTTTAATTGATATTTTATGGGACATCCAATTCATTATATTCTAGGAGATATGCTCATTTGAAGTTGACCCTTATACTAACTTATCCGAAAACTTAATCGATTGGAATTCTTTGAACTCGGTTTGGTGTTAGAAATCCCTTATGACCCCTAAAAACATTTAACACACTTCAAAAACTTAGGAATTGATCCTAACTCATATATAAAATTACAAGTCCTTCGGTTCGAGTCTACATACACGTGAAGAAATATTCGAGTCTTTGCTAAAAAAATTCTGGGGTGTTACATTATCTCCCCCTTGGGATCATTCGTCCACGAATGAAGATCAAGAAAAGATGGAATCAAGGAATAAATAACAATAGATACTCATTCAATTCAACCAATGAACTAAATAAGAAATTCTAAATAATCAACTATTCCAACTCAAGAATAGCCAAATCAATTCAAGTCAAGAGTAGGGACATTTCCTTCATCATTCTCATCATTAGGAACCAATGGAACATCGAACCTCTACCAACCAAATCATTCAAACATCTACATTATCAATCGTCGAACTCCAATTCATGAGTGACATTTCCAATCCCCTTCACAATTTTGTAAGGCCAATATATCGATGCCCAAGCTTCTCTTTCTTTCCAAGACTCATAACACCCTTCACGTACATCCAATCATTCCCCTAAAAGTTATTAATAACTTTCTGCCATCACTCTCATAGTTACTACCACACACTCAAGCCTATCACTCTAACCACCTCAACCACACCTAAGAATTTCTAGGCTTACCTTAACACTTCTACCTCTATTATTGTATGAGCTCTTACCTAGAGACATACTAACATACTCTTAAATATCTATTGCACATCACAAGGTCTCATCTCGCTCTTCTTCCACACATCTATCCTCAACTAGACAAGTATAACACAATTATCACAATCAAGAAACACTCACTCTTCCCTATCTACTCTCACTCAACTCAGTCTAGTATCATCCTGGTCAATCCATCACAATCAAAAGCTCAAGACTTACTTTGGTTTATTTCTCTATCATCTCACCCTAAGCTCAAAGGCAACAACTAAAGGATACTAACTACACACCCAAAGCAATTCATAAAATTGAAGCCTCATTCAAATCCATACTATCTCATATACACCTCTTAAGCCTCTTCTTACCAATGACTTAGCCTCAATTCACTATTTACACCTGAGGGTCACATACCCCTCCATTCATAACAAACACTCTTCGTAAGTTAATAGCTTAATCTCTTGCATACGTCATATCAAGCCTACTAAATAAAATCTTAAAACTAGCACTGTCACAATCATTCATTATACCTTACAACTCACCTCATAGATATTTCACTCTAGTTATAGGCCTTAATCAACCACCATTCTCACTATTTGAGTTCTACTCCTCTAACTCCCTCTTTCTAACTCTACAATCATTCTACCAACCATAGCTCACCATGCCTCAAATCACATTCTATTAGATGGTGAGACTTATCATCTAGAGATATAACTTCCCTCTCATAGATAATATTTAAATCAAGATCTAGAGATGAGATTATGGGATACATCTTGCTCTAGATCAAAAGCGTGATTCATTTCAATTTGAGTGCATTCTTTTGAATCAATGGACTTAAGCACATTAAGTGGCTCCTCTCAAGCCTTGTGCAACCTCTTCACTTCCTCAAGACTTTATCTTAACTAATCAACAAGAATCTCAGATTTACTATTCCAACCACCTTAAGTATGAGGGGTAGTTGAATAGATTTGAGCAACGCACGAATTAGAAGGCAATATTCATAGAGTTAAACTCTATCGCACGAACTTAGAATATGAAAGAAGGAAAACAATTTTTAATGTCCTATAGCCTCCTAATTATAAGTATAGTGCACAACACATCCATAAGCAAGACTCTACTAGACACGGCTTTATATACTCCCTAGGACTCTTGAACTCTGTGCTCTGATACCATATTTGTCATGCCCTGGGAGGGTACTCTAGACGTGGCCGGTACTTGAAGACCATTTTTGGTCCCCAAGTGAACCACTTGATCCAATCACACATCTATTTATATCCATTAGTCAGCTGAAAGTTTAAAATAAAGAAATACTTTAGTGGGCAACTCAAATCATCACTCTAACTCAAATAATAAAGGCGATGGGCCAACAATTTGAACTCCAATCTATGTTGTTAAATTTGGGAGTTTCTCTAACCGACAACTATCCCTATATGAGAGAATGTATTATGCTTGGTATGATTGGTTTGATAGTGATTGTAGATGATTGAGTTGAATTATAAAACATTGCATAATTTAATTAGCATATCTATTAAGTTGAGTCCTTTGACTTTGTGGTGGAGTTGATTGCATATAATGGGATTGGAGGATATATGATTGGATTGTATATGATTGGATTGTCTTAGGTGATATGTGATGGATTGGATTAAATGATATGTGATCGGATAGTGTACGATTGGATTGGATTGAATAGAATGATATGTGATTGGGTTGAATAGTGTGGTATGTAATTGGATGGGATCGAATTGTAAATGATTTGATTGAACTGTATTGTACATAATTGGATTGGATTGTATGGTATATGATTGGTATTTTTCTACAAATGTATTCTTACTTTAGACTTATGACACTTTGATTGAGTCTCTCTTATCTTTCTGATTTGAGATATTTGAACCAATGTTATTATTCCTTGAGGTATGTTTCATTCTGCCATATTACATACTCGTAGATTTGATATAATGACGTCCATTTGGATCTGCATCATTTCATGATACAAAGACAGGTTTAAGAGATCGACAATAGGAGCACCATTGAGGATTTATACACACTCAGCGTACTGGTAAGTCCTCCCCTATATTCGGAAGACACCGCTTATGTTATTTTTGCGTCGAGTTATCCCTCTTCATTTTGATTTGAGGTATCCATTGAGGATCTATACATACTTATTTTGTTTAGGGGTCATAAGGGATCTCTAACACCAAATCGAGTCCAAAGAATTACAATCGATTAAGTTTTTGGATGAGTTAGTGTAAGGGTCAACTTCAAACGAGCATATCTCCTAAAATATAATGAAATGGGTGGACCATGACCTATAAAATTATAGGTCATTGAGTCTCTTTACAACTCCACTAAGATTGAAACTTTTGGAGTTTGGAGTCAAAAGTTATGACCCTTTTTATATAGACTAGTACTGTAGAAATTTCAGGGCTAGACTCTAACTGCAAAAAATTTAGGCTTGGTGCTCCAGTGGTGCCCGACGCCACTATAGCACCAGAAAATAGCCTCAGTAGTTTGGTCTTTGATGTGATGCACCACTATTAGGTGTGCAGGGTTTTAAGCCCATTTTGGCTTGGCGCTAAAGTGGCGCGACGCACCACTATAGCGCTAGCAGGATTTTTGCCCATTTTTCCAGATTTTGAAGAGGGGAAACTTGGACATTTTCCCTAAATATATATACCCTCACTTGGAACGTTTTGGACCATATTTTCTCAGACTTTTGCCTTTCCAAAGGAACCCTAATATTCATCCCCTCTTTTCTTCCAAATCATCTTCAACAAAATCCTCTCAAAAGCTCAAGGATTCAAGATCTTCAAGTCAAGTCTTGGTTTCCGGTGAGATAATATTTAAGCAAAGTATGTAAGGCTAACCTAAAATATGGATTGAGTTCTTCCATATGCCTATAAATGTGATGGATGGAAGTTGTGAAATAATTGAACCTTCTATGAATGTTTCTTGAATTTTTTGTATATAAATCCATATATTAATAATGTTCTTGAGTTGAGTTTGTTGAGATTATGGATTCATGTATTCATTCACATGAAACCAAGATGAGATATTTTTTGGTCATAATTTATCTTGAGGTTGAGATTGATAGCTTTTATGTATAATAAAAATAATGTTATCCCTTTTTTTAAAGTGAAATGGGGTATTCTTTTATATGAGTTTGATGAAATTGATTTTGAGTAAAAATGAAGATTTTGGAGCAAGATGTTGGATGATGATGTGAATGACGTTTATCTTTAACAAAGGTAAAATGATTGATGAATAGGTTATGTTGATGAGGATGTTTTGTGATGAAGTGGATTGGAGTCTAATGTGATTATGTGATATGTGATTTACATAATTTGATTTTATTGGAGTCTTATGAGAATTTTGAAAATAAATTATCTTTTGAGAAGGAGTTTTAAATAAATGATTGTGAGCATTTTTGCATAAACTATTTATACACTATTTTGAGTTTTAAAGAATGATTATTTTCATCTTTGATTTAAAAAGAGTTTAAGCACTATTTGAGTTTGAAAAGTCTCTTAATTATTACTTTGAACATGAGTATTTTGAGTATAAAAGAGTTGAACATTTTTAAGTAAAAATGTATATTTTGAGGTAGAGTTGAGGAGTTGGAATTATATTTTAAATGTATATAATATTTTCTACATCCATTGAGTTAAGATTGTATCAATTTTAAAGAGAAGAGTTTGATGATTTGAGCTGAGTTAATTTGAAAGAAGGTCCCATGAGGCCAGAGTTGATTTGAGTTTTGAAAAGAGTCCAATGAGACTAAATGAGTATTTTGAGTATTTTAATCACTTGATAGATATGAGCATATTGAGTCTTGGGAGGAGTATCTAGCACCAAATTTGGTAAGAGTATAGTCCATACTCGAACCAATAAACTACGTCGCCAAACATAGGAGAGGATTGAACTGTTGAAGTCGGATGCTTCCCAAATTATTGTCCTAACATGATATGACTTGATTGGTTATGGATCTATGATTGTTGATTCGTTCTTACCCTGGCAAGGTATGAACGGACATGGCAATAATGTCGGCTTGTTGTACTATCACTCGCTCATATGGTGATAGTTGTTGGTTAGAGAAACTCCTAATTGAATGGATTGTGCTTGGTATGATTGGTTTGATTGTGATTGTAGAAGATTGGGTTAAATTGTAAAATTTAGCATAATTGAATTTGCATATTTATTGGGCTGAGTCCTTTGACTTTATGACGGAGTTGATTTCTTATGATTGGATTGGATGATATATGATTAGATTGTGTATGATTGGATTGGATTAGGTGATATGTGATGGATTGGATTAAATGATATGTGATCAGATAGTGTACGATTGGATTGGATTGAATAGAATGATGTGTGATTGGGTTGAATAGAGTGGTATGTGATTAGATGGGATCAAATTGTAAATGATTTGATTGAACTGTATTGTACATGATTGGATTGGATTGTATGATATATGATTGGTCTTTGTCTAAAAATGTATTCTTACTTTAGACTTATGACACTTTTATTGAGTCCCTCTTATCTTTCTGATTTGAGATATTTGAACCAATGTTATTATTCCTTGAGGTATGTTTCATTCTGTCATATTACATACTCGTACATTTCATGTACTGACGTCCATTGGGGATCTATATACACTCAGCGTATTGGTGAGTCCTCCCCTACATTCGGAGGACACCGCTTATGTTATTCTTGCATTGAGTTAGCCCTTTTTATTTTGATTTGAGATAGCCATGAACATGTCATTGGCACCAATTAGATAGTAGTGATAGAGGCTTCATAGACTAGATAGTGATGGGTCGATTGAGTATTTTTTTTTCTTGAATTATTTTTGTCAAACTATTTTTAACGACAAAGACTGGATTTTGATTTGTTGGCCCATGGCCTTTCTTTCCTGAGTTAGATCATTGATTTGGATTGCCCGCTAAATTATTTCTTTATTTTAAACTTTCTGCTGATTGATTAATATGAACATATGTGTAATTGGACTAAGTGGTTCGCTTGGGGACCAGCAATGGTCTTTGAGTGTCGGCCACATCTAGGGTACCCTCTCGGGGCGTGACAAACAGCCTTTGGCAGAAATGTAAGATAAGACTGTGTATAGTAGACTCTTATAGTCGGGCCCTTCTCCGGTCCCTGCGCATAGCGAGAGCTTTAGTACATCGGACTGCCCTTTAGTGTGTAAAAATGACTACTTATGTGCAAAAGAGGTTTGGAGTTAGTTGATAGGAGTTATATGTCTTGAATTTCTTATGTGTTTTTGCATCACTCTAATTTATGTCTTATATTATACCTTGATGGCTTAGTGGATTAAGGATTTTGTTTTGAAATATATATGCTTCTTTCTGTTGCATATGAACATCTTTTACTATTTTAATCATGCATACAAATTGATTTGTAATGGATCATGGTTATGTTACGATAGATATAAAAAAGTGATGAAACTCAAAGGATAATGGTATGGGTACTTGATTTTGGTTAGAAACTCAAAGGGAAATGCTTCTTGTACTTTTTACTATGTGACGCTCGAAGGGAAATGATTTCGGGAAAGCATAGGGACCTTGAGTTCCCCATGGGTCCGGGCTCCTAACATGCCACCATTAGCAAAAAATGTATACCTGTCGAATCATATGGTCATTGCATTGTATTACATTTTTTAAGTACATCGCATCATCTTCTTACTTAAGATTCATATACATGATCTATTTGGTGATGTTTGTCTAGTTGATCTCTCTCTGTCCCTCATTTAATTGTTTAAAAGCTAATGATTTAGTTGAGTCATATTTGATACTTTATATGATATTACTTTTGAATTCCTGGTTTGTCATCCTATGATGCCTTCTAAGTACACGTTCTTTCCATACTAATAATACACGTGTTACTCTTTCGATGAAAATTGTCGTCCTAGTACGGATAGGGATCGCTAATTTGTGTCAGAGGATGTAATTTCTAGAATTTGTGGTGAGCTACATAGAGAATTTTGTGTCACCAAACTCCCTCTATCCTTACTTTTATGTCATTATCATTTCAAATCATGCATTAGTAATAAATTAATTCTTTTTTAAATTCTAAATGCTTTTGTACATGTGGCAAGAAGTTCTGTATTCTAATTGGTTATTTTTCGCATTTATGTTCTTATATAAAAGCTAATTTATGAATTTTTCTTATATAAAAGCTAATTTATGAATTTTCATGATTATTTTATTGGTATTTTTGATAAATAATTAAATCACCTAATGGATGGTGGTGTAAGTGCCATCATGACATTTCAGATTTTTGATTGTGACATATATCTTGACAAGGGAAAATATAGTCACTTGAATCCACAAAGGTTGGTTGGGTATTGGTTAAGGATGTTGTTTAAGTCTCCCAACTCTAGCAATATTTTAATTTTTTACTGGGTTCTCGACAATTTCAAATTTTAAATTCGCCTATTGTAATATACAAATAATCTCAATTAAAGGGATCTCTTTTACGAAAGCAATTTTCATCCAAAATGATGCATTTAAAGAACATGATTTCTAACATTATACACAAATGTATTTCACATGAATTTATACTCATTTATTTCTAATGTTTGTCACCAGACTCCCTCCATGCCTACTTTTATGTCATTATCATTTCAAACAATGCATTAGTAATGAAATAATTCTTTTTAGATTCTAGATGCTTTTGCACATGTGGCAACAAGTTCTGTATTGTAGATGGTTATTGTCCGCATTTATGTTTTTAAATAAAAGCTAATTTATGAATTTACATGATTATTTAATTGTAGTATTTTGGATAAATAATTAAATCATCTAATGGATGGTGGTGTAGCTGTCATCATGACATTTTGGATTTTGAATCATGACATATATCTTGACAAGGGAATATATAGTCACTTGAATCCACAAAGGTTGGTTGGGGCATTGGTTAAGTATGTTGTTTAAGTCTCCCAACTCTAGCAATATTTTAATATTTTACTGGATTTCCGATAATTTCAAATTTTAAATTCGCCTGTTGTAATATACAAATAATCTCAATTAAAGAGATCTCTTTTATGAAAGCAATTTTTCCATTAAAATAATGCATTTAAAGAACATGATTTCAACATTATATACAAATGTATCTCACATGAATTTATACTCATTTATTTCTAATGTATGCCATTTGTGGTCTTCTATATTTTTCTTTTCACATGGATGCACTACATCTTTTTTTATATTATATGTCTCATGTTAGAACATTATAATACATTTGTTAACTTTTGTTGTCGTTGTTTTTTCCATTTCACTTTTTTCACTATCGGTCTGTCTTACTAATCTCCACTGAAGGAATCTCCTTTTTGAATGTATGTCTTCTACTCTAAATTATGCTCTTGAAATAAATATTATGAACGTTGTACATATGAAATATCGCTTTTTTAAAACACTAATAATTATTTTCATAAACGACATAAAAGTACTGTAGGAATTTTTCGTACAAGTGAGCATAAACACATGTTACAAATGTTTTTCATATGATCTTCACATGTATTTGTTTTTCTCTTGAAAAATAAAATTATATTCATAAACGACATAAAAGTAGGTGTGAAATTTTTTGTACAAGTCTCAAAAAAACAAATGTATATCCTTCTTCTAATCTTAGAGGAACTCTTATAAATTTTAGTGAATTTCTGATTTATTTGCATATTCCTTCTAACACAAAAGTGAAATTACAAGATAAAAAAAATATTATCCACATAAGTGAGTTCTTTGGTTGATTCTCTCTTTCTATGTCTTCTCCTTGTTTATCCCCCTTTTTCACTTTTTATATCCACACTAAACATGCTTGTTAGATGTAGAGTTAAGTGAACTCTGCATTAGAGATGCAATTAACAAATCTACCAAAAAAAATTAAGTATTTCTCTCATTAATTTAGCCTTTTATATAACAAATTATTTTCTTATATCCCCTCATTGTTTTGTCTAAAAAGAAAATTCGCAAACTATTGCAGAAATAGATAATTCAATGGAAACTCCTTTTTATGGTATGATAGAAGAAGTTTGTGTGATGCTGGTTGATCATGTCATATAGTTTGTTATTGAGATGTTGGTGTTTTCGAGTCTTATGAATAGGTGACATCTCTAAAAATAATATAGAATTTGTAGTCCTTAATCAAGGAAAGTCATTTTTAAGGAATTCGCACAAAATTTATTTTAATCGATCATCTCAGTAGCAAGCTCTTTATCATGATCTACCAGGATTACACAAATTTGTTCAATCATACCATAAAAAGGAGCTTCCATTGAATTATTTATTCCTTCAACAGTTTGTGAATTTTCTTCTTAGACAATCCAATGATGAGATACAAGAAAATAATTTATTATATAAAAGATAGAATTTATCAGGGAAATACTTAATTTCTTGGTAGATTTGTTAATTGAATCTTTAATGGGAAGTTCACTTAACTATATTGGCAGATGAGCATGTATAGCGTGGATACAAAAAATAATTTTATTTGACCTATTTAATTATTGTTATCTTTTCTTTCCAAAGTGACAAAAAAGAAATAGAATTTTCTACAAAAAATGGTTAATGGGGATATTCCTGCATACGAGAACTTCTATCTAGATAAGGGTGTGCTTTTGTCCTTTTTTTTTTTTTTTTGCTTTTATGTTAGTATAGAGAGAACTTAACTCTTTTGGTACAAGTTTTTTTGCTTTTATTTTAGTATGCTTTTGATAGTGAAGGTCTAACATGAAACATAGAGTGCATCTATATGTAATGTATGCCATCTTTTACTTCCGTATTCCCCTTTTCTCGTGGATGTACTGCATCTCTTTTTCATGTCTCTCGTATTTGAATATTACTAGTTATTGAAACGTGTGTTACACGTTTATCCTCTATTACTATATAAAATTTGATCATGCCTAATCTCATGTTGATAACTATTTATCGCATTGTATTTTTGTAAATATGATAGACCTTGTATTGATTAATGTGTTTATATATAGCTTACTTTTACATCTAAAAGAGAGAATTATTCAAATGTAATCTTCTAGACTAAGATATCTAAATACATGTTTCTCTATACAAATACAATAATGTCAACTAATTCTTTTCATTTAACTTTTAGTTATTTGTTCGCAAAATAGGAAATGTTAAATTATGTAAAACAAATTAAGATAATATAGCATTTAATAAAATGTAATATATCAAATAACGTTTTCTCTAAATTTAAGAAATGCACATAAATGTCTAAGAAAACTAATAAAGACAAAGGAAAGATATATATTTCCACAAAATCTGAAACTTTTTAAAATTTCTCTGTTAACCACCTTCAACCTTCGATATTCAATATCTTACGAGTTTCATTTATAGTTTTGTTCATCTGCAGACACAGGAAAAACAACTATTCAATACACAAAATATATTTGAAACAAGGACTAAGTATTATATGATATTATTGAAGAAGTAGATTGCATGAATATCTAAAATATTACGATAAAAAAAATGGTTCTCAATAGTTTCTGGATAATCAAACAAAATGACCTCTCACAACAAGACTAACAAATGTGCAATTGATGGAATGCAATGGGAGACAAATTTGATGGAATGTAAGCAATTGCAAAAAAAAACACATTAGTTAGCTAATATAAATAGAAAGTAAAAAATAACAAAAACAGTTTATTATAGAGACTATTCAATACTCTTTAATATTTGTTTGGGATTTCAATTAATATACTTTGTAATGTTTCAAATGAATACCAACAACAAGAGTTCATTGGAAGACACAAGCTCAATTTAAAAAGGAAAGCAAAACCAGCAACCATACAACAGACTCACATATCTGAGACCAAAAAGTTACTTACGAAACACAAAAAATAAAAGACATTTCAACTATGTCTTTCACAGGCGCACAATAAGATTTTTATATACAATTGGGAGGGAGGGGGGGGACACAGTTACAGACTAACAAGGCTTACAACAACCACAACAAAACATACATAACAGTGTATACACATATCTGATATCACAGGTGTCAAGTCCCGAGCCCACACTCTTGACATGGCCGGCATTCAATGTCATTCTGGCCAGAGCATACCTATAACATGGCATAAAACATGAGCATACATATAGACATGAGTGGAATGCATAGATTTAGAACATACTCTTTGAGAAATCTATCATAATAAAGAAAATAGGTCTTCTAATAAAAGCTTTTCATAAATAAATTATTGAAAATTTGAAGCATAATGGCACCAAGGTAAAACCTAGAATATATGACTAATTATCTATTTATGAAGCCTCTAATATCACTGAGTAATATCTATCGGGACAAGGCCCCCAGTCTACCTTTAGTTAATCAGCTACTACTAACTATTGAGTTGAACTCAATCTGACTAAGTCCTTTGAGAGCAACGAGGACTCACTTAAGCTGAGGAAAGTGGAGCTAAGGAATCTTTTTTCATTGGGTTTGAATTTCTGAATCTGTATCCTAAAAAGATACAGCGCCAAATAGCTTCAATACATTCAATGTACGGGATGTAAAATAGCTGAACAAAAATGATACTATAACTAATAAAGTTGAACTACTGAACATGAATATGATAGACATCAAGATCGTGAAATATTCGAGTACAAAAATATAAGAAATATATTATGATTATCAAAATCAATTGATGAAACCAAAGACTTAAAACTAAACTTATGAAACTGAGCAACCGATGACTGAATTGAATATCTATATGAAATGTATTTTTCAAAACTCTTTGCAACTGGTAGTCAAAATCATGTTTCATAAAACTATATTTCATGCTATTTGAACTTCATAGTGAAAAAGGGACAAACTATTGGAATAAGATTTCCTTAGAGAATAGATGATATCTTGAGTTCATAAAGATTTGTCCACAGGAATTTTTTTTCGTACATACATAACTCGATAGTTCATGGAGTCAATTACATAAGCATTGAGGAACCAAAATAACTTTCATGAAATATTTTCATAACAGTTTATGAAGAATCAAAGAAACATCAAGAAACCATTAAGAAGTTATTAAAAAATCACTAGACTTAGTTTTCAAGATAAAAAATCATTACTTTCATAGTCATTCAAAATTTCACGGAGGAAATCTTATAAAAATCTCAGGGGTAAAATTCTTCATGGGAATATGATATTTTATGGAGGGTTCTTGGAATTTCATAAAGAATAAAAACCAATTCAAGAACACGGGATTTCCTTCTAACCTAACTCATTCATGAAAGATACTCTGAAAATATGGAACTGTAATTCGTGTAGAAGAACAAGATGTTCCCACACATGGAGATTACCGTACACACCTGGAAGAACAAGAGTTCTTGAACAAAAGCTTTAGGCTTGGAACCTTATAGCTTGAACTTGAGAAACCCTTCTATGGAGTTTATGGAGACAACGTTTGGAGAAGAACCTTGATTTAAAACCCTAAATTCTTGAAGAGAATCTTGAACTTGGAGCTTTTGGATCTTGGAAAATTGGGAAAAACCTTTTCTTGATGTTCTTGATCATTTGGAGAAGGGGAATTAGGGTTTTGGGAGTTACTATTAGTATTAGGATGTTATTAGGTTATAAGAAGAATTTAGAGAAGTTAATTAAGGGTAAAAAGGCAAGAATACCCCTCTTGGAAGGTAAGAAGAGCAGGAAAATTGAAGAAAATGACCTTTTAATTAATTTCGAGGGGGGGGGGGGGGAATTCTGCTATTTGGAAGCCCCATCATCAAAATATTCAGTGGATTGCCAAGGTGGGCTTTTGGATCACCAAAATTAACAATTTTTGAAGGTTTATGGGCCATTTTGGTGATGTAGTTCAGTGATACAGAATGCTTTTCAGTGACAGTGAACTGACAGATGTCATTGCCAAACCCTCTATCCCAGACATGTTTCACTAAAACAATCATAACTTTTTACTCCGAACTTATTTTAATGAACGGTCAGTAGTGTTTAAAACAAAACTCATAGACCTTTAATTTCATAGGTTGTGTGTCCCTAAGCTTTCAGATTCAGAGAGATATGGTCATTTGAAGTTGATCCTTTTATGATATCATGAAAAAACTTAATCAGTAGTAAAGCTTTGAACTCGACTTAGTGGTAGAGATTTCTTATGACCCTAATTCACATCTATTTTACCTCCCACACTTATGAATTGATCTTAAAACCTATGCACAATTAAGAATCATTTGTTATGAGCCTATATGCATACGAAAAATGGTTCAGATCTTAGCTTAGAAACATTTAGGGTGTTATAACATATTTATTTTCAGACACAGACAAGAGGAAGAAAAGTTCAATCACACAAGTCTACCATAGTACAAAACCACTTGCAATGTAGTCATGGGTATACTCATCAATGATACAAATCTCATAATTATGGAGTGAAGCTGACCATGAAACATAGAGCTCAGATCTTACCTAAAATCCAAGAGAAGCTCCTACTTGTGAAGTGTAGAAGTGTTCTTTGAAACTAAGCAAGAAATGATCATCCATAGAATTCACCTATGATAGGGTCTGAGCAACCAGAGTCCAAGTTATCGAAGCTTCACATAGATTTACTCAGCACATGAGACATTTTAGTTTCCATATCAATGTCTTAAGGAACCTACCAAATCAAGAATTACATATCTTACTCAACGGGAATGACAAAAGTACATCTAAAATCTTCTTAGTCTAATTGTAGGATTAGTGATGTTTCTTAGGTGAAGATGAAGATAGTTCTCCAACGGCTTCTACTCTTCCTTCCTTATAGTGGGAGCTGTTTCATTACTTTATTTATACTATGTATCCTTAAAAGCTCTTGTACCTATTTAGACTAGTATCCTTGGAGGTGTTATTATGTTTCTAGTAATAAAACTTAGAGTTTTAAAATTTTCAATTATGGTGTATTCCTGACATTTTAGGTTGGTATTTGAAAATTGTTAAACTTTTGCATGTAATTTCTGTAAGGGTTATCCTATCTAGGTGTTAGAGTAGGTGCCCACATGGTCATCTTATAGGATTTAGGGATTAGATCTAATACCTTATGATGCGGCTGGAAATTTAACTTCTTTAACAGTGGTATCAACTCCAAAGGGGTTCAATCTGTTGAGAGGATAAATTAAAAGCTACAAAATAAGGTAACTGAATTTTCAAGTTGAGGATCTTTCTTATCTGGGATTGGTTAAAGCTCAGGATCTTATTTCTTGATTCTCATGTGAAATCAAAGCTCCATCAGCTTCATGGTGATCTCCATATTCATTCCCCTGAAGAGTTAAAAAAGATCTATCACATTTGAGTTTAAGAAAGCTTCAATGGTGTTGAATCATGACATTTGTGAGAAGTTTTGGATGTCCAAATGATTACAAGCCACACTTGAGTGTCTATGGATGGTTGTTGGTGATCAGAGATGGAAGGTTGGTGGAGACAGTCCCCTAAGTTGGCGATGGTCTATCCGAGAAGTTGAATAGTTGTTCCAGAGTGTTCTTGATATTTTGTTTTATTTGTTTTTCTTTTTATTTTGCCTTTTTTTCCGGGTCTAGTTCACTTTTGGGCCTATACACATTTGTTGGTATACTTTTATTTAATAAAAGACTCGTTTGATTGAAAAAACAATTCACCTATGTGGATAAAAATATATTTTTCTCTAGTAATTTCACTTTTGTGTAAAAAGGAATATGCAAATAAGTCAGAAATTCACTAGAATTTATAAGAGTACCTCTAAGATTAGAAGAAATCTATACGTTTGTTCTTTTACGACAAATCAAAATTTTCACACTTACTTTTATGTCGTTTATGTATATAATTATTATCGTTCAAGAGAAAAACAAATATATATGAAATATTAGATGAATCCTCAGTTGTACAGAAAATTCCTGCACTACTTTCATGTCGTTTATGAAAATAATTAATAGTGTTTAAAAAAGTGATATTTCACATGTATAACGTTCATAATATTTATTTCAAGAGCATAATTTAGTGTAGAAGACGAACATTCAAAAAGGAGATTCCTTCAGTGGAGATTAGTAAGACAGACTTATAGTGGAAAAAGTAAAATGGGAAAAACAACGACAAACAAAAGTTAACAAATGTATTATAATGTTCAAACATGAGAGATATAATATAAAAAAAAAATGTAGTGCATCCATGTGAAAAGAAAAATATAGAAGAACACAGATGACATACATTAGAAATAAATGAGTATAAATTCATGTGAGATACATTTGTGTATAATGTTGAAATCATGTTCTCTAAATGCATCATTTTGGATGAAAAATTGCTTTCATAAAAGAGATCTCTTTAATTGAGTGTTACAAATATGATACATGTGATATTTCACATGTATTTGTTTTTCTCTTGAATGATAATAATTATATACATAAATAACATAAACGTAGGTGTGAAAATTTCGATACAAGTTGTCAAAGAACACATGTATAGCCTTTTTCTAACACGTTTTTTTGCTCACTTGAACAAAAACTTTCAGCACTACTTTCATGTCATTTATGAAAATAATTATTATTGTTTAAGAAAACAAATTATGTGATATCTCACATGGATAACATTCACAACATTTATTTGTAGAGCATCATTTAGAGTAGAAGACGAACCTTCATAAAGGACATTTCTTTAGTGGAGATTAGTAAGATAGACCGATAGTGAAAAAGGGAAATGGGAAAAATAATGATAAAAAAAGTTAACAAATGTACTATAATATTCAAACACTAGAGCCATGAAAAACAATGTATTGCATCCACATGAAAAGGAAACTGCAGAATAACAAAGATGACATACATTAGAAATAGATGAGTGTAAATTCATGTAAGATGCATTTTTGTATAATATTCAAACCATGTCCTTTGAATGCCTTATTTTGGATGAAAAATTGCTTTCATGAAAGAGATCTGTTTAACTGAGATTATTTGTACGTTACCATAGGCGAATTGAAAATTTGAAATTGTGGGAGCCCACTCAAAAATAATTGTTAGAGTTAGGAATCAAAACCATGTCATCTATCATGAGCGTAATTTGAATAACAAACTTCACCAATACCCAACCCACCATTGTGGTTTCAAGTGTCTATACATTCCCTCGTCAAGATATATGTCACGACCCAAAATCTGAAGTGCCATGATGAAACCTACACTACCATCCGTTAGGTAATTCAATTGTTTCCCCAAAATACTACAATCAAATAATCATGTAAATTCATAATTTAATTTTAATATAAGAACATAAATGTGGAAAATAACCAAGTACAATACAGAACTTGGTATCACGTGTACCAAAAGCATCTAGGATCTAAACAAATTATTTTATTATTAATGCACTATTTGAAATGATAAAGATATAAAAGTAAAGGATAGAGGGAGTCTGGCGATACAAAATTCTCTATGTAACTTAACACAAAATCTAGAAATGACTGCTTCTGATATGAATATCAAGGCCAATTGGTACTAGAATGACAATTTGCATCGAAAGATGTAGCACATGTAGTATGTGTACTGGAAGAATGTGTACTCAAATTGAATCATAAGCAGACAAACCAGAAATTCAAAAGTAATATCATATGAAGTACCGAGTTTGACTCAACTAAATCATTAGCTTTTAACCAATTAAATGAGGGACGGGGAGAGATCAACTAATCAAACATCATCAAATAGAGAATGTATATGAATCTTAAGTAAGAAGACGATGCAATGTAAGTACAATGCAATGACCATATGATCCAAATGGTATACACTTTTTGCTACTGGGGGCATGTTAGGAGCCTGGATCCATGTGGGACTCGAGGTCCATATGCTTTTCCGAAATCATTTCTCTTCAAGCATCACATAGTAATAAGTACTAGAACTATTTTCCTTCAAGTTTCTAACCAAAATCAAATTTTGATACAACTATCCTTTGGGTTTCATCAATCTATTTTATCTATCATACCATAACCATGATCCATTATAAATCATTTGTATGCATGATCAAAATAATAAAAGATGTTCGTATGCAACAAAAGTAATCATATATCTTTTAAAAGCACTTGCAATGTAGTCATGGGTATACTCATCAATGATACAAATCTCATAGTTATGGAGTGAATCTCACCATGAAACATAGAGCTCAGATCATACCTAAAATCAAGGAGAAGCTCCAACTTGTGAAGTGTAGAAGTGTTCTTTGAAACTAAGCAAGAAATGATCATCCATAGAATTCACCTATGACTGGGTCTGAGCAACCAGAGTCCAAGTTATCGAAGCTTCACAGAGATTTACTCAGCACGTGAGACATTTTAGTTTCCATATCGATGTCTTAGGAACCTACCAAATCAAGAATTACATATTTTACCTCTAGTTTGAAACCTATTAATATGGGTGTCATTGGACTCTTTATGACGCGTATGTTTCATTCTTGATAGTGGATTTTCATTTAGGGCATTGAATTAGAGAGTTAATCATCTGGTGGAGGTGTTCGAGTGCGGTTTCGTCTATTGAGGTAGGTTTGACTGTCCTTCTTGGGGATAAGTTGGGGTGATTAGTCAAATTCTATATTATAAACTTTGGAATGGGGTAGTAGTGTAGTTTGGGACTGATAATTTATATTGTCGTGCCCGTGTAAGAGCTTATATGTGTTGTGTAGACCACATAGGGGCCTTATGTGATATTTTATTTATGATTAAGACTGTGTAATCCATGACTTAACTGAGTTAGAGATGTGAAGAGGTTATTTGACTCATAATGCCAGCCTGAGGGGTTGAGTTGGAGGTTTTGAGTATGGCTAAGTATTGAAATATTATTGACAAAGGAGTGAATACTTAATTTGAGGCATTTCCTTCTCATTACTGTCTATTGAGGGTGAATATCATGTTTAGGTTAAGTTTTGAGAACTTTGAACCTTGTTTTATATGTTGAGTTGTAAATTACCTCCATTCCTTATATGATGTGAATGCATTCATCATTATTCATATTATCATTGATCATTGGGAAGTTGAGATCTATGGTAATTCTTTTTGAAAAAAAAAATATGACACTTGACCGAGAAAGTTTTGCAGCAGGGTATTGGATATATTGTGATCCTTTGACCGCGAGTAGGTGGCAAGTGGAAGAGATATTAGTATAATGAGTACTTGTCCACAAGCTGGGTGGTGAGGTTGTTACTACATGGAGATTGCAGGTGGAAACGTTCCTTAGTTTATTACATAGTTTTTGACTAATTCCCTATACTCAGTCAGTTAAACCTACTGAGTACATGTGGATTGTAATTACCCCTACTTTTGTGTCCCTTTTGATACAGATCCTAGTCAACGTATCCCGCACAGCAGTTGCTCCCTTCTGTTGTGGATTTTTACTATGAGATCAGCGTTGAGATCTTGGAATTCAGATCACCGCTAGCCATCTTTTTTTTACATTCTTTTCTACATTGAAAGACTTGTACTATGTATTCAGGCACAGTTTTGTATTTAGATGCTCTTAAACTTATAACATCAGGTTTTGGTATAATTACGTTGTTGTCCTTTATTTTGTGTTTATTTGTGGCCTTACTTCCCTTTGGTAGTCTCATATGGTTTTACTTTTTGGCTTACATATTAGGATGGAGTTTGAGATGTGTGCTATCATGACTTTAATTTTTGGGTTGTGACATGTCTAAAACACATATTGCTATACTTTAGTCCCAATCCTCTAAGGTTAAAATATGAATGCTATTTCTGATTTTAGCCGTTAGACAATGGTCTCAAATATGAAATTTCATCAATAGAGTATGAATTAGAATCGATATAATAAAAATACTATTTCTCAAATTTAACTACAAAATTTCCAATTTCTAAAATACAAACATCAATTCAATCACGGAAAAAATGATGGAATAACAGGTAAAATTTAAATATAGGCTAGATTCTTATTGTAACTGTAACACCCCCAAAAATTCTTCTCTAAGATTCGGACCCTTCTTCGTATACGTGTAGGATCAAACCCGACTATTGTGAAGCGTATGCATGAGTAGGATGACTTCCTAAGTAATTGAAGAGTGTTAGGGGTGATGTGGGGTCACAAAGGATCCCTAGAACCAAGCTAAGTCCAAAGAATTCATCTTGGCTAAGTTTTAAAATGAGTCCGTAAAAAGGGTCGACTTCAATCGACCATATATTTTTAAATATGATGAGCTGGGTGGCCCATGACCTATTAAATTAAAGGTATTCGAGTCTTTTTTCCAACGTCGCCAAGATTTTAATTTTTGGAGTTCAGAGTCAAAAGTTATAATTATCCTAAGACGGACTAGTACTGCAGGAATTTCCGGCTTGGGTGGTAACTGCTGGAAACCTGGGCTTGGCGCCTCAGTGGCGCGATGCGCCACTATCGCGCTAGGAACAAGCCTCAATAGTTTGGTCCCTGGCGTGGTGCGCCACTACGAGATGTGTAGGGTTTTCAAGCCTATTTTCCAGAACCCAGAAAATATAGGCTTGGCATTGTAGAGGCGTAATGCGCCACTATCGCACCATAAAACAGCCTCAGTAGTTTGGTCTTTGGCGCGATTGTCACGCCCCAGGAGGGTACCCTAGACGTGACCAGCACCCGAAAGCCATTTTTGACCTTCCAGCGAACCACCTGATTCAGTCACTTCATCATTCAGTCATATACACACAAAGTAGGGTTCAATCATAAACATATTATTCACAATATGGGGGCTGAAGGCCAAACATGTTTAACTCAACAAAACAAGTAAAATAGGACTTTTCAACAATAGCAGTCCAACCTTCCCACACTCTAGTCTATGAAGCCTCTATCAAAGTCTAGAAGGTGCCAATGACAAGTCCATGGCTACCAACAATCCAAAATAAAGGAAGCGACAACAAAACTATACAAGAAAGCTCAACATCCTCCGGAAAACTAGGAGGACTCACCAACTAGCTGAGAGTGTATGTGGATCTTCAACGGAGCGCCGATTGATGATCTCTAGTACCTGTCTCTGCATCATGAAATGATGCAGGCCAAAGGGCGTCAGTACATGGAATGTACGAGTATGTAAAATGCCCGAATGAAACAACATCAAGAAGACATCAATATCAACTCAGGACCTGAACTCATATATACATGACAACTCACTCAAGTGTCCTAAGTCTAACAAGAATAGTTTAGATGGGACTAACTCATAAGCCACTCAACTCAACTGACTCGGAGTACTATCAAGACCTAAATGGGAGTTTCTCTTATCTGACAACCATCACCTATGAGCCGGTGATAGTACAAAAATCAGACATTATTGCCATGTCCATCCATACCTTGCCAGGGCATGAACGCCTCCCTAATCATGGATACCATCGACTAGTCAAGTCCTATCATTTCAGGACAAATAAATGGGAAACATCTGACTTTAACGGTTCGATCTCATGGGAAGCATCCGACTTTAACGGTTCCATCCCTACCTACGTTGGCGGCGTAGTTCCTAGGGTTTGAGTACGGACTATACTTTTGCCCGCCTCGGTGCTCGATACTCCTCCCATGACTCTATGCTCATAAGACTCCCTCCAATCATCTCAAACAAGACCTCACGGCTAGTTTCATGTGGGACATTGCCAACTCATCAACTCCATTCTCATTTCAACTCAATTAAGTCATAATGGCAAGTTCCATTTAGGACCTCGTCCACTCATAAATTCTATCCTCCAATTAACTCAATCAAGCCTCATTTAGGTAAGCATTTATGATATCTCCTCAAGACTCATCACAACTCTATGACTTTAACTCAACAACACAAGTGGAATAACACATTCAAGAAAATTGACTTATGCAACATAATCACATGGCTAAAGAGATCAACAAAACATAATAACAAGTCATCTCCATCAACTCATACTTACATAAAGGTATTAGGAACATTCTTAGCTCGACAACATCAACACATATAGCATCAAGTAAATAGGGTACAAAACTCATTCAACAATAAACCATACCAAGGAACTCCATTATCATGGACATCTAACCTCAAAGCAAGAGTAGGGCACATGGGTGGACTCAACCCATATTTTGGATAGCCTTACATACCTTAGTGAAGACTTGAAGAAAACCTTGTGGTTGGGTCTTCAATAGAGAACTCAAACCTTGAAGCTCTTGGAACTCTTCTTGTTGGGGGAGGATTTTGGAGAGGAAGAAGAAGAAAGAGAGAGAGAGAGAGGTTTCTAGGGCTTTTAGAGAGAGAGAGAGACGGTAAAATGTGTTCCCAAAAGACCAAGGGTAATACATATATAATTTGGATAAATTCCCAAATTGCCCCTCCTCAAAAGTTCTGAAAATAGGCCAAAAATGCACCTGGCGCGATAGTTGCGCATCGCGCCATTGCAGCGCCAGGCTGATTACGCCTAAAACCTGCACACCTCGCAGTGGCGCGCCGCGCCAAGGACCAAACTACTGAGGCATGTTTCTGGCGCGATAGTGGCGCGTCGTGCCCTTACAGTGCCAAGGCCAATATTTTCTAGGTTCTGGAAATTGTCTTGAAAAACCCTGCACACCTTTTAGTGGCGCGCCGCGCCAGAGCCCAAACTACTGAGGCATGTTTTTGGCACGATAGTGGCGCATCGCGCCACTATGGCGCCAAGCCCAGATTTCCAGTAGTTGAACCCCAGGCCTGAAATTCCTGCTGTGCTAGTTCATCTTAGGATCGTCATATCTTTCGACTCCGAACTCCAAAAATTACATTCTTGGTGGCGTTGGAAAGAAGACTCGACGACCATTAATTTAATAGGTCATGGGCCACCCAGATCATCATATATCAAAATATAGGGTCGTTAGAAGTCAACCCCTTATGCAAACTCCTCCTCAAACTTAGCCACGACGAACCTTTTTGGTCTTAGCTCAATCCTAGGGGTCCTCCATGACCCAACATCACCTCCAACACTCCTCAATTACTAGGGGACTCATCTCAACTCAAGCACACACTTCTAAATAATTGGGTTCGACCCGGTATTATATAAGAAGGGTCCGAATCCTAGGAAAGAACTTTTGAGGGGTGTTACATTATCTCCCCCTTGGGATCATTCGTCCTTGAATGATGAGTAACCAAGAATGGACTCGGAGTACAAATCACAATCAGAATTCAGTCAATCAATCAATCAAATTCTCAATCAATTATCAATCAAGACTCAAAATGCTCAAATGAATTCAAGTCAAGGAAATGGGCATTACCTTCAACATTCTCATCGGTAGGCACAAATAGATGTGAATATTTAGATTTCATGGCTTCCTCCGCTTACCGTGTAGCTTCCTCAATAAATTGGTTCCTCCAAAGGACCTTGACTAAGGCGACCTCTTTGTTCCTCAATTTACGGATTTAGCGATCAAGAATTTGGACCGGAACCTCTTCATAGGATAAGTTATCCTTAACTCCAATGCTATCAGAAGGGACTACCAACGAGGGATCGCCCAAGCACTTTTTCAACATTGAAACATGGAATACCGGATGAATAAAGGGTAGCTCTGAGGGTATCCTTCTTTTGGGATTCAAATGTTCAGACAATGTTCCTGTTTATTTATTTGTTTCTATTTAGAGTTGTATTCCTATTCTAGACTTGTTAGTTAGAGTTTTGGTATGATGACTTTCAGTTCCTAGGATGTGTTTACCTCCGCACTTCATTGTTATTAACTTGGTTGGCTGAGTTTATAGGAACTCAGCATTATTTTTTGTTTACCCCTATTTCCGTAAGTTTTTAACTATTGTCTCCTAGAGTTTGATAAGTTGGCTATAGAAATTGTTCTCCCACTAAGATAAGTATTGTGGGTGCCAGTCACGGTGGGTTAGGGTCGTGACAGTTATATACTTATGTTGTTTATATTATTTTAGAATGAATTGTGTACTAATTTGGTTCGAACTATATAAAGTATATTTTTTGGTGTGAATTTAACTACCTAAACATCTTGAAACTCAAAACAACATGCGGATGTTATTCTGTACTATCTTCGAAAAAAGGAAAAGTATTCTCCAAAAATCCAATTATCATACACAATAGTAAATTATTTTTCATGTCGTGGATTATTATAATTGAGTGTCACGATCTAAAATCTGATGTTGTGATGGCATACATCCCAAAACTCAATTTGATATATAAGCCGAACAATACGTCAGATACAAGAATCTCCAAGGGGGAGTCAAGCCATAATTACAAAAAAATGAAGTACAACAAATAATTTTCCCAAAACATGGAGTCATAAATATAAACAGCATCTAATACAACTGTTAAATCTGAAATACATCACAAGTCTTTGAATAATAATAAAGATTGAACTGAGATATTGAATAAATGGGGATCTCAAACACAGGATCTAACCACCAATCTAATATGAATCTGTCTACTAGAGGTGATCAACTACAAAGTGTGGTACCCTAACTAGAATCTGCATCAAAAGTGACACGGAAGTAAGGGTTAATACAATACACATATACTCAGTAGGTTTGACCAACTGAGTATAAGGAATAAATAATACTTATAAAATAAACTAACAAACGCTTCTACTTGCATACAGAAAAGTCCAACTCCACTATCGAAATTATCCCCAACTATCAAGAATGGAAAGAGTTCATCAAAAGGAGTTCAACAATACCCATATTGCAAGGTTTAAGAATCGGATCAAAATTATCTAAAAATCCTCTCGAAAATGAAAATGATAACTTGAATTTTATTTGAAATTCAGATTCTACATATCAAGAGAAGTTTGTGGTTGAAAAACCCATTAAAATCGAGTAGAATTCGTGTTTGGAATCAAAGAAATTTGAATTTCACAATTTGGGGGGAAAATCCCAAAAACCACATTGAAATCTTGACTTTTAAAAGTTTTTGAAAGATGAAATTGTTAGGAAATGATTTAGAAATTGTAATAAACTTACCCAAATGAATTTTCCCCAAAAATATCTTCAAAGATCGTCTCCCTGAAGATCTAAATGATTAACAATGGTGGAAATGAGAAAATGGGAAAAATTCTTGAACTAGACATTGTTCAGGTCTAATTTGCCTTTTTGTGATTGCGGGCCACTATCCTTCGAGATCATAGAGAAAACTAAGATAGACCATCGCGAATCTAGGTCTAAGGTCATGAATGTTGAGCACATGAAAGGTTTCCCTCTACTATCACGATGAACAAACTGGAGGAACCCCCGCATTCACGGTGAAGGAGTATGCTTGCACCAGAAAACAGATTAGGCTCAAACTCATATGTCACAACCCGAATTCTCAAGTCATGATGGAGCCTACTATAACCCACCAGTAGGCAAGCCAACTCATATCCCAAAATTGCGAGTAATGGGGTGTAAGGGTAGATAACCCATAATTTAAACTAAAAACCATAATAAAATAATAAGAACACGAATGAACGGGCGGAATCAAATAAAAATATATACAAACAAAAGATCCCTCCCAAACCTAGGAGTCAAATGTATAGAGATACTACAAAATGAGTACAAGCCCCAAAAGTGGATCGTAGAAACAAGACTTTCATGCCCCGAGAGGGTACCCTAGATGTAATCGACCCTCAGAAATCATTTCTGGCTTCCAAGCGAACCACATAGCTTGATCAGACATCTGTTCATCCATTAAATCAGCGGACGACTCAAAATAAAGAGAATATTTGGCGGGCGACTCAAATCATCAATCTAACTCAATGAATAAAGGCCACGGGCCAACAAATCAACTCCAATATTTGTCATTAAAAATACTTTGACAAGAATAATTCTAGGAAAGAAATACTCAATTGACTCATCACTATCTAGTCTATGAAGCCTCTATCACTACTATCTAATTGGTGCCAATGACATGTTCATGGCTACCTCAAATAAAAATGAAAAGGGTAAACTCAAAGCAAGAATAACATGAGCGGTGTCCTTTGAATGTAGGGGAGGACTCACAAATATGCTAAGTGTGAATAGATCCCCAATGATGATTCTATTGACGATCTCTTAAACCTGTCTCTGCATCATGAAACGATGCAGGTCCAAATGGACGTCAGTTCATGGAATGTACGAGTATGTAATATGGCAGAATGAAACATACCTCAAGGAAGAGTAATATTGGTTCAAATACCTCAATTCACAAAGATAAGAGGGACTCAATTAAAGTGTCATAAGTCTAAAGTAAGAATACAATTTTTAGACAAAGACCAATCATATACCATCCAATCCAGTCTAATCATATACGATACAATTCAATTAAATCATTCAATCCCATTCAATCATATACTGTTCACTCGAAGTCAATCACATATCATCTAATCCAATCCAATCACATATCCAACCAAATTATGTATAATCCAATCACAATTCGTCTAACTCAACAATCAACTCAAAGGACTCAACTCAATAAATGTGTAAATTAAAATATGCAATGTTTTACAATTCAACTCAAATATCTAGAATCACAATCAAGCCAATCATATCAAGCATAGTCCATTCAATTGGGAGTTTCTCTAACCGACAACTATCACCATATGAGCGACTGATAGTACAACAATTCGACATTGTTGCCACATCCGTCCATACTTTTCCAGGGTATGAACGATCAACCAATCATGGATCCAATCCAACTAAGTCCTATAATGTCAGGACATTAAAATGGGAAACATATCACTTTAACGGTTCGATCCCATGGGAAGCATCCGACTTTAATGGTTCAATCCCCTCCTACGTTTGGCGATGTAGTTTATTGGTTTGAGTATGGACTGTACTCTTGTGACACCCCGGAAATTTTTTTCGCAAAGACTCGAACATTTCTTCACGTGTGGGTAGACTCGGACTGGAGGACTTGTAATTCTACACATGAGTTAGGATTAATTCCTAAGTATTTGAAGTGTGTTAGATGTGTTTAGGGGTCATAAGGGATCTCTAACACCAAGTCGACTCCAAAGAACTCCAATTGATTAAGTTTTCGGATGAGTTAGTTTAAGGGTCAACTTAAATGACCATATATCCTAGTATATAAAGAAATGGTTGGCCCACGACCTACCAAATTAAAGGTCTTTGAGTCTTATTTCCAACTACACCAAGAATGAAATTTTTGGAGTTCGGAGTCAAACGTTATGGCCATTTTACTACAGACTAGTACTGCAGGAATTTTCAGGCCTGGGCGAAATTCAGGCTTGGCGCTCCAGTGGCGCCCCACGCCACTATAGCGCCAGAAAACAGCCTCAGTAGTTTGGGGCTTGGTGAGATGCGCCACTATTAGATGTGCAGGGTTTTAAGCTTGTTTTGGATTGGCACTGCAGTGGCGTGATGCGCCACTATAGCGCCAACAAGACTTTTGCCCAAATTTCCAGATTTTTGGAAGAGGGGCAACTTGGACTTTTTCCAAATTATATATACACCATCCTTGAGCATTTTGGACCATTATTTTCAGCTTCTCTCTCTCTCTAAAAAGCCCTAGAAATTTTCCCTCTCTTCTTCTTCTTCTTCCCCAAATCCATCTCCAACAAAGAGTGCCTTCAAGAGCTTCAAGAATTCAAGCCTTCCATTCAAGATCTAACATCAAGTTCCTTCAAAGTCTTCAAATAAGGTATGTAAGGCTAACCTAAAATATGGATTGAGTTCTTCCATATGCCCATATATGTGTTGGTTAGGAGTTGTGAAAGAGTTGCACCTTCTAGAAAGGTTTTCTTGAAAGTTTTCCCTAAACTATGGAATGTTTTTAGATACAAATTGTTGATTGATGATTTTAATGACTTGAGTTACTAAATAGTTAGTTTTTATATTATTGACTACAAATGTATCTTTGTAATAGATTTATAGGTATTGACGATTCTTTTGAGTTGAGTTTTGTTGAGAGTATGGGTTCATGTTTCATTCACATGACCCCAAGATGAGATTTCTTATCATAAATGTCTTGAGGTTGAGATGGATAGTTGTGTGTATATATGTATTGATTGGAATGAAAAGAATGAATTGGTTAGTTAAGAATGTCCCTTTGTTTCTATAATTTGAACATAGGATTAAAATAAGGATTTTTGAGTAGATGTTTAATGATTGATGCGATGATAATATTTGATAATGGTGTAATGATAATATTTGGTAATGATGTGATGATGATGTTTTGATGATGGTGTGAGTGATGATGTGAATGATAATTATTTAATATGTGTGGAATGATTGATGAAGAGGTATATTAATGAGGATGTTATGTGATGGTGCGGATTGGAGTCTTATGAGTATTTTGGAAATAAAGGATCTTTTGAGAAGGAGTTTTAAATAAATAATTTGTGAGCATTTTTGCCTAAACTATTTATACACTAATTTTGAGTTTAAGAAACGATTATTTTCATCTATGATTTAAAAAGAGTTTAAGCATGAGTTGGGTTGAGGAGTCTTTTAATTATTTTGAACACGAGTATTTTGATTATAAATGAGTTGATCATTTTACTTGTTAATATGTCTTATTGACCTCTTTAACCATGTGATTATGTTTGTATGAGCTTTGTCCCCTATTTTGTTTGACTTTATATGTGTTGATGTTGTTGAGCTAAAAAGTTCTTAAAATGGGCCTTTATGCGAGTATGAGTTGATGAAGATGAGTTGTTAAATATGTTTGGTTGATCTTCTTAATTATGTAGATTATGATAAAAGATGTTATTTTCTTTAAAATGTTGCCTTTTATAAAACGTCGATTTAAAGTCTTGAAGTTGTGATGAGTCTCAAAGATTTCTCAAATGGATGAATGAAATGATTGGTTATGCCTATATGTTGCTATAAATGTGCATTTAAATTTCTTTGAAAGATATGATTGAGATTGATCGGATGGTATGATTGAGAGAGATTTGATCATGATAGAGTTGATGAGTTGACAAGGTTGTAATGAGACTTGTTGATATGATTTGATTGAGTTGATTGGATGGAGTTTTATGAGCATTGAGTCTTGGGAGGAGTATCAAGCACCGAATTGGGCAAGAGTATAGTCCATACTCGAACCCATATAACTGCGTCGCCAAACGTAGGGGGGATAGAACCGTTAAAGTCGAATGCTTCCCCGAGAGTTTTGTCCTGACATTATAGGACCTGGTTGGATTGGATCCATGATTTTTGATTCGTTCATACCCTGGCAAGGTATGAACGGATGCGATAACAACATCGGTTTGTTGTACTTTCACTGGCTCATAAGTGATGGTTGTCGGGTAAGAGAAACTCCCAAAATAGGTCTTGATCTCTGAGTCAGAGTGAGTTGAATGGTATGTGATTGGTCCCGTCTAAATCATATTCTTGTTTAGACTTAGGACACTTGAGTTAGTTTTTGCATATTTACTGAGTTGAGTCCTTTGAGTTGAATTGTAAAATGTTGCATAATTTAATTTGCATATTTACTTAGTTGAGTCCTTTGAGCTGATTGTTGAGTTGAATGTTGAGTTGAGTGTATATGATTGGATTGGAATGTAAGGTATATGTTTGATCTTTGTCTAAAAAAATGTATTCTTACTTTAGACTTACGATGCCTTATTTGAGTCTCTCTTATCTTTCCGATTTGAGATATGTGGACCGATGTTATTCTTCCTCGAGGTATGTTTCATTCTGCCATTTTACATACTAGTACATTCCACGTACTGACGCCATTTGGCCTGCATCGTTTCATGATGCAGAGACAGGTTTATGAGGTCATCAATAGGAGCATCATTGGGAATCTATTTGCACTCAACGTATTGGTGAGTCCTCCCTTACATTCGGAGGACACCATTTGTGTATTCTTGCATTGAGTTAGCCTTTTTATTTTTATTTGAGATAGCCATGAACATGTCATTGGCACCTATTAGATAGTAGTGATAGAGGCTTCATAGACTAGATAGTGATGAGTCGATTAAGTATTTCTATCCTTGAGTTATTCTTATCAAATTATTTTTAAATGACAAATATTTTAGTTGATCTGTCGGCCCATGGCCTTTATTCTTTGAGTTGGATGGGTGATTTGAGTTGCCCGCTAAATTATTCTTTATTTTTAAACTTTCCGCTGAATGGATGAATGAATGGATGCGTGATCAGGCTATGTGGTTCGCTTGGGAGCCAGAAATGGTTTCTGAGTCCCGGTTACGTCTAGGGTACCCTCTCGGGGCGTGACAAACATGGTATCAGTGCATAGAGTTCAAGTGTCATAGGGAGTTTATGAAGCCGTGTCTAGTAGAGTCTTTGCTTATAGGTGTGTTGTGTACTACACTTATAATCAGGAGGCTATAGGACATTAAGAATTTGTTTCCCTTCTTTTATATTCTGAGTTCATGCGATAGAGTTTAACTCTATGAATGTTCCCTTCTAATTCGTGTGTTGCTCAAATCCATTTGACTACCCCTCATACTCAAGGTAGTTGAAACGGTAGATATGAGATTTTTGTTGATGAGCTAAGATAAAGTCTTGAGGGAGGAAAGAGACAGCATAAGGCTTGGGAGGAGCCAATTACTGTGTTTAACTCTATTGATTTGGAAGAATGTACTCTCATTCATATTGATCGTGCGTTGAGCCAGAGCGAGATGTATCCTTGAATCTTATCTCTATATCTGGATTTGAATGTTACCTTCGAGGGGAAAGTTGCGTATCTAAGTAATAAGTATCACCTTTCGATGGAATATGATCCGAGGCATGGAGATCTATGATTGATAGGATGATTGTAGAGTTAGAAAGAGAGAGTTAGAGGAGTAGAACTCAAATAGTGAAAATAGTGGTTGATTGAGTCCTACAATTAGGGTGAAGTATTTATGAGGTGAGTAATAAGGTGTAATGAATGATTGTGATAGTGCTAGTTTTAAGATTTGATTTGGTAGGCTTGACACGACGTATGTGAGAGATTAAGACATTAACTTGAGAGAAGTGTGTGCTATGAATGGAGGTGTATGTGACCCTCAAATGTAAATAGTGAATTGAGTCTAAGTTATTTGGTGAGAAGAGGCTTAAGATAGGTATATGAAATAGTATAGAGTTATATGAGGTTCTAAATTTGTGAATCGCTTTGAGTGACTAGTTAGTATTCTTTAGTCTATGCCTTTAAACTAAGGGGGAGATGATGGGGTAATGAGCCAAAGTAAGTCTTGAGCTTCCGATAGTGATGAGTTGGCCAAGATGATAGTGGACGGAGTTGAGCAAGAGTAGATGAGGGAGAGTGAGTGCTTCCTGATTGTGATAGTTGTGTTGTACTTGTCTAGTTGAGGATAAATATATGGAAGAGGAGCGAGGTGAGACCTTGTGGGGCACGATAGATAGGTAAGAGTATGTTAGTATGTCTCTAGTGAGAGCTCATACAATAATGGAGGTAGAAGTAGTAAGGTAAGCCCGAGAATTCTTAGATGTGAGTGAGGTAGTTAGAGTGATAAGCTTGAGAGTATGATTTTCACTGTGAGAGTGATGGTAGTAGGCTAACAATTGCATTTGGGGGAAATATTGGAGGTTCATGAAGGGTGTTATGAGGCTTGGAAAGGAGGGGAAGTTTGGACACCGATATATTGACCTTATGAAATTGTGAAGAGGATAGGAATGTCGCTCATGAGTTGGAGTTCGACAATAGACGATCTAGAGGTTGGAATGATTCGGTTGATAGAGTTTCGCTGTTCTATTCGTGCCTAATGATGAGAATGTTGAGGGTGATGTTCCTATTCTTGACTTGAAGTGGTTTGCCTATTCTTGAGTCGAAATAGTTGATTGTCTAGATTGCTTGATATGATCGATTGCTTGATTTGATTGAGTCTCGATTTTTATTAATGCCCCGAGTCAACCATTGGTTTACTCATCATTCGAGGACGAATGATCCCAAAGGGGAGATAATGTGACACCCCAGAAATGTTTTTCGCAAAGACTCGAATATTTCTTCACGTGTGGGTAGACTCGGACTGGAGGACTTGTAATTTTACACATGAGTTAGGATTAATTCCTAAGTATTTGAAGTGTGTTAGATGTGTTTAGGGGTCATAAGGGATCTCTAACACCAAGTCGAGTCCAAAGAACTCCAATTGATTAAGTTTTTGGACGAGTTAGTTTAAGAGTCAACTTCAAATGACCATATCTCCTAGTATATAAATAATTGGGTGGCCTACGACCTACCAAATTAAAGGTATTTGAGTCTTCTTTCCAACTCCACCAAGATTGCAATTATTGGAGTTCGGAGTCAAACGTTATGGCCATTTTACTATAGACTAGTACTGCAGGAATTTTCAGGCCTGGGCGAAATTCAGGCTTGGCGCTCCAGTGGCGCCCCACGCCACTTTAGCGCCAGAAAACAGCCTCAGTAGTTTGGGGCTTAGCGCGATGCGCCACTATTAGATGTGCAGGGTTTTAAGCTTATTTTGGATTGGCGCTGCAGTGGCGCGATGCGCCACTATAGCGCCAGCAAGACTTTTGCCCAAATTTCCAGATTTTTGGAAGAGGGGCAACTTGGATTTTTTCCAAATTATATATACACCATCCTTGAGCATTTTGGACCATTATTTTCAGCTTCTCTCTCTCTCTAAAAAGCCCTACAAATTTTCTCTCTCTTCTTCTTCTTCTTCCCTAAATCCATCTCCAACAAAGGGAGCCTTCAAGAGCTTCAAGAATTCAAGCCTTCCATTGAAGACCTAACATCAAGTTCCTTCAAAGTCTTCAAACAAGGTATGTAAGGCTAACCTAAAATATGGATTGATTTCTTCCATATGCCCATAGATGTGTTGGTTAGGAGTTGTGAAAGAGTTGCACTTTCTAGAAAGGTTTTCTTGAAAGTTTTCCCTAAACTATGGAATGTTTTTAGATACAAATTATTGATTGATGATTTTAATGACTTGAATTACTAAATAGTTAGTTTTCATATTATTGACTACAAATGTATCTTTGTAATAGATTTATAGGTATTGACGATTCTCTTGAGTTGAGTTTTGTTAAGAGTATGGGTTCATGTTTCATTCACATGAACCCAAGATGAGATTTCTTGTCGTAAATGTCTTGAGGTTGAGATGGATAGTTGTGTGTATATATGTATTGATTGGAATGAAAAGAATAAATTGGTTAGTTAAGAATGTCCCTTTGTTTCTATAATTTGAACATAGGATTAAAATAAGGATTTTTGAGTAGATGTTAGACGATTGATGCGGTGATAATATTTGATAATGGTGTAATGATAATATTTGATAATGATGTGATGATGATGTTTTGATGACGGTGTGAGTGATGATGTGAATGATGATTATTTAATATGTGTGGAATGATTGATGAAGAGGTATATTAATGAGGATGTTATGTGATGGAGCGAATTGGAGTCTTATGAGTATTTTGGAAATAAAGGATCTTTTGAGAAGGAGTTTTAAATAAATGATTTGTGAGCATTTTTGCCTAAACTATTTATACACTAATTTTGAGTTTAAGAAATAATTATTTTCATCTATGATTTAAAAAGAGTTTAAGCATGAGTTGAGTGGAGGAGTCCTTTAATTATTTTGAACACGAGTATTTGATTATAAATGAGTTGAGCATTTTACTTGTTAATATGTCTTATTGACCTCTTTAACCATGTGATTATGTTTGTATGAGCTTTGTCCCCTATTTTGTTTGACTCTATATGTGTTGATGTTGTTGAGCAAAAAAAGTTCTTAAAATGGGCCTTTATGCGAGTATGAGTTGATGAAGATGAGTTGTTAAATATATTTGGTTGATCTTCTTAATTATGTAGATTATGATAAAAGATGTTATTTTCTTAAAAATGTTGCCTTTTATAAAACGTCGATTTAAAGTCTTGAAGTTGTGATGAGTCTCAAAGATTTCTCAAATGGATGAATGAAATGATTGGTTATGCCTATATGTTGCTATAAATGTGCATTTAAATTTCTTTGAAAGATATGATTGAGATTGATCGGATGGTATGATTGAGAGAGATTTGATCATGATAGAGTTGATGAGTTGACAAGGTTGTAATGAGACTTGTTGATATGATTTGATTGAGTTGATTGGATGGAGTTTTATGAGCATTGAGTCTTGGGAGGAGTATCGAGCACCAAATTGGGCAAGAGTATAGTCCATACTCGAACCCATATAACTGCGTCGCCAAACGTAGGGGGGATGGAACCGTTAAAGTCGGATGCTTCCCCGAGAGTTTTGTCCTGACATTATAGGACCTAGTTGGATTGGATCCATGATTTTTGATTCGTTCATACCCTGGTAAGGTATGAATGGACGCGGCAACAATGTCGGTTTGTTGTACTTTCACTGGCTCATAAGTGATGGTTGTCGGGTAAGAGAAACTCCCAAAATAGGTCTTGATAGTACTCTGAGTCAGAGTGAGTTGAATGGTATGTGATTGGTCCCGTCTAAATCATATTCTTGTTTAGACTTAGGACACTTGAGTGAGTTGTTGCATATTTACTGAGTTGAGTCCTTTGAGTTGAATTGTAAAACGTTGCATAATTTAATTTGCATATTTACTTAGTTCAGTCCTTTGAGCTTATTGTTGAGTTGAATGTTGAGTTGAGTGTATATGATTAGATTGGAATGTAGGGTATATGTTTGATCTTTGTCTAGAAAAATGTATTCTTACTTTAGACTTACGATGCCTTATTTGAGTCTCTCTTATCTTTCCGATTTGAGATATGTGGACCGATGTTATTCTTCCTCGAGGTATGTTTCATTCTGCCATTTTACATATCCGTACATTCCACGTACTGACGCCATTTGGCCTGCATCATTTTATGATGCAGAGACAGGTTTATGAGGTCGTCAATAGGAGCATCATTGGGAATCTATTTGCGCTCAACGTATTGGTGAGTCCTCCCTTACATTCGGAGGACACCGCTCATGTTATTCTTGCATCGAGTTAGCCTTTTTATTTTTATTTGAGATAGCCATGAAGATGTCATTGGCACCCATTAGATAGTAGTGATAGAGGCTTCATAGACTAGATAGTGATGAGTCGATTGAGTATTTCTATCCTTGAGTTATTCTTGTCAAATTATTTTTAAATAACAAATATTTTAGTTGATCTGTCGGCCCATGGCCTTTATTCTTTGAGTTGGATGGGTGATTTGAGTTGCCCGCTAAATTATTCTTTCTTTTTAAACTTTCCGCTGAATGAATGAATGAATATGTGGTTCGCTTGGGAGCCATAAATGGTTTTTGAGTGCCGGTTACGTCTAGGGTACCCTCCCGGGGCGTGACAACTCTTACCCAATTCAGTGCTCGATACTCCTCCCAAGACTCAATATGCTCATATCTATCAAGTGAGTAAAATACTCAAAATACTCATTTAGTCTCATCGGACTCTTTCAAATCAACTCATTTAGTCTCATTGCACTCTTTTCAAAACTCAATCAAATCTGGCCTCCTTGGACCTTCTTTCAAATTGACTCATCTCAAATCATCAAACTCTTCTCTTTAAAATTTATACAATCTCAACTCAATCTCAAAAATCGGCATTTTAAAAGTAAAAATGCTCAACTCATATATACTCAAAATACTCATGTTCAAAAACAATTAAAAGACTTCTCAAACTCAAATCATGCTTAAACTCTTTTAAAAATCATAGATGAAAATAATTATTCTTTAAACTCAAAATAGTGTATAAATAGTTTATGCAACAATGTTCCCAAAATTATTTATTTAGAACTCCTTCTCAAGAGATCATTTATTTTCAAAATGCTCATAAGACTCCAACCGCATCAAATTAGGTAAATCACATATCACATAATCACATTAGACTCCAATCCATTTCATCACACAACATCCTCATCAACATAACCTCTTCATCAATCATTCTACATATATTAAATAACCACCATTCACATCATCATTCACACCATTATCAAACATCATCGTCCACATAATTATCAAATATCATCATCACATCAATCGTCAAACGTCTACTCCACAATCCTTATTTTAGCCCTATGTTCAATTTATAGAAACAAAGGGACATTCTTAACTATCGAATTCATTCTTTTCATTCCAATCAATACATATATACACAAAACCATCCATCTCAACCTAAAGATAATTATGACAAAAGAAATCTCATCTTGGGTTCATGTGAATGAATACATGAATCCATACTCTCAACAAAACTCAACTCAAGAATATCGTCAATACCTATAAATTTATATACAAAGATATACTTGTAGTCAATAATATGAAAGTTGACTATTTAATAATTCAATTCATGAAATCATGCATCAATTTTTAGTATATAAAGATATTCTAGGGTTTAGGAAATTTCAAGAAAACTCTTCATAAAATGTTTAAATCTTTCACAACTTCTATCCAACACATCTATAGGCATATGGAAGAACTCAATCCATATTTTTAGGTTAGCCTTACATACCTTGCTTGAAGAACATCCCACCGAAAACCAAAGACATGACTTGAAGATCTTGAATCCTTGAGCTTTTGAGAGGGTCTCTTGTTGGGGATGGATTTGAAGGAGAAGAAAGGGGATTTCTAGGGCTTTTAGAGAGAGAGAAAGAGGGACTGAAATAATGGTCCAAAACGTCCCAAGGAAGATGTATATATAATTTGGGAAAAAGTCCAATTTTCCCTTCCTCAAAAATCTGGAAAAATAGGCTAAAAATGCTCCTGGCGCGATAGTGGCGATGCGCGATGCGCCACTATCGCGCCAGGAGCATTTGTAGCCTGTTTTCCATATTTTTGGAGAAAGGGAAATTTGGGTATTTCCCCAAATTATATATACACCATCCTTGGACGTTTTGGGACCATTTTTCAGTCCCTCTCTCTCTCTCTCTAAAAGCCCTAATATTTTCCCTCTCTTCTTCTTCTTCTTCTTCTCCAAATCCTTCTCCAACAAAGGGTGCCTTCAAAAGTTTCAAGGATTCAAGCCTTCCATTGAAGGCCTAACATCAAGGTTTCTTCAAAGTCTTCAAACAAGGTATGTAAGGCTAACCTAAAATATGGATTGAGTTCTTCCATATGCCCATAGATGTGTTAGGTAGAAGTTGTGAAAGATTTGAACCTTTTATGAAGATTTTTCTTAAAATTTTTCCTAAACCCTAGAATACCTTTATATATTAGAAATTGATGGATGATTTTCATGACTTAAATTCTTGCATATTTATATTTCATATTATTGACTACAAATGAAATTTTGTATATAGCTTCATATGTATTGATGGTGTTCTCGAGTTGAGTTTTGTTGAGAGTATGGATTCATGTATCATTCACATGAACCCAAGATGAGATTTCTTTTTGGTCATAATTTGTCTTGAGTTTGAGATGGATGGTTTGTGTATATGTGTTGATTGGAATAAAAAGAATGAATTGGAATATCACGTCGAATTATTGTACTATCACTCACTCATATGGTGATAGTTGTCGGTTAGAGAAACTCTCAATTGAATGGATTATGCTTGATATGATTGGTTTCGATTGTGATTGTAGATGTTTGAGTTGAATTGTAAAATGTTGCATAGTTTAATTTGCATATTTATTGAGTTGAGTCCTTTGAGTTGATTGTTGAGTTGATGGTATATGATCAGATTGGGATAGATGAATTGTGATTGGATTGTACATGATTTGGTTGGATATGTGATAGGATTGGATTAGATGATATGTGATTGACCTCGAGTTAACGGTATATGATTGGAGTGTATCGGATGATATATGATTGAATTGGACTGAATGATTTAATTGAATTGTATTGTACATGATTAGACTGGATTGAATGGTTTATGATTGGTCTTTGTCTAAAATGTATTCTTACTTTAGATTTATGATACTTTGATTGAGTCTCTCTTATCTCTCTGATTTGAGATAATTGAATTGATATTATTCTTCCTTGAGGTATGTTTCGAATTGATATTATTCTTCCTTGAGGTATGTTTCCTTCTACCATATTACATACTTGTACATTCCATGTACTGACGTCCATTTGGACCTGCATCATTTCATGATGCAGAGACAGGTTTAAGAGATCGTTAATAAGAGCATCATTGGGGATCTATTCACACTCAGCGTATTGGTGAGTCCTCCCCTACATTCGGAGGACACCGCTCATGTTATTCTTGCTTTGAGTATAGCCTTTTCATTTTGATTTGAGGTAGCCATGAACATATCTATGGCACCAATTAGATAGTAGTGATAGAGGCTTCATAGACTAGATAGTGATGGGTCGATCGAGTATTTCTTTCCTTAAATTATTCTTGTCAAACTATTTTTTTAAATGACAAATATTGGAGTTGATTTGTTGATTTGTTGGCCCATGGCCTTTATCCTTTGAGTTAGATTGATGATTTGAGTTGCCCACCGACTATCCTCTTTATTTTAAGTCTTCCGCTGATTAAATGGATAAACGGATGTCTGATCAGGATATGTGGTTCGCTTGGGAGCCAGAAATGGTTTCTGAGTGCCGGTTATGTCTAGGGTACCCTCTCGGGGCGTGACAGAAATGAATTGCACCACAAACCAGATCACAACAGCAAGTCAAGTCCAAAAATGCCTCCGGTTGAACCCTCAAAAATTGTTTCGGGTCCAATAAAAATAAATCGGGTATGCTACCATAGTAGAATCAACATTCCGGACTTAATGAAATTATCGGATTTCATAAAAAAGATCTTTGTGATGAAATTACCCTCTCAGACCCCTTTAAAGACTTCAACTTTTAGCCCAAATTTTCAGAATAAAAACTAAGGTCCCTATGCTCTAAGTAAACACTCTACTAGATCAAACTTGACATTTCGAATGCAACAGAACTGGCGAAATTTTCATCTGACGCTCAGATCTCAAAATGTTGATCAAACTCAACTATCTCAATAAAACTCCCATTCAAGGCCTCAAATCGCGAAAATCACACCCGATCGCATTTGAAAATGTGTCAACCATTCTCATATTACAAACAAAGTATGAACACACTAAGGAAAAGAGCAAAACGGTCATTTAACTCAAAAAAGTAATTTCTCAAGAATAGGATTATTACATCTTTTCTATCAAAAGCACACAAATAAAAGCAAAAAAATGTACCAAAGATATAAGTGCTCTCCAATCTAAAATAAAAGCAAAAAGTAAGAAGATAAAAACATAGCCTTATCAAACACAAAGAAAGATAAAGATAATTAAATAGGCCAAATACAAATTATTAGTTTTTATCTACACTAAACATTCATCAGCCAGTAGAATTAAGTGAATTTCTCATTAGAGATTCAATTAAAAAATCTACCAAGAAAATTAAGCATTGCTCTAATAAATTCAGCCTTTTATATAATACATTACCTTCTTGTATCTCCTCATTGTTTTGTCTGAAGAAGAAAAGCTCACAAATTGTTGGAGGAATAAATAATCCAATGAAAGATCCTTTTTATGATATGAAAAAAGAAATTTTTATGATGCTGGTAGATCATGATAAAGAGTTTGCTTCTGAGATGATTGATTTAACTAAATTTTGTGTGAATTCCTTAAAATGATTTTTATTGATTAAGGATTACAAATTCTATATAATATTTTTAGAGATGTCACCCTTATATTCATAAGACTCTAGAAAATCAACTGTCTCAGTAATAAATTATTTTTCATGATCTACAAGTATCAAATCAACGTCTTCTATCATATCATAAAAAATAGCTTCCATTTAATTATCTATTCATTGAACAGTTTGCGAATTTTCTTTTTCAGAAAAGACAATGATAAGACACAAGAAAATAAATTATTACATATAAGGATGGATTTATTTGTATAAACAATGATATAACTCTTTTGATATATTTACTAATTAAATTTCTATTGCGGATTTCACATAATTCTACTGGCTGATGAGCATGTTTTGTATGGATAAAAAAAATATTGTTATTTAACCTATGGAAAGAAGCTCACCATGGAACATAGAGCGCAGATCGTAACTAAAATCGAGAGAAAGATCTAGCTTGTGAAGTTGAGAAGAGTCATCTTTGAAACTGAAAAAAAAATGAAAAACGGGGACAAACACAGCTGAGATAGAAAGAGAGAATCAACCAAAGAACTCATCACCTATGTAGATTAAAAAATATAATTTTTATTTGGGCTAGTTTCAAACATATACAATAAAATAATTATTTTACTATAAATATAGTCATGTTTCTATTTACAAAATAAATAGCCAAATTTGGCCCAGGGTAGATCATGGTCTCAAGACTACAAAGCTGAAATCGGCTCAAGGTAGGTCATGGGCTCAAGACAAAAAGTCCAAATCAGTCCAAGGCACACCATTTTTGCCTCCTTTCCTTTTTTCTATTGCAGCGTTATTTTTAAAAAATAATTATTATTCTGCTATTGTTTTTTGCTACATTTTTTTTATTAAAAAATTATAAGAAAAACTTTTTCATGCAATTCTTTTCATTTATCAATATTGTATAAATGGTGTATAAACATGTATATATAATGTACAAAAAATTGTGTAGTGTATATGTAATGAATCGATATTGTACAAATAGTGTATAAACGTGTACCAATATTGTATAAATAATGTATAAACATGTATACATGATGAATAAATAATTATGTAGTCTATATGTAATATATTGATATTGTATAAATGTGTATAATCATGTATCAATATTATATAAATAATTATATAATATATCGATATTTTATTGACTATCATGCATTCTCATCTTCATAAATAAAAGAATAAACCAAAAAATGACGTAAATGTTTATTTTTTCCACAAACGAAATGAAATAATTATAAAATATTTTTTTTAAAAAGCAAAAAAATAAATTAAAACAACAATTTTTTTGTTCTTTAAATAGCATGGCAAAATAATAATACTAATAAAAAGTTTTTTTTGGAAAAAAATAAGAAAGAAAATGGCCAAAGTAATGCAGCCGCCAAAATGACACTACTACGACAAATTAAAGGCAATGGCCATTTTTCTTAAGAAAAAAGGCCATAGCCATGTTTTTAGAGGAAAATAAATGTCGAATGGCTATAGGGCGTAATTATCCCTTTTTATTTATCATGTAATTTCACTTTTGTGTAAGAAGGAATATGCAAATAAGTCCGAATTTCACTAAAATTTATAAGAGTGCCTTTAAGATTAGAAGAAGGCTATATATTTATTTTTTGCGACTTGTACATATTTCTACACCTACTTTTATGTCATTTATGAATATAATTATTATTGTTCAAGAGAAAAACAAATACATGTGAAATATCACATGTATAACATTTGTAACACGTTTTTTTGCTCACTTGTACCAAAAATTCAAGCACTACTTTCATGTCGTTTATGAAAATAATTATTATTATTTAAGAAGAAAAATCATGTGATATCTCACATGTATAACATTCATATCATTTATTTCTAGAGCATCATTTAGAGTAGAAGACGGAGATTCATAAAGGACATTCCTTTAGTGGAGATTAGTAAGACAAACACATAGTGAAGAAAGAAAAATGGGAAAAACAATGATAACAAAAGTTAACAAATATATTATAATCTTCAAACATGAGAGACATGAAAAAAAATAGTGCATCCACATGTAAAGGGAAATGCAGAAGAACAAAGATTACATACATTAGAAATAGATGAGTTAAAATTCAGATGAGATACATTTATATATAATGCTCAAATTATGTTTTTGAATGCATCATTTTGAATGAAAAATTGCTTTCATAAAAGAGATCTCTTTAATTGAGATTATTTGTATATTAGCATAGGCGAATCCAAAATTTGAAAATATCGGAAACCCACTAGAAAAATTAAAATATTTCTAGAGTTAGGCATCAAAATCAGATCATCTAACATGAGAAAAGCTTAAACAACAAATATCACGACCCAAATCCAAGCCATGATGGCACCTACAATAACCCCCAAGTAGGCAAGCCAAACCCCACTCAAAAGTGGAAGTCAAACATCAAGTCAAATGAATAAATAATATCATAAGAAGGCGGAACCAGGAATAACATAATAAGAGAGATCGAACCATAGTATAGATTTGTAAATTCGATACAAAATTAACAAAAAGTCCTGAAAGTGACCAAAATGACGCTAGACCAAAGCCCGTGTTTTTCTAGCCTAGACTAAGTTTGAGGACCATAAGAAAGATTGAGAAAAGTGACTTGTTCCTATGTGTATGAGCCAACCTACGAGTCGTAGAAACTCCTACGGATCATAGGAGGAAATCGTAGCATTGGCATTGAGGTCTGGCCAAGTCTTTAAGTGAGTCTACGAGTCTATTGACGACTCGTACAGAAGTCGACGACCTGCAATAATGAGTCGTGGGATCAAGGCCTAACTTTTGAAAAATATAAGCCTTAGTAATCTAGCTACGAGTCGAAAATACGAATCGTAGAAAAGATCACGAGTCATAGAAATAACTCGTAGAGACCCTTGACACTTAGCCAACAAAATTCAAGACTCTATAAGTAAATTCTGCAAGTGAAGTTGATGACTCATCAAGGAGTCTACAAGCCATAGAAATGACTCGTAGAAGAGATTCAAAGACTCAAAAACTCAAAGTCTGAGAATGTTGACAAGACAAGAAGGTTCTATCACCCATAACACTTTCTACGATCGTGGACTTCACTCGTATAAACATTTATAGATTACAATCCAGTTCTACGACTCATCTCTTATGACCTGTAGAAGTGACTACGAGTCGTAGAACTGATCCGTAGACGGCCAGCGAAATATTTTATGAAGGGTATTTGTGTCTTTTTCCACACTTCTCCAACTAAAATCTTGACATTTTAGGACTAAATTAAGTCACTTATCAGTACCTAGTACGCATAATACTCTCATTAACATTTAGATTATTTGAGGGTGAGGATTTGAGAAGAGGAGAAAGACTAGGGTTCAAGTTCTTCGAGCAAGGTCTTCGAATTCTTGATTGTTCTTCATTCCAGTTAGGTAATGCTGAATTAAAACATGGATTTTGTTCCTTCATGTTTCCATGATTGTAATAGATTGATTGTGTACGGATTGAGTTTCCATGATTTTATTTCTTAAAAAATTCTTGTCTTAAAAAATATACATGTTGTACTGATTATTGATGACATATTGATTTTCTATGAATTGGTTCCATGAACACATGATTTGAACTACTTGTTTACTTAAACCCTAGAAATATGTTGATTGATATTGAATTGTATACATCTTAAGATTGAGTCTAAGCTTTGAATTATGAATTTATGATTGTGATTGAAATGTGAGTGTGATGATAGTATTGATAGTATCAACAAAATTGATAATCCTGAATGTTGTCATAAACGATTGCCTAAAACCTCTCTTAGCTAAATGATTGAGAATGATTGGGAAATTGATTAGTTGAAAGGATAGGTCTGATAGAACGAATGAGTTGAAAAGAGTCCAAAAGAGCCTTACTGATTTGGTTTGATTTGGATTGATTGTCTTATGATCTTAAGTCTTGGGAGAAGTATCGAGCACCAAATTGGGTAAGAGTAAGTAATAACTCAAACTCAATAACTACGTCGCCAAATTAAGATAAAATTGAACCGTTAATGTCAGATTTCCCCAAATTAATGTCCTATCATAATAGGACTTGATTAGTTATGGATCCATGATTGTTGATTCTTTCTTACCCTAGCAAGGTATGGACGGACGTGGCAACAACGCCAACTTATTATAGTATAACTGGTTCATTAGTGATGGTTGTCGTATAAGAAAAACTCTCATATACGTCTTTATAGTACTCTAATTTGGATTAGAATAGATGGGATTGGATTGGATTGATCGGTCTTTGTCTAAATCTTATTCTTGTTTAGACTTAAGACATCTTGATTGAGTTGTTCATTCTTCTAATTTGAGATTCTAAGTTTATTTGATTCTATCCTGACACATGTTTTATTCTGCTATTTTACATACTCATGTATTCCATGTATTGACGTCCATTTGAGCCTGTATTGTTTTATGATGCAGAGAGAGGTACTAGAGATCATCAACAGTTGCGTCGTGGAGGATCTATTCGCATTCAATTATTTGGTGAGTCCTTTTTGCTTTTGGAGGATACCCTATTTATCATTCTAGTTTGAGTTTAGTTTTCTTTATTTGATTTGAGGTAGCCATGAACCTGTCATTGGCACCACCTAGATTGTTGATAGAGGCTTCATAAACTAGAGTGTTGATGATGTTGATTCATTTATTTTGACTAGTTTTATTCTTTCTAGTTGTTGATTTGATAGATGGTTGGCCTTTGACTATATTTATGAATACTAATCTTAATGAAGTGAGTCTTCCGCTGATTGAATGAATGTGTGATTGGACTATTTCGGAGCACCCGGAATAACCTTCGAGCTCATCAATATCGGGTAATAACCCAAAATATGTATCAACGGGCCACGCGGAATTCACACCTCGAGCTTTCAATAGTGAATACAATTGTGTAGCCCAAAGTCAATAAAAGGGACGCACAAAATTATACCTCGAGCATATCAAAAACATGAAGTTCCATGAACAATGGGATTACTAGTATTTTTCCAGATCCTTATATTTATTCATTTACCAAAACCCCGGTCCTTTCATTTATTCATCTATTTAAACGGTTTTAATCATCAGTGAAGCAACCAAGGAAAGTAACATATCAAAAACATGCATTACTACAAACCGGGAAAAACTCCCGCCAAGGGCGTCAATTTACTAACTTGGCACTCCAGTGTATCAAAAGTACGGCCTCGGGCCCAACATTTCAATGTTATAAATAAGTAAAATACAAGCATAAACCGAAAACATACCAAAAAAGGCAACGAAACCAAACAAGTCAAACGAGCAGCATCTTAAGTTCAAGTCACCTAGAAGTAAGTTCTAAGGATGCTAAGCGATGCAACAAATCAAGAAAAACACCAAAACTAAAGTCTCAACGGCAAAGGATCAAAACTAGCACCAACAATGGCCATCAACTCCTATTCTACTTAAAAAGGCTACCAACACCTAGCACTAACCTAATCATACAACACTACTCATAATATACCAATTCTAATCGAGTCAAGTCTAAAGAGAAGAAACCATAGCCTAGCTCAAGGCCGAAACCACACACGAACCACTAAATTGGAGCTTTTCCTTTTCGGGCAGCCTCCGAAAATGCCACTCAATTAAATTATTGAAGAACAAATAAAAACAAAACAAACAATACCTATATTACCACAATTAAAATGGAATCAAAATTGGGTCAAAATTCAACATTGGCACTCGTACACAAAATTGAAAAACCAATTCCGTCACAAGGTCCCAAATAGCTCAAAGAACTTGTGCCCCAAAAATGGGCACATTCTGAGCACTAAAAAGGCTCAAATTAGTCCCACCAAAATCAAGTCCTAAGATGGTAAAAAATGGGAGATTTCAACGAAATTACACCAGAATACTGCTCTAATACGAATTGATAGCTTATCGGAGTCTACTACAATGTGAATGAACCAGGTCCCTTAACAATAATTAAAAAATGAAACAAACTAAGTAAAGACAATGCACACAATTTTACATGGAAAACCTCCTTGCTCAAGGAAAGAAAAACCACGACCTGTCCCACAAGATTTAGCAATCAACTTCACTAACCAAATGAGTCAAGATTCAGATTACAACTTCATACAACCTAGGAATTAAAGCATTAATCCCTTCCCTTTTGTAACACCCCTGTTACAAGGGAAAACTAAGCAATATCACTATTGTCCACTACCTCTGCTAACTCTTGTTGACATAGACTTTGAACACTCCGATCAAGCTAACACTAGCCATGACTTGGAACCTCTAACTACAACATGAAGTGGATCAATATTCCTTTATAACATAGGAATTGATCTTACAATTTTTATAACAAAAGACACAACATCAATAAACGACAGCTTGAAGCTTTCTTGCAAGTGACTCTATCAGGTCCCTTGTTGTCTTAGTGAAGTTGATCTATTCTTGAGAGAATCAATCTTTGTGTAATATCCTTGATTTGCAAAAACTAAGTTGTTTCATGTCCAAGGTTGTATGTTAACGTTGGACAGACATAACCTCGCTATCTTCTGATTGGTTGATTAGTCTGCCATCCTTTATTGTTTCTCCCAACCACAGCAAGTGGTGGCAGGCTTTGCATCTGGTCCTCAATAGTCTGGAATAAATTCTACTCATGGGGTCAGGCTCGTATATCAGGTCTCATAGTTTGTTAATTCATCAATACCTGAAATTAACAGTACCAAATAACAACTAACGATGTAGCCACTGTAGGCATCAAATAATCTTCAATGTTATCAACAATAATTAAGGTGACTTTCTAAGAGACCTGCACAACAATTTGTATATCATATCGAAGATAAAGATGCTAACAAATAGATGAAACACTAAGAAGGTCACCATTATAATTCAAACGGCAACCACAATGTTTTTTACCTGAAGGTAAAACTACAACTCTCATTCTTTAGCTCTATTGGTGTCAAAATACGCCAAAGTTCCATAAAAGTGCTAGATAGCTTCTAGGAGTTGCAATCACATAATTGTTTACCCCAAACTAATCCTTTTGCTGCCAATATCAACATAAAATACTATGCAACTAATTATAAATCCCTTAAGACATTGACAAAGCAACAAACCATCAACATATAACTAAGCGATGACAATCTATATGAGAAGATTCTTATATCGTTTCTAACCTATGGCAGCAGTTAAAGCAGACTAATACCAATAAAGGAAGCTTACATGCATACATATATATGACTCCAACAGCCAACTCCATCAACATCTATTTGCTATGAGTACAATAGTGATAAAGAACAAGTCGTATTAACTATACAATGAATAATACTCATTGAAGAAGGTTTGGCCTTAACATACCTATATGTTGATCCTAAGAAGCTTATACTATTTCTGCTCGTACACCTGTACTAATTAAACACCCTAACTACTTATAGCTTCTTACTGCGAGTTTCTCAAATAACTTACTTCATAAGAACTAATTTTCAGGGACTAATACTAACTCTTTAGCTTTTACAATCTTTAGCACTTACATAGACCTTATCATATATCTAAACCCCCGAGATTTCCTTATTTATAGTCTTTGGTCGCAGATGAACCATTAGTTTATAAATTGCTTTACTTCTCGATTAGACATGGCATTGAAGCAATTGAGTATATACGAGTCCCGACAAGGTATAGTCATTTCAAATAAAACAGAACAACAATATCTAGGAGCTCTACGAGCAATTCTTCAGTAGCACACTAGATTTAGAATTACTGTAATCAAAGAATCATGTCATAAAAAGGAAGGAATAGCCTTCACATTCCTTGACTTAGAGCTTAAATAACTTGATCTAGATAATTATCCTATCTGTGATCGAGTAAACAATCTTTTTATTTTGTCCACAACTTTACTAAAACGTACATCTCTCTGTATATATAACTTGTTGCACAGACTATATTTGCTAGTCATCAGTTGAAAGATGAAAGCACAGTGGAGCCTTATGTGTCAAAACAAACAAAATATGAAGTGACATCTTGTATTATGATGTATAAAAACTATAAACATTTGAATTGGAAAGATAACCACTTTGTTCAAATTTTCTTAAAAGAACTTCAGATCTGCTCCACATACAAAATACACATATATATAAATAGATATACAATGAATAACATGACGACCATTAATAAATTATTAAATATATAAAGTGACCATTCATTTATTACACCTATTGGTGTCCTAATTCTTTAGTTCCAGGTAGAGGGGGGTGTACAACACCACAGCTCCTCCTATCATTTACAGATGGGTGGGTCCATGTTACATATGTATCTGGATATTGCATAGATTCGGGATAAAATATTTATAACTTTCTAAATGTATCATAATAAGTAGAAAATTATTTTGAATAAAGCCTACCTCATTTGATAATAATTTCTTGACATAACTAGATTTACTATCTTTACGAAATTATCAATAAATCATAAAAATAATACATGCACAATTATATCATAACTAAACAACTTTTTCTCATACACATTTGAGGCATTTTTGGAGGAGGCTAAAAACACATCTTTATCAAATTCTAATTTAAATCAAGTATTTATAAATTATTCGCGGTGTTACGATAAAATTCTCAAATTTAGGATCGTAAGCTCTCTACACGGGAAGAAGGACCACCTTAAACACATGGGGTGTTACAAAACACATAAGGTCAACAATATCATATATCATCAAACAAGTCAAATAACTCAAAGATTCATGCAATAGAATGAAATGATGCAATGATATAGTGGAACGGTGGAATCAAGGTTGTCGCACAACCTGTCGTATAAACCATGTCGAGCTAAGTATTCTATACAAGGACCCATGGGGAACTGTTAGTTCAATACTCAATCACGATCTCAATGTCTCATCAACTTTCCACAGTAATGTCACGACCCGGGAGGGTACCCTAGACGTGACCGGCACTTGAAAACCATTTCTGACCTTCAAGCGAACCACTTAACTCAATCATTCTGTCATTCAGTCATATACGCTCAAAGGAAGGTTCAATTATAACATGTTATTTACAATATGGGGGCCGAAGGCCAAACATGTTTAACTCAACAAAATAAGTATAATAGGACTCCTCAAAATAACAGTCCAACCTCCCCACACTCTAGTCTATGAAGCCTCTACAAAGTTTAGGAGGTGCCAATGACAAGCCCATGGCTACCAAGAAATCAAAGTAAAGGAAACGACCACAAATCTATACGAGAAAGCTCAACATCCTCCGAAAATTAGGAGGACTCACCAACTAGCTGGGAGTGTATGTGGATCTTCAACGGAGCGCCGATTGATGATATATAGTACCTATCTCTAGATCATGAAACGATGCAGGCCAAATAGCGTCAGTACATGGAATGTACGAGTATGTAAAATGGCCGGATGAAACAAACATCAAGAAAACATCAACATCAACTTAGGATCTCAACTCATACATACATGACATTTCACTCAAGTGTCCTAAGTTTAACAAGAATAGTTTAGATGGGACTAACTCATAAACTACTCAACTCAACAGACTCGGAGCACTATCAAGACCTAAATGGGAGTTTCTCTTATCCGACAACCATCACCTATGAGCTAGTGATAGTACAATAATCAGACATTGTTGCCACATCCGTCCATACCTTGCCAGGGCATGAACGCCTCCCTAATCATGGATACCATCGATTAGTTAAGTTCTATCATTTCAGGATAATAAAATGAGAAACATCCGACTTTAACGGTTCGATTGTAACACCCCTCAAAATTTTTCCCTAAGATTCGGACCCTTCTTGTATTCGGATAGGGTCGAACTCGAGTATTGTGGAGCATTTGCAGGAGTTAAGACGAGTACTTGAGAAGTTGAGAAGTGCTAAAGGTGATGTGGGGTCACGAAGGACCCCTAGGACCAAGCTAAGTCCAAAAGATTAGTCGTGGCTAAGTTTTAGGATGAGTTCATATGAGGAGTTGACTTCTAATGATCCTATATTTTGAAAGACGACAATCTGGGTGGCCAACGACCCATCAAATTAAAGTTCATCGAGTCTTCTTTCCAACGCCACCAAGAATGTAATTTTTGGAGTTCGAAGTCAAATGATATGACGATCCTAAGATGAACTAGCACAGTAGAGATTTTCAGGCCTGGGTTGCAATTGCTGGAAAACTGGGCTTGGTGCCGCAGTGGCGCGATGCGCCACTATCGCGCCAGAAACATGCCTCAGTAGTTTGGGCTCTGGCGTGGCGCGCCACTAAAAGGTGTGCAGGGTTTTTTATGCCAATTTCCAGAACCTAGAAAATATTGGTCTTGGCGCTGTAAGGGCGCGATGCGCCACTATCGCACCAGAAACATGCCTCAGTAGTTTGGTCTCTGGCGTAGTGCGCCACTGCGAGGTATGCAGGTTTTAGGCGTAATCAGACTGGCACTATAATGGCGCGATGCGCCACTATCGCGCCAGGTATATTTTTGCCTATTTTTCAAACCTTTTGAGAAGGGGCAATTTGGGAACTTACCCAAATTATATATGTATTACCCTTGGTCTTTTGGGAACACATTTTACAGCCTCACTCTCTCTCTAAAAGCCCTAGGAGCTTCTCTCTCTCTCTTTTCTTCTTCTTCTTCTCCATTTCCAACAAGAAGAGTCCAAGAGCTTTAAGATTCGAGTTCTCCATTGAAGACCCAACACCAAGGTCTTCTTCAAGTCTTCACTAAGGTATGGAAGGCTACCCAAAACATGGGTTGAGTCCACCCATGTGCCCTACCCTTGCTTTGATATTAGATGTCTATGAAAATAGAGTTTCTTGGTATGGTTTAGGTTGGAATGAGTTTTACCCCCTATTTATTTAATGCTATATGTGTTGATGTTGTTGAGATAAGAAGTTCCTAAAACCTTCATGTTAGTATGAGTTGATGGAGATGACATGTTATTATGTTTTGTTGATCTCTTTAGCCATGTGGTTATGTTGCTTAAGTCAATTTCCTTAAATGTGTTATTCTACTTGTGTTGTTGAGCTAAAGTCATAGAGTTGTGATGAGTCTTGAGGAGATATCATAAATGCTTACCTAAATGAGGCTTGATTGAGTTAATTGGAGGATAGAATTGACGAGTGGATGAGGTCCTAAATGGAACTTGTCATTATGACTTAATTGAGTTGAAATGAGAATAGAGTTGATGAGTTAGCAATGTCCCACATGAAACTAGCCGTGAGGGCTTGTTTGAGATGATTGGAGGGAGTCTTATGAGCATAGAGTCATGGGAGGAGTATCGAGCACCAAGGCAGGTGAGAGTATAGTCCGTACTCGAACCCCAGAAACTACGCCGCCAACGTAGGTAGGGATGGAACTGTTAAAGTCGGATGCTTCCCATGGGATCGAACCATTAAAGTCGGATGTTTCTTATTTATTTATCCTGAAATGATAGGACTTGACTAATCGATGGTATCCATGATTAGGGAGGCGTTCATGCCCTGGCAAGGTATAGACGGATGTGGCAACAACGTCTGATTATTGTACTATCACCGGCTCATAGGTGATGGTTGTCAGATAAGAGAAACTCCCATTTAGGTCTTGATAGTGCTCCGAGTCAGTTGAGTTGAGTGGATTATGAGTTAGTCCCATCTAAACTATTCTTGTTAGACTTAGGACACTTGAGTGAGTTGTCATGTATGTAAGAGTTGAGACCCTGAGTTGATGTTGATGTTTCCTTGATGTTTGTTTCATCCGGCCATTTTACATACTCGTACATTCCATGTACTGACGCCATTTGGCCTGCATCGTTTCATGATGCAGAGACAGGTACTAGAGATCATCAACCGGCGCTTCGTTGAAGATCCACATACACTCCCAGCTAGTTGGTGAGTCCTCCTAGTTTCCAGAGGATGTTGAACTTTATTGTATAGTTTTGTTGTAGTTTCCTTTACTTTGATTTCTTGGTAGCCATGGGCTTGTCAGTGGCACCTCCTAGACTTTGATAGAGGCTTCATAGACTAGAGTGTGGGGAGGTTGAACTGTTATTTTGAGGAGTCCTATTATACTTATTTCGTTGAGTTAAACACGTTTGGCCTTTGACCCCCATATTGTAAATAGCATGTTATAATTGAGCCTTCTTTTGAGCGTATATGACTGAATGATGGAATGATTGAGTTAGGTGGTTTGCTTAATGGTCAAAAATGGCTTTCAAGTGCCGGTCATGTCTAGGGTACCCTCCCGGGGTGTGACAAACATGGTATCAGAGCCTAGAGTTCAAGTGTCCTGGGGAGTCTATAAAGCCGTGTCTAATAGAGTCTTGTTTATGGGTGTGTTGTGCACCAAACTTATAAGCAGGAGGCTATGGGACATTAGGAATTGTTTCCCCTCTTTCATACTCTGAATTCGTGCGATGGAGTTAAACTCTATGAAACTTCCCTTCTAATTCATGTGTTTATACGTTACAGATAATGCCTTCAAAACGTACTGCCAGCTAGAGAAATGTTGATAACGCCGAGATACGCCAATCAGAGGTATGCCCAACAACGGCTAGAGGCCGACTTGTAAGGTATGAGGAGGCGCCTCAAGTGCCTGCTACCCCACCTGCACCCATTTCAGAGGCAGAATTTCGAGGAGCAATTGTGATGCTCACTCAATTAATGGCTGCTCATAATAGTAACCAGAGTTCACTGGCTCTTAGCTCTAATTCGCAAGAGCCGTCTGCTGCCTCTAGAATTAGAGACTTTTTGAGGATGAATCCGCCTACATTCACGGGTTCTAAGGTTGATGAAGACCCTCAAAATTTTATCAATGAGATGTGGAAAATTTTGAAAGCTATGCATGTTACGGAAATTAAGGGGATTGAGTTGGTGTCTTATCAACTCAAGGATATGGAAAAAATCTGGTATAACCAATGGGAGCAAGGTAGGGGTGAGGATGCTGAACCTTCTAGGTGGGATAAATTTGAGGGAGCCTTTCTTGACCACTTCTTTCCCCGAGAATTGAGGGAAGCGAAAGTGGAGGAATTTGTGAATCTGAGACAAAAGGGTATGACTGTTAATGAGTATGGCCTGAATTTCATCCAGCTATCTAGGTATGCTCCAGAAATGATCCCAGATATGAGGTCAAAGATGAAGAAGTTCATCTCTAGATTAGGGAGGCATGTGAAAAAGGAGTTCAAAGCAACATTATTGATCTCGGATATAGATATTTCTAGATTAATGGTGTATGCTCAACAGGTAGAGGATGAGAAAAGAAGAGACAGAGAAGAGCACCTGAGCAAGAAGGTAAAATCAGCGGGCCATGAGAGTGAACAGAGGCAAAACAAGGGCAACAGGTCCTTCTTCAAGAAGAGGCCTTCCAACTATGCCTCATCTACCGCCAATGCTTCTATGCCGCAGAATAGGTATGATTGGCAGGGACAGAGTCGCCAGAAACTCAGACCCCAGAGTTCTCAATCCCAGGCCAGCATAAGTCAAGGCTCGCGAGGGAAGCCACCATACGGCAAGTGTGGTAGGCTCCACTTAGGAGAATGCAGAGCAGGAAGGGTTGGTTGTTATAAATGCGGCCAAATGGATGATTTTCAGAGGGAGTGCCCGACAGGGGGAAACAGATTCCAGCATTCTGCCACTGCACCACCGGCTAGGGGTAACTAGAGGGGCACTACTTCAGGTACGAGTGGAGGTACAAACCGCCTGTATGCCATGGGTAGTCGCCAAGATTAAGAGAACTCTCCAAACGTCGTGACGGGTATGATTCGAGTCTCTTCTCTTGATTGTTATGTGTTGATGGATCCGGGTGCCATCCTATCTTTTGTGACTCCTTATGTGGCTAATAAATTCGATAAAGTTCCTGAATATCTTCTTGAGCCTTTTAGTGTAACCACTCATGTGGGTGATTCTGTCTTAGCTGAGAGAGTCTATAGAGATTGCACTGTGTCAATTCATCACAGGGATACCTTGGCTAACTTGGTTGAGTTGGACATAGTTGATTTTGATGTGATCCTTGGCATGGACTGGCTTTATGTCTGTTATGCCTCCATTGATTGTAGGACTCGAATTATTAAGTTCACATTCCCAAATGTAGCTGCCATAGAATGGAAGGGTAGTCCGGTTATGCCTAAGGGTAAGTTTATTTCTTACCTTAGGGCCAGGAAGCTAATCTCAAAAGGGTGTATCTATCACCTTATCCGAGTGAAATATGGCAATATTGAGTCTCCATTTCTCGAGTCGGTCCCGATTGTCAATGAGTTTCCCGACGTCTTTCCTGAGGATCTGCCTGGAGTCCCTCCTGATAGGGAGATCGAATTTAGGATTGATGTTCTTCTTGACACCCAGCCTATCTCAATCCCTCAATATAGAATAGCTCCAGCCGAGTTGAAGGAGTTGAAAGAACAGTTGAAGGACTTGTTAGATAAGGGATTCATTAGGCCGAATGTCTCACCATGGGGTACTCCGGTCCTATTCGTGTGAAAGAAAGATGGGTCCCTTAGAATGTGTATTGACTACAGGCAGCTGAATAAGGTCACCGTAAAGAACAAATACCCTCTCCCTAAAATAGACGACTTATTCGATCAACTTCAGGGTGTCACTTGCTTCTCAAAGATAGACCTGAGATCTGGCTACCATCAATTAAATGTGAGGGAGTGTGATATTCCAAAGACAGCGTTTCGGACCCATTATGGCCATTTTGAATTTTTGGTCATGTCCTTCGGGTTGACTAATACCCCCGCAGCTTTCATGGATCTTATGAACCGAGTGTTTAAACCATATCTTGATATATTTGTGATTATATTCATAGATGATATTCTGGTCTACTCCAAGAATAAAGAGGAGCACGCCTATCATCTTAGAGTTGTTCTACAAACCTTGGGAGACCAGGTATTGTATGCAAAGTTCTCTAATTGTGAATTTTGGCTTGCATCAATGGCCTTCTTAGGCCACATTGTATCTGGAGACGATATTCAGGTTGACGCCCAGAAGATTGAAGCTGTGAAGAATTGGCCCAGACCCACATCCCCGATAGAGATAAGAAGCTTCTTGGGTATGGCTGGCTATTATCAAAGGTTTGTATAGGGATTCTAATCCATATCATCACTACTGACTAAGCTGACTCAAAAGAAGGCTAAGTTACAATGGTTCGATGCTTGTGAGGAGAGTTTCTAGAAATTGAAGACCAAGCTAACCACTGCTCCTGTCCTGACCTTGCCTGATGGAACAGAGGGCTTTGTGGTCACTGTGATGCATCCAGAATTGGTTTGGGTTATGTGTTGATGCAAAGGGGGAAGGTGATAGCCTATGCTTTGAGACAGCTTAAGGTTCATGAGAGGAATTATCCAACTCATGACCTTGAGCTGGCAGCTGCAGTATTCACACTTAAAATCTGGCGCCACTACTTGTATGGAGTGCATGTTGACGTATTCACCGATCACAAGAGCTTACAATATATCTTCATCCAGAAAGAACTCAACCTGAGGCAAATGAGATGGCTTGAGCTACTCAAGGACTACGATATGAGCATTCTCTATCATCCAAGTAAAGCTAATGTTGTTGTTGATGCTCTTAGCAGATTGTCTATGGGTAGTACTGCCCATGTGGAGGAGGGAAGGAGGGAATTGGCGAAGGAGGTACATCGATTATCCCGATTGGGAGTTCGACTCAAAAAGAACAATGAAGGTGGAGTAAACATTCGAGATGAGGCTACGTCCTCACTTGTAGCAGAGGTAAAGGAGAAACAAGATCAGGATCCCATCCTCCTCCGGTTGAAAGAAGTTGTTCACAAATAAGGGGTGATGGTTTCACCAAAAGGGGTGATGGTGTGTTGAAGTACTAAAGTAGATTGTGTGTACCTAATGTCGATGATGTTCGAGAGAGGATTATGGCCGAAGTGCATAGTTCTAGCTACTCTATTCATCCAGGCTCCACAAAAATGTATCATGACTTGAGGAAAATCTATTGGTGGAGTGGGATGAAGAGGGATATTGCAGAATTTGTTTCCAAGTGCCCGAATTGCCAACAGGTGAAGGTTGAGCATCAAAGGCTATGTGGTTTAGCCCAAAAACATAGAAATTCCAGAATGGAAGTGGGAGATGATCAACATGGACTTTATTACAGGCTTGCCGAGGTCCCGAAAGCAACACAATTCCATTTGGGTGATTATGGATAGAATGACGAAATCAGCTCACTTCTTGGTGGTTAAGACTACTGACACCGTAGAAGATTATGCAAAGTTGTACATACAGGAGATCGTCAGATTGCATGGGGTCCCTTTGTCTATCATCTCAGACAGAGGAGCCCAATTCACTTCCCAATTTTGGAAATCCTTTCAAAAAGGATTAGGTTCGAAGGTGAACTTGAGTACAGCCTTCCATCCTCAGACAGATGGCCAAGTAGAGTGCACCATCCAGACATTGGAAGATATGTTGAGGGCATGTGTGCTTGACTTCGAGGGAAATTAGGATGATCACTTACCTCTCATAGAGTTTGCATATAACAATAGCTATCATGCAAGCATCCAAATGGCTCCTTATGAAGCTTTATATGGGAGGAGGTGTAGATCGCCCATTAGGTGGTTTGAAGTTGGTAAGATTGAGTTGATTGGGCCTGACTTTGTTCACTAAGCCATAGAGAAGGTGAGAGTTATCCAAGATAGGCTAAAGACAGCCCAAAGCCGCCAAAAATCTTACACCGATGTAAGGAGGAGAGACTTGGAGTTTGAGGTAGGTGATTGGGTGTATTTGAAAGTGTCATCCATGAAGGGTGTCATGAGGTTTGGAAGGAAAGTAAAGCTCAGTCCTCGATATATTGGTCCTTACCAGTTTTTTAGGCGGATTGGGAGTGTTGCTTATGAGTTGGAGTTACCTTCAGAGCTAGCCTCTATTCATCCGGTATTCCACGTTTTGATGTTGAAGAAATGCTTGGGCAATCCCTTGTTGGTAGTCCCCATTGATAGCATTGGAATTAAGGATAGCTTGTCTTATCAAGAGGTTCCAGTCCAAATTATTGATCGCCAAATTCGCAAATTGAGGAACAAAGAGGTCGCCTTAGTCAAAGTCCTGTAGAGGAACCAATTTGTTGAGGAAGCCACATGGTAAGCGGAGTATGCCATGAAATCTAAATATCCACATCTATTCGTGCCTACCGATGAGAATGTTGAAGGTAATGCCCATTTCCTTGACTTGAATTCATTTGTGCATTTTGAGTCCGGATTGATAATTGTTTAAGAATTTGATTGATTAAATGACTAAATTCTTGATTGTGATTTGCGCCCCGAGTCCATTCCTGGTTACCCGTTATTCGAGGACAAATGACCCAATGGAGAGATAATGTAACACACTTTAAAAATTTTCCCTAAGATTCGGACCTTTCTTATATTCGGGTAGGGTCGAACTCGAGTATTGTGGAGCATTTGAAGGAGTTAAGACAGGTCCTTGAGAAATTGAGAAGTGCTAGAGGTGATGTAGGGTCACGAAGGACCCCTAGGACCAAGCTAAGTCCAAAAGATTCGTTGTGGCTAAGTTTTAAGATGAGTTCATATGAGGGGTAGACTTCTAACGATCCTATATTTTAAAAAATGACAATCTGGGTGGCCCCCAACCCATCAAATTAAAGGTCGTCGAGTCTTCTTTCCAACGCAACCAAAAATGTAATTTTTGGAGTTCAGAGTCAAAAGATATGACGATCCTAAGATGAACTAGCACAGTAGAGATTTCCAGGCCTGGGTTGCAATTGTTGGAAAACTGGGATTGGCGCCGCAGTGGCGCAATGCGCCACTATTACGCCAGAAACATGCCACAGTAGTTTCGGCTCTGGCGCGGCGCGCTACTAAAAGGTGTGCAGGGTTTTTCAAGCCAATTTCCAGAACCCAGAAAATATTGGCCTTGGCGCTGTAAGGGCATGACGCGCCACTATAGCACCAGAAACATGCCTCAGTAGTTTGGTCTCTGGCGCGGCGCGCCACTGCGAGGTGTGCAGGTTTTAGGCATAATCAGCCTTGCGCTGCAATGGCGTGATGCGCCACTATCGTGCCAGGTGTATTTTTGCCTATTTTTCAAACCTTTTGAGAAGGGGCAATTTGGGAACTTACCCAAATTATATATGTATTACCCTTTGTCTTTTGGGAACATATTTTACAGTCTCACTCTCTCTCTAAAAGACCTAGGAGCTTCTCTCTCTCTCTCTTCTTTTTCTTCTTCTTCTCCATTTACAACAAGAAGAGTTCCAAGACCTTCAAGATTCGAGTTCTCCATTGAAGACCCAACACCAAGGTCTTCTTCAAGTCTTCACTAAGCTATGTAAGGCTATCTGAAACATGGGTTGAGTCCACCCATGTGCCCTACCCTTGCTTTGAGATTAGATATCCATGAAAATGGAGTTTCTTTGTATGGTTTAGGTTTGAATGAGTTTTCCCCCTATTTATTTGATGCTATATGTGTTGATGTTGTTGAGCTAAGAAGTTTCTAAAACCTTCATGTTAGTATGAGTTGATGGAGATGACCTGTTATTATGTTATGTTGATCTCTTTAGCCATGTGGTTATGTTGCTTAAGTCAATTTCCTTAAATGTGTTATTCTACTTGTGTTGTTGAGCTAAAGTCATAGAGTTGTGATGAGTCTTGAGGAGATATCATAAATGCTTACCTAAATGAGGCTTGATTGAGTTATTTGGAGGATAGAATTAACGAGTGGACGAGGTCCTAAATGGAACTTGCCATTATGACTTAATTGAGTTGAGATGAGAATAGAGTTGATGAGTTGGCAATGTTCCACATGAAACTAGCCGTGAGGGATTGTTTGAGATGATTGGAGGGAGTCTTATGAGCATAAAGTCATGGGAGGAGTATCGAGCACCAAGGCAGGCGAGAGTATAGTCCGTACTCGAACCCCAAGAACTACGCCGCCAACATAGGTAGGGATGGAACCGATAAAGTCGGATGCTTCCCATGGGATCGAACCGTTAAAGTTGGATGTTTCCCATTTATATGTCCTAAAATGATAGGACTTGACTAATCGATGGTATCCATGATTAGGGAGACGTTCATGCCCTGGCAAGGTATGGACGGACGCGGCAACAACGTCTAATTATTGTACTATCACCGGCTCATAGGTGATGGTTATCGGATAAGAGAAACTCCCATTTAGGTCTTGATAGTGCTCTGAGTCAGTTGAGTTGAGTGGCTTATGAGTTAGTCCCATCTAAACTATTCTTGTTAGACTTAGGACACTTGAGTGAGTTGTCATGTATGTATGAGTTGAGACCCTGAGTTGATGTTGATGTTTTCTTGATATTTGTTTCATCCGACCATTTTACATACTCGTACATTACTGTACTGACGCCATTTGGCTTGCATCGTTTCATGATGCAGAGACAGATACTAGAGATCATCAACCGGCGCTCCATTGAAGATCCACATACACTCCCAGCTAGTTGGTAAGTCCTTCTAGTTTCCAGAGGATGTTGAACTTTATTGTATAGTTTTGTTGTAGTTTCCTTTACTTTGATTTCTTGGTAGCCATGGGCTTGTCATTGGCACCTCTTAGACTTTGATAGAGGCTTCATAGACTAGAGTGTGGGGAGGTTGAACTATTATTTTGAGGAGTCCTATTATGCTTATTTCGTTGAGTTAAACACGTTTGGCCTTCGGCCCCCATATTGTAAATAGTATGTTATAATTGAGCCTTCCTTTGAGCGTATATGATTGAATGACGGAATGATTGAGTTAGGTAGTTCGCTTGACGATCAGAAATGGCTTTCAAGTGCTGGTCACGTCTAGGGTACCCTCTCGGGGCGTGACATCGATCTCATAGGAAGTATTCGACTTTAACGGTTCCATCCCTACCTACGTTGGCGGTGTCATTTCTGGGTTCTAGTATGGACTATACTCTTACCCGCTTTGGTGCTCGATACTCCTCTCATGACTCCATGCTCATAAGACTCCCTCCAATCATCTCAAATAAGCCCTCACGGCTAGTTTCATGTGGGACATTGCCAACTCATCAACTCTATTCTCATTTAAACTCAATTAAGTCATAATGGCAAGTTCCATTTAGGACCTCGTCCACTCCTCAATTCTATCCTCCAATTAACTCAATCAAGCCTCATTTAGGTAAGCGTTTATGATATCTCCTCAAGACTCATCACAACTCTATGACTTTAGCTCAACAATTTGAGTAGAATAACACATTTAAGGAAATTGACTTAAGCAACATAATCACATGGCTAAAGAGATCAACAAAATATAATAACAAGTCATCTCCATCAACTCATACTAACATGAAGGTTTTAGGAACTTCTTAGCTCAACAACATCAACATAAACAAACTCAAATTTATAGGAGACAAAACTCATTCAAGCATAAACCATACCAAGAAACTCCATTTTCATGGACATCTAACCTCAAAGTAAGAGTAGGGCACTTGGGTGGACTCAACCCATGTTTTGGATAGCCTTACATACCTTAGTGAAGACTTGAAGAAAAACTTGGTGTTAGGTCTTCAATGGAGAACTCGAATCTTGAAGCTCTTGGAACTCTTCTTGTTGGAAATGGAGAAGAAGAAGAAGAAGAGTGAGAGAGAGGAACTCTTAGGGCTTTTTAGAGAGAGAGAGTGGATGCAAAATATGATCCCAAAATGGTCTAGGGTGATACATATATAATTTGGGACAATTCCCAAATTTCCCCTTCTCAAAAGTTCTGAAAAATGAGCAAAAATGCTCCTGGCGCGATAGTGGCGCATCGCACCATTGCAGCGCCAGGCCGATTATGCCTAAAACCTTCACATCTCATAGTGGCATGCCGCATCAAGGACCAAACTACTGAGGCACATTCTTGGCGCGATAGTGGTGCATCGCGCCCTTACAGCGCCAAGGCCATATTTTCTAGGTTCTAGAAATTGGCTTTGAAAAACCCTACACACCTCGTAGTGGCGCGCCGCGGTAGGGGACAAATTACTGAGGCGTGTTCCTGGCGCGATAGTGGTGCATCGCGCCACTGCAGCGCCAAGCCCAGTTTTCCAGCAATTGCAACCCAGGCCTAAAAATCCCTGCCATGCTAGTTCGTCTTAGGATCGTCATATCTTTCGACTCCGAACTCCAAAAATTATATTCTTGGTGGCGTTGGAAAGAAGACTCAACAACCTTTAATTTAATAGGTCATGGGCCACCCAGATTTTCGTCATTCAAAAGATAGGGTCATTAGAAGTCGACCCCTTAAATGAACTCATCTAAAAACGTGGGCATGACTAACCTTTTGGACTTAGCTTGGTCCTAGGGGTCCTTCATGACCCCACATCACCTCTAAAGCTCGCAATTCCTCAAAAACTCATCTTAACTCATGCAAATGCTCCCCAATACTCGAGTTCGATGCTACCCGAATACAAGAAAGGTTCGGATCTTAGGGAAAATTTTAAGGGGTGTTACATTATCTCCCCCTTGGGATCATTCATCCTCGAATGACGAGTAACCAAGAATAGACTCGGGGTGCAAATCACAATCAAAATTCAGTCATTCAATCAATCAAATTCTCAATCAATTATCAATCAAGACTCAAAATGCACAAATGAATTCAAGTCATGGAAATGGGCATTACCTTCAACATTCTCATCGGTAGGCACGAATAGATGTGGATATTTAGATTTCATAGATTCCTCCGCTTCCTATGTGGCTTCCTCAACAAATTGATTCCTCTACAAGACTTTAACTGAGGCAATCTCTTTATTCCTCAATTTGCAGATTTGGCAATCAAGAATTTGGACCAGAACCTCTTCATAGGATAAGCTATGCTTAAATCCGATGCTATCAATGGGGACTACCAACGAGGGATCACCAAAGCACTTCTTCAACATTGAAATGTGGAATACTAGATGAATAGAGGATAGCTCTGAAGGTAACTCTAACTCATAAGCAACACTCCCAATCCTCCTCAAAATCTGGTAAGGACCAATATATCGAGGACTAAGCTTCCCCTTCATGGGTGACACTTTTAAGTATACCCAATCACCCACCTCAAACACCAAGTCTCTACTCCTCACATCGGTGTAAGATTTTTGGCGGCTTTGGGCTGTCTTTAGCCTATCTTTGATAACTCTCACCTTCTCCATGGCTTGGTGAACAAAGTCAGGCCCAATCAACTCAACCTCACCAACTTTAAACCACCCAATGGGCGATCTACACCTCCTCCCATACAAAGCTTCATAAGGAGCCATTTGAATGCTTGCATGATAGCTATTGTTATATGCAAACTCTATGAGAGGTAAGTGGTCATCCCAATTTCCCTTGAAGTCAAGCACACATGCCTCAACATATCTTCCAATGTCTGGATGGTGCACTCTGCCTGGCCATCTGTTTGGGGATGGAAGGCTGTACTCAAGTTCACCTTCAAACCCAGTCTCTTCTGAAAGGATTTCCAAAATTAGAAAGTGAATTGAGCTCCTTTGTCTGAGATGATAGACAAGGGAACCCCATGCAGTCTGACGATCTCTTGAATGTAGAACTTTGCATAATCCTCTGCACTGTCAGTAGTCTTCACCGCCAAGAAGTGAGCTGATTTCATCATCCTATCCACAATTACCAAAATCGAATCATGTTGCTTTCGGGACTTCAACAACCCAATGATAAAGTCCATGTTGATCATCTCCCACTTCCATTCTGGAATTTCTATGTTTTGAGCTAAACCACATAGCCTCTGATGCTCGACTTTCACCTGTTGGCAATTCGGACACTTGGAAACAAATTCTACAATATCTCTCTTCATCCCACTCCACCAATAGACTTCCCTCAAGTTGTGATACATTTTTGTAGAGCCGGGATGGATAGAGTATCTGGAACTATGCACTTCAGCCATAATCCTTCCTCGAACACCATCGACATCTGGCACACACAATCTACTTTGGTACCTCAACACACTATCTCCCCCTTTGGTGAAAACCCTCACCCCTGGTTTGTGAACAACTTCTTTCAACCGGAGAAGGATGGGATCCTGATCTTGTTTCTCCTTTACCTCTGCTACAAGTGAGGACGTAGCCCCATCTCGAATGTTTACTCCACCTTCATTGTTTTCTTCTATTCGAACTCCCAATCGGGCTAATCTATGTACCTCCTTCGCTAATTCCCTCTTTCCTTCCTCCACATGGGCAATGTTACCCATAGACAACCTGTTAAGAGCATCCACAACAACATTAGCTTTACTTGGATGGTAGAGGATGCTCATGTCATCGTCCTTGAGTAGCTCGAGTCATCTCCTTTGCCTTAGATTGAGTTCATTCTGATTGAATACATATTGTAAGCTCTTGTGATCGGTGAATACATCAACATGCACTCCATACAAGTAGTGGCGCCAGATTTTAAGCGCAAATACCACAGCTGCCAACTTAAGGTCATTAGTTGGGTAGTTCCTCTCATGAAACTTAAGCTGTCTTGAAGCATAGGCTATCACCTTCCCCCTTTGCATTAACACACAACCCAAACCAATTTTGGATGCATCACAGTAGACCACAAATCCCTCTGTTCCAGCGGGCAAGGTCAGGACAGGAGTAGTTGTTAGCTTGGCCTTTAGTTTCTGGAAACTCTCCTCACAAGTATCGGACCATTAGAATTAGCCTTTTTTTAGGTTAGCTTAGTCAATGGTGATTATATGGATGAGAATACCTCTACAAACCTTCGATAGTAGTCGACCAAACCCAAGAAGCTTCTTATCTCTGTCGGGGATGTGGGTTTGGGCCAATTCTTCACTGCTTCGATTTTCTGAGCATCAACCTGAATACCATCTCTAGATACAATGTGGCCTAGGAAAGCCACTGATGCAAGCCAAAATTCACATTTGGAGAACTTTGCATATAATACCTAGTCCTTTAGAGTTTGCAAGATGACTCTAAGATGATGGGCGTGCTCCTCCTCATTCTTGGAGTAAACCAAAATATCATCTATGAATACAATCACAAACATATCAAAATATGGTTTAAATACCCAGTTCATGAGATCCATAAAAGCTACGGGGGCATTAGTCAACCCAAGGGACATGACCAAGAATTCAAAGTGGCCATAGCAGATCCGAAATGCTGTTTTTGGAATATCGCACTCCCTCACTTTCAACTAGTGGTAGCCCGATCTTAGGTCTATCTTTGAGAAGTAAGTGGTACCTTGAAGTTGGTCAAATAAGTCATCTATTCTGGGGAGAGGGTACTTATTCTTTATGGTGACCTTGTTCAGCTGCCTGTAATTAATGCACATCCTAAGGGACCCATCTTTCTTCCGCACAATTAGGATGGGAGCGCCCTATAGTGAGACACTCAGCCTAATGAATCCCTTATCTAACAAGTCCTTCAACTACTTTTTCAACTCTTTCAACTTAGCTAGAGCCATTCTATATAGAGGGATTGAGATAGGTTGGGTATCAGGAAGAACATCAACCCCAAAGTCGATCTCCCTATCTGGAGGGACTCCAGGCAGATCTTCAGGAAAGACATCAGGAAACTCGTTAACAATCGGGACCGACTCAATAGATAGGGGCTCAATATTGTCATCTTTCACTCGGATAATGTGATAGACACACCCCTTTAAGATTATCTTCCTGGCACTAAGGTAAGAAATAAACTTACCCTTAGGCACGACAGGACTCCTCTTCCACTCTAGGACTACCTCATTCAGGAATTTGAACTTAACAATCCGAATCCTACAATCAATAGAGGCATAACAGACATAAAGCCAATCCATGCCAAGGATCACATCGAAATCAACCATGTCCAACTCAACTAAGTCAGCCAAGGTATCCCTGTGATGAATTGACATGGTGCAATCTCTATAGACTCTCTCAGCTAAGATAGAATCACACACAAGAGTAGCTACACTAAAAGGCTCAAGAAGACATTCAGGAATTTTATTGAATTTACTAGCCACGTAAGGAGTCACAAAAGATAGTGTGGCACCCGGATCCATCAAAACATAACAGTCAAGAGAAGAGACTCGAATCATACCCGTTACGACGTTTGGAGAGTTCTCTTGGTCTTGGTAACTACCCATGGCATATAAACGGTTTGCACCTCCCCTCGTGCCTGAAGTAGTGCCCCTCTGATCACCCCTAGCCGGTGGTGCAGTGGTAGAATCCTGGGCTCTGTTTCCCCTTGTTGAACACTCCCTCTGAAAATGATCCATTTGGCCGCATTTATAACAACCAACCCTTCCCGCTCTGCATTCTCCCAAGTGGAGCCTACCACACTTTTCGCATGGTGGATTCCCTCTCGAGCCTTGACTTACGCTGGCCTGGGATTGAGAACCCTGGGGTCTGAAACTCTAGCAACTCTGTCCCTGCCGATCATACCTGTTCTACGGCATAGGTGCACTTGCTGGGGATGAGGCATAGTTAGAAGGCCTCTTCTGGAAGAAGGACATATTGCCCTTGTTCTGCCTCTGTTCATTCTCATTATCAGGTGACTTTACCTTCTTGCTCAAATGCTCCTCTCTGTCTTTTCTCTTCTCATCCTCTACCTGTTGAGTATACACCATTAATCTGGAAATATCCATATCTGAGATCAACAATGCTGCTTTGCATTCTTTCTTTATATGCCTTCCTAATCCGGAGATGAACTTCCTCATCTTTGACCTCACATATGGGATCATTTTTGCAGCATACCTGGACAGCTGGATGAACTTCAAGCCATACTCCTTAACTTTCATACCCTCCTACTTCATATTTACAAACTTCTCCACCTTCGCTTCCCTCAATTCTTGGGGAAAGAAGTGGTCAAGAAAAGCTCCTTCAAATTTATCCCACATAGCAGGTTCAGCATCCTCACCTCTACCTTGTTCCCATTGGTTATACCAAATTTTTTCCACATCCTTGAGTTGATAAGACACCAACTCAACCCCCTCAATTTCCGTAGCATGCATAGCTTTAAGAATTTTCCACATCTCATCAATAAACTTTTGGGGGTCTTCATCCACCTTGGAACCCGTGAATGCTGGCGGATTCATCCTCAGAAAGTCTTTAATTCTAGTGGCAGCAGATGGTTCTTGGGAACTAGAGCTAAGAGTCGGCGAGCTCTGGTTACCATTTCGGGCAGCCATTAAGTGCGTAAGCATTGCAATCGCCCCACGAAATTCTACCTCTGATGTGGGTACAGATGGGGTAGTAGGCACTTGAGGCGCCTCCGCATACCTCGTAGGTTGGCCTCTAGCCCTTGCCGGGCGCACCTCTAATTGGGGCATCTCGGCGTTATCAACATTTCTCTGGCTAGTCATACATTTAGGAGGCATCATCTGTAACGTACAAATGCACGAATTAGAAAGGAGTTTTATAGATTTTAACTCTATCGCACGAATTCAGAGTATGAAAGAAGTGAAACAATTTCTAATGTCCTATAGCCTCTTGATTATAAGTGTGGTGCACAACACACCCATAAGCAAGACTTTACTAGACCCGGCTTCATAGACTCCCTAGGACTCTTGAACTCTGGGCTCTGATACCATGTTTGTCATGCCCCGGGAGGGTACCCTAGACATGACCGGCACTTGAAAGCCATTTCTGACCTTCAAGTAAACCACCTAACTCAATCATTCCGTCATTTAGTCATATACGCTCAAAGGAAGGTTCAATTATAACATGCTATTTATAATATGGGGGCCGAAGGCCAAACATATTTAACTTAACAAAATAAGTATAATAGGACTCCTCAAAATAACATTCCAACCTCCTCACACTCTAGTCTATAAAGCCTCTATCAAAGTCTAGGAGGTGCCAATGACAAGACCATGGCTACCAAGAAATCAAAGTAAAGGAAACAACAACAAAGCTATACGAGAAAGCTCAACATCCTCTAGAAATTAGGAGGACTCACCAACTAGCTGGGAGTGTATGTGGATCTTGAATAGAGCACCGGTTGATGATCTCTAGTACCTGTCTCTGCATCATTAAACAATGCAGGCCAAATGGCGTCAGTACATGGAATGTACGAGTATGTAAAATGGAAGAATGAAACAAATATCAAGAAAACATCAACATCAACACAGGATCTCAACTCATACATACATGATAACTCACTCAAGTGTCCTAAGTCTAACAAGAATAGTTTAGACGGGACTAACTCATAAGCCACTCAACTCAACTGACTCGGAGCACTATCAAGACCTAAATGGGAGTTTCCCTTATCCAACAACCATCACCTATGAGCCAGTGATAGTACAATAATCAGACATTGTTGCCACGTACGTCCATACCTTTCCAGGGCATGAACGCCTCCCTAATCATAGATACCATCTATTAGTCAAGTCTTATCATTTCAGGAAAATAAAATAGGAAATATCCGACTTTAACGGTTCAATCCCATGGGAAGCATCCGACTTTAATGGTTCCATCCCTACCTACATTTGTGGCGTACTTTCTGGGGTTTGAGTATGGACTATACTCTTACCCACTTCGATGATCGATACTCCTCCCATGACTCCATGCTCATAGGACTACCTCAAATCATCTCAAACAAGCCCTCACGGCTAGTTTCATGTGGGACATTGCCAACTCATCAACTCTATTCTCATTTCAACTCAATTAAGTCATAATGGCAAGTTCCATTTAGGACCTCATCCTCTCGTCAATTCTATCCTCCAATTAACTCAATCAAACCTCATTTAGGTAAGCGTTTATGATATCTTCTCAATACTCATCACAACTCTATGACTTTAGCTCAACAATTCGAGTAGAATAACACATTTAAGGAAATTGACTTAAGCAACATAATCACATGGCTAAAGAGATAAACAAAACATAATAACAAGTCATCTCCATCAACTCATACTAACATGAAGGTTTTAGGAACTTCTTAGCTCAACAACATCAACATAAACAAAGTCAAATTTATAGGAAACAAAACTCATTCAGGCATAAACCATACCAAGAAACTCTATTTTCATGGACATCTAACCTCAAAGTAAGACTAGGGCACATGGGTGGACTCAACCCATGTTTTGGATAGCCTTACATACCTTAGTGAAGACTTGAAGAAAACCTTGGTGTTGGGTCTTCAATGGAGAACTCGAATCTTGAAGCTCTTGGAACTCTTCTTATTGGAAATAGAGAAGAAGAAGAAGAGAGAGAGAAGAACCCCTAGGGATTTTTAGAGAGAGAGTGGCTGCAAAATATGATCCCAAAATGGTCTAGGGTGATACATATATAATTTGGGATAATTCCCAAATTGCCCCTTCTCAAAAGTTTTGAAAAATGAGCAAAAATGCTCCTGGCACGATAGTGGTGCGTCGCGCCATTGCAGCGCCAGGCTGATTACGCCTAAAACTTGTACATCTCATAGTGGCGCGCTGCGCCAAGGACCAAACTACTGAGGCACATTCTTGGCGCGATAGTGGCGCATCGCGCCCTTACAGCGCCAAGGCCATATTTTCTAGGTTCTAGAAATTGGCTTGAAAAACCCTACACACCTCGTAGTGGCGCGCCGCGGTAGGGGACAAATTACTGAGGCGTGTACCTGGCGCGATAGTGGTGCATCGCGCCACTGCAGCGCCAAGCCCAGTTTTTCAGCAATTGCAACCCAGGCCTAAAAATCCCTGCCGTGCTAGTTCGTCTTAGGATCGTCATATCTTTCGACTCCGAACTCCAAAAATTATATTCTTGGTGGCGTTGGAAAGAAGACTCGACGACCTTTAATTTAATAGGTCATGGGCCACCCAGATTTTCGTCATTCAAAAGATAGGGTCATTAGAAGTCGACCCCTTAATGAACTCATCTAAAAACGTAGCCATGACTAACCTTTTGGACTTAGCTTGGTCCTAGGGGTCCTTTATGACCCCACATCACCTCTAACGCTGCTCAATTCCTCGAAAACTCATCTTAACTCACGCAAATGCTCCCCAATACTCGAGTTCGATGCTACCTGAATACAAGAAAGGTTCGGATCTTAGGGAAAATTTTGAGGGGTGTTACAAGTAATGTCCCAAATCTTAAAAAAATATTTTTCAATGAGAAATGACCATTTTTCACCTTCTTGTAGTGTTTTTATAATTTGTTTGTGATATAGAGATGGTTGACATAATTTTAGATGCGATTGGATGGGATTTTGGAGATTTGAGGCCTTGAGTGATAAGTTTCATAAATAGGATTGACTTTGGTCAACATAGTTAGATTTGAGCATCAAATGGAATTTTGTCAATTTCGTTGCATCCAGAAAATCAAATTTGGTCTAATTGAGTATTGACTTAGAGCCCCAAGACCTTAGTTTTTATTTTGGGAAAATAGGATAAAAGTTAAATTTTAGGCCTAAAAGGGGTTCGGGAGGGTAATTTCATCATAATAACCTTTTTTGGAAATCTAACGATTTCATTGAGCACAAAATATCAAATTCAATGTAGTAGCATATTCAGTTTATTATTATCGTACCCCGAATGATTTCTGAGGGTCTAATTTGAAGCATTTTTGGACTTGGTTTAGCTTTTGTTTATGGTTTTTGGTGCAGCTAGTATTGTTCATTGCGATCGCGATGTATTGATCATTAGTTCTTCGCAATTGAGATGAGATCATTCTATGTATGTGCTTCGCAATCATAATAGGGGGGCCGAGATTGCGATAAGTCTATCCCCTTATTCTTCGCGATTGCGAGACTGTAAGACCCTGGAAGTTGAAAAGTTAGGGAAAGAGGATCAAAAGATGAAATTCCAAAAAATATAGTTTTTGGGCACCAGGTGATGACCACGAAAGACATCACAGGCCATATTCAACACCACCGCTCGTGGTGTGCCATGGTGGTGGTGGTTTAAAAATCCAAACCCTGCAAGAAAGGGTCCACAACAGAGACCACGGGCCATGGTGCCCTCCATGGAGACGCTTCCCTTAAGGCCCTCAAAATTATCCCAAGGCAAAGACCACAGGCCAACCACCATGGGCCGTACAGCATTTCAAGTACCATGGTGGTCACCCCTGTAGACCCGGTACCATGCCCATGATTCACAGACTGTAGTAACCTCCACGTACCGTGAAGGTCTCTATGGAGGAAGTCCTAAAACTCTTCCCTGCAACCCAAGATTCAAGACCAAGTCAATCATCATGTATGAACTTGACGGGACATGGTGTGTCCCATGGTGGAACCTCTGTTTGAAGACCTTTCTCCAAAAATATCAAGTCTTACTCTATGGACACCACCATAGGCCGTGGTGAAGTTCGCGAACCGTAATGGATCCTCCGTGTAGTTCTAGTTTTCAGTTTAATGAAGGGTTTTCAGTCATTTCCTATACTTTTATTGATGAATGTGGACAGTTTTTGAGACTAGATTACTACCCATTAATTACCCTAAAGTTTTCTAACCCACCTATTCTCTCCATAATTCCAAAAATCATAAAACCTTCTATCCCAAGTTTTCTCTTAAGATCTTCTTCTCTCTCAAGAAATTCAAGGGATTTTTTTCAAGGGCAAGCTTCCATTCTCTTCAATTTAGGGCTCATCAAGGTCAAGGTATGTGGGACTTCATCCATGGGTACCTTTCACCAATGGAATTCCAAAGATTTCTTCTCAAATCCTCTTATAATTTCTCCAATTAAAATCCCTAATTTCATTATTTGCATTGGGTCTTCTTAATTATGATATATTTCAATGATATTTTCCTAACTATGCATAATTCACATCATATTTTATGATTTTAAGTTGAATTTTAATGACCCGTGCTATATACTAGTTTCAAGTATGATTTATGAGATATGATCATGATTTTTAAGTTGTATTTTATGAAAGCTTTATGAATGAGTTAAAGATGCTTTATGCAAAGAAATTTATGAATGATGATTCTATGATGTTTCATACAAAGTTAAAGATGTTTATGATCAAAGATATGCATTGATGGAAGGCCTACACCCACATTGCATGAAGTTATATGATAGATGAGCTAATCTTATGATTTTACTATGACGATTCTAGATAAGGTACTCTTATGATGTTTTATTATGATAAATTGATACTAGTTATTATCTTTACCTTTGATGTTTATGATCATATTTTATGAGTTCTATTGGGATATTGACTAAGAACCGAGGGGAATTTTGCTTGGGCTTTAGTTTGGTAACGCAGTTATTTACCCAACAAAGTTCTAGTAACAATCTTTAGTCCCAAACTACGTTGCTCACGTAGGTTTACATATACCAATATGGAGAAGCTAGTGGATCCACATAGCCTGGTTAAATAAGTTACTTAATAGAGTATGCCCTAGCAAAGGTAGCCTCCCCAGTCTTGATGCAGGAGTCATTGGATTCCATGTATTAGCTTGCATAGACTTATATGTCGGTTAAAGGTCCTATCCCACAAAGTTTCTGTTGAGTTGTGAGTTCTTAAGATGATTATGAGATTCTTTGATGTGTTGACCAATGAGATAAATGTTTTAATATTTTCATGACTTTCTTCATGTTTCTAAATATTGGTCTTGCATCCTATGATTCATATTGATTATGTCCTATGTTTATTGTTCATGTATCTTCTCTCATACTTAGTGCATTTTATGTACTAATGCATACTTTTTACCTGCATTGTATAATAATGTAGGGACCGACAATCATGTTCATCCTCCTACCGCCCGTGGCTAGTGCTTGCTAGTAGCTTTTACTGTTAGTGAGTCCTCATGTTCTGAGGATGAGACATTTTATTTCTTATGAGTATCATGACTACTTTTACCTTTTATATTGGGTGATCTAGGAGATTATCTTACGCCCCCATCTTGACTAGTAGAAGCATGTTAGATGTTCATTGGAGTTTTATGGGAACACCTACATCCATAGCGGCATGTTCCTCGAAGCTGAGGGTTTATGTTGTCTCTTATTTATGATTTTTGAGACTTATGTTCTATTTGAGATTTTGTATTTGTATCTTGATTTAGCTTTATTGCTTATTTACCTTATGTATTCTCATGAATGTTATGCTAACAGGCTTGGTTGGAGTCCTTTGGGATTATAATCTCCGTGTTATGACTAGGCCCTAGGTCGGGTCGTGACAAACTTGGTATCAGAGCTAGGTTCAAGTGTCCTAGGGATTCTAACATACCGTGTCAAGTAGAGTCTTGTTCATCGGTTTGAAGTATGCTATATTTATGAATAAGAGGCTATAACATGTCTTAGGAAAAACTTCAATTCGTTCATGATCGCATCGAGCTATAGAGTTGAACTTTAAGGTTTCTTTATCTAACACCTTTTCTTTGCGATTACAGAATCATGCCTCCACGAAGAGCTCCCATTCGAAGGAATGTTGTAAAGGAACCACAAGCTCCAAATGATCCTTTGAAGGATCAAGTGACTAATTTAGAGTTCTGAGCCACTTTTCAAATGCTAGCCCAAGTCGTTACTACTCAAGCAAATAGAGGGGTAGATGCTCCTCAAATTGTAACTATTCCATCTTCAAGGGTTAGAGATTTCACGAGGATGAACTCTCCCAAATTTTATGGATCCAATATTGATGAGCATCCTCAAGACTTTGTTGATGAATTGTACAAGATTGTGGAGATTATGGGAGTGTCTTCGGAAGAGAAGGCGGAATTGTTGGCCTACCAACTCAAGGGTGTTGCTCAAGTGTGGTACAACTAATGGAAAGCCGAAAGTGTGGAAGAGGTTCCCATAGGTTGGTAAAATTTCAAAGTTATATTTCCTGATCATTTCTACCCACTCAAGTTAAGGGAGGCGAAGGTGGTGGAATTCATAAACCTCAAGAAAGGGAACATGAGTATGAGTGAGTATGCCCTCAAATTCACCAAGCTGTCTAAGTATGATTCTTCTTTGGTAGATGACTCTCGTGCCCAAATAAGTAAGTTCATTTCGATAATATTGGAATTAGTTATGAAAGAATGTTGAACCTCTATGCTCATCAAGGAGATACAAATCTCTAGGCTCATGACTTATGCCGAGCAAATTGAAGGAAAAATCTTAAAGAGATAAGTCCAAGGGAGTCCAAGAGGACTCGGTATGAAGGTGGATTTTCTCAACACTAATCTGATTGTGGTATTAGTTATTTTCGACAAGGCCAAAAGTTTCAAGGATAAGGTTCTTCAAACACTCCAGATCCAAAATTTGAGAAAGACAAGGTGTCAAATCCTAAAGCATAAGGTGAAGCTTCGGATGATCAAGTTATCCCTCCATATAAGAAGTGTGGGAAAAACCATAAGGGAGAATGCTTAGAGGGATTGGATATTTATTTCAAGTGTGGAAAGCTTAGTCATAATGCAAGAGACTGTAGAGGTGGGGCAAGGCCCCAAGTTCAGACTCAGGCTACCGATCGTCCGGATTAGCCTGCTACTACTTCGGGTGGTGGTCACCGCCAAAATAGACTTCATGCTCTTCAGACTCGTCAAGAGTTAGTGGATTCCCCCGATGTTGTGACTGGTATGTTGAAAGTTTTTGACTTTGATGTTTATACATTATTAGATCTAGGTGCTACTCTATCATTTGATACTCTTTATCTTGCTATGAATTTTATTGTTAGTTCCGAGATATTGCTAGAGTTTTTTTCAGTCTATACTCTGGTTGGTGATTCAGTTGTGGCTAAAAGAGCCTATAGAAATTGTCCAGTTTAAGTTTTTCATAAAGTCATCTTTGTTGATTTAGTAGAGCTTGATATGACTAATTTTGATGTTATTCTTGGAATGGATTGGCTTCATATATGTTGTGCCTCTATATGTTGTAGAACCCATGTGGTTAATTTTCAGTTTTCAAATAAGCCAGTCCTAGAATGGAATGGTAGTAACTCTGCATTTAATGGTTAATTCATCTCATGTCTTAAAGATAGGAAAATGATTTTCAAAGGTTGCATTTATCATCTAGTTCGGGTTAGAGATACTAACTCCACAACTCTTACTCTTGAGTTAGTGTCAGTTATTAATGAGTTTTTGGAAGTTTTCTCTGATGGTCTCCCAAGTATTCCTCTCAAAAGGGAAATAGACTTTGGTATTGCTCTTCTACCTGATACTCAGCCTATCTACATTCCTTCTTACCGAATGGATCTGACCAAATTAAAAGAGTTAAAGGATCAGCTAAAGGATTTGCTAGATTAAAGTTTTATTAGATCGAATATCTCTCCGTGTAGTGCTCTATTTCTCTTTTTTAGAAAGAAGGATGGTTCTCTCTATATGTATATCGATTATCGACATTTGAACAAGGTCACAATTAAGGAGCGAATTACTTTTCAAAGATTAATCTTCGATCGGGTTATCATCAACTCCAAATAAAGGAATATGGCATTATGAAGAAAGCTTTTAGAACTCAGCATGGTCACTTTGAATTCTTGGCTATGTCTTTTGAACTAACGAATGCCCCTGCAACTTTTATGGACTTGATGAACAGGGTGTTCAAGAAATACTTGAATATGTTTGTTATTGTCTTCATTGATGATATTTTGATCGACTCTCGGAGTGAAGAAGAGTATGCCAATCATTTGAGGATTTTGTTACAAATTCTCAAGGACCGCCAGTTGTATACAAAGTTTAGGAAATGTGAATTTTGTCTAAGGTCAATTACATTTCTTGGTCACATCATTTCTGATGAAGGAATTATGGTTGATCCAAATAAGACTGAGGTGGTTAAGAACTATCCTAGACCGTTATCTCCTTTTGATATTTGGATTTCTCGGGCTTAGCCAGTTATTGTAGATGGTTTATGGAAGGTTTCTCTTCCATTGCATTGCCCTTGACTACTTTGACTCAAAAGAAGGTGAAGTTCCAATGGTCCGAGGCATGTGAGAAAAGCTTCCAAGAGTTGAAGGATAGGCTTACCTCTTTTCCGATGTAGACTCTACCAGAATGTTCTAATAGGTTCATTATGTATTTTGATGCTTCACGAGTTGGTCTTGGTTGTGTTCTAATGCAAAATGGTAAAGTGATAGCTTATGCTTCAAGGTAACTCAAGGCACATGAGAATAATTACCCAACTCATGATTTACAGTTGGCGGTGGTATTATTTTCTTTAAAGTTATGGAGACACTATCTTTATGGTATCCATGTGGATGTTTTCACCGATCACAAGAGTTTGCAGTATGTGTTCACTCAAAAGAACTTGAACCTGCAACAAAGAAAACGACTTAAACTTTTGAAGGATTATGACATAAGTGTACTTATCATCCAAGTAAGGCAACTGTGATTGCTGACGCTCTTAGTAGGTTGTCCATGAACAGTGTTGCTCATATTAAAAATAAGAAAAAAGAGCCAGTTCGGGATGTGCATAGATTAGCCCGTTTGGGTGTTTGATTGGTTGATTTTGAAAATGGTGGTATTATTGTGCAAAATGGTTCTGAATCATCTCTTGTGGCAGATGTAAAGGCAAAGAAAGATAGTGATCCCACTTTGGTTGAATTGAAGAAAGCAGTTGTTGAAAAAGTCGTTGGGGCTTTCTCCCAAAGGGGGGATGGTGTTTTGAGATATTAAAGCTGATTGTGTGTTCTGAATGTTGATGGCTTGAAAGATATGATATTGTCCAAAGCCCATACTTCGCGATATTTTATTCATCAGATTCCATAAAAATGTATCGAGATTTGAGGGAAGTGTATTGGTGAAATGGCATGAAGAGAGATATTGCAGAATTCGTGGCTAAGTGTCCTAATTGTCACCAAGTGAAAGTTGAGCACCCAAAATCGGAAGGTTTGGCTCAATACATTGAGATTCCTACTTGGAAGTGGGAAGCCTTGAATATGAACTTCATTATTGTTTGCCTCGTAATCATAGGAAATATGATAATATTTGGGTAATTATCGATTGAATGACTAAGTCAACTTATTTGCTTCTTATTAAGACTTTATATTCAGCCGAGGACTATGCTAGATTATACATCCGAGATTTGGTTAAGATTCATGTTGTCCCATTGTCTATCATTTTAGATCGAGGTACTCAGCTTACATCTCAGTTTTGGAGATCCTTCCAAAAGGGTCTTGGTACTCTAGTGAAGCTTAGTACAGCTTTTCACCCATAAATGGATGGTCAGGTCAAGCGTACCATCCAGACATTAGAGGATATGTTGAGACTATGTGTTATTGAATTTAAAGGAAATTGGGATAGTCATTTGTCATTGATAGAGTTTGCTTATAATAACAGTTATCATTCTAGTATTAAGATGGCTCCATTTGAGGCTTTGAATGGTAGGCGGTGTAGATTCTATATTGGTTGGTTAGAGGTTGGTGAAGGTTCATTAATAGGGCCCGAGTTGGTATTTGAGGCTATGGAGAAGGTTAGATTAATTGGAGAAAGATTGAAGATAACCCAAAGCTGACAAAAAACCTATTCAGATATGAGAAGAAAAGAACTTGAATTTGAGGTCAATGATTGGGTTAACTCAAAAACTAAGTTTCTGCTATTTTGGCCCATATCAGATTTCAAGGCGAATTGGTAAAGTGGCCTATGAGTTGGATTTGCCTTCTGATTTGGCATCAGTGCATCTGGTGTTCCATGTGTCTTTGTTAAGAAAGTTTGTTGGTGATCCTAGATCTATTGTGCCATTGAAAAGCATTGAGGTGAAGGGGAGTCTCTCATATGAGGAGGTTTCGATTGAGATCTTGGACCGACAAGTTAGGAAGTTGAGGAACAAGAAAATAGCTTTAGTTAAAGAGTTATGGAGGAACCAAGAGGTTGAAGATGGTACATAAGAAGCCACAGCCGATATAATGTCGCGATATCCTCATCTCTTTTCTTTCATGCCTAGTTAAGGTATTTAGTTTCTTCATGTTCCAACCAGCCTAAATCATATGTTTAAATTGTGTTCATGGTTTCACATGTATTCATGTTCATGAAATGAGGTTTAAAGTCATATTTTAGCTTAAGATTAAAGATTTCATGTTTTATGCATTATCGAGATATTTTGCATTCATGTTGGTTGCTATGTTCCTTTCCTATTCCATTCATGCTAGCTTGAGTCTCATTCGAGGATGAATATTGCTAAATAAGAGATATTGTAAGACCCAAGAAGTTGAAAAGTTGGGAAACAAAGATCAGAAGATGAAATTCCAGAAAATGCAGCTTTTGGGCACCAGGTGACGACCACAAAGGCCATCACAGGCCGTATTCAATACCATGGCTCATGGTGTGCCATCATGGTAGTGGTTCAAAAATCCAAACACTGTAGGGAAAGGTCCACGAAAGTTACCACAGGCTGTATAGCCTTTCACTGACCATGGTGGGTTACGTGATAGTCACCCCTGCAGCCCTGCACCATGCCCATGATTCACGGAGTGTAGTAACCTCCATGGACCTTGAAGGAAGTATTAAAACTCTTACCTGAAACCCCAAGATTCAAGACAATGTCAACCACCACTGATGACCACCACGGGTTGTAGTGAACTTAACGGGCCATGGTGTGTCCCGTGGTGGAACCCCTCTTTCAAGACCTTTTTCTAAAAAGTTCAAGTCTAAATCTACGAACACCACCATGGGCATGGTGAAGTTCATGGACCATTGTGGGTCCTCCGTGTAATCTTAGTTTTCAGTTTAATAAAGGGTATTTTAGCCATTCCCTATACTTTCATTAATAAATATGGACAGGTTTTGGAACTAGATTTCTACCTATTAACTACCGTATCGTCTTCTAACCCTCCTATTCTCTCCATAATTCTCAAAATCACAAAACCTTCTCTCCCAAGTTTACTATCAAGGTCTTCTTCTCTCTCAACCAATTCAAGAAATTTTCTGCAAGGTCAAGCTTCCATTCTTTTCAATTTAGGGGTCATCAAGGTCAAGGTATATAGGACTTCATCCATGGGTACCTTTCACCCATGGAATCTCAAAGATTTCTTCTCAAATCCTCATATTATTTCTCCAATAAAATGCTCTAATTTTATGATTTGCATTGGGTCTGCTTAATTATGATATATTTTAATGCTATTAGCCTAGTTATGTATAATTCACATTATATTGCATGATTTTAAGTTAAATTTCAGTGACACATGCTATATACTAGTTTCATATATGATTTATGAGATATGATCATGATTTTCAAGTTGTATTTTATGAAAGCTTTATGAATGAGTTAAAGATGCTTTATGCAAAGAAGTTTATGAATGATGATTCTATGATGTTTCAAGCAAAGTTAAATATAGGGAAAGTTAAGTCCCTAAAGATGTTTATGATCAAAGATATGTAATGATGGAAGGCCTACACCCACATTGCATGAAGTTATATGATAGATGAGCCAATCTTATGATTTTACTATGATGATGCTAGATGAGTTATTCTTATGATATTTTATAACGATGGATTAATACTAGTTATTATCTTTTCCTATGATGTTTATGATCATATTTTATGAGTTTTTTTGGGATATTGACTAAACACCGAGAGGACATTTAGGTGGGGTTCGGTCCGGTAATGCAGTTAGCTACCCAAGGAAATCCTAGTAGCAACCTTTAGTCCCAAACTACTTTACCCGTGTCAGTTTACATATGTCAATATGGCGAAACTAGTGGATACACATAGCCCAGTTAAATGAGTTACTTAATGGAGTATGCCCTGACAAGGTAGCCTCCCCTATCTCGATGCAGGATTCATCGGATTCCATGTATTAGCTTGCATGGTGTTATATGTCGGTTAAAGGTCCTATCCTACACAATTTTCATTGAGTTATGAGTTCTTGTGATGATTATGATATTCTTTGATATGTTGACCAATGAGATAAATATTTTAATATTTTTATGACTTTATTCATATTTTTAAAGATATTGGTCTTGCATCCCATGATTCATATTGATTATATTCTATGTTTATTGTTCATGCATCTTCTCACATACTTAGTGAATTTTAAGTACTAATGCATACTTCTTGCCTACATTGTATCATAATGTAGGGACCGACGATCATGTTCATCCTCCTTCCGCTCGTGGCTAGTGCTTGCTAGTAGCTTTTACTGTTAGTGAGTCCTCATGTTCCGAGAATGAGACATTTTATTTCTTATGAGTATCATGACTTATTTTACCTTTTATATTGGGTGAGCTAAGAGATTGTCTTACGCCCCCATCTAGACTAGTAAAGACATGTTAGATATTTATTGGAATTTATGTCGTCTGTTATTTCATATTTTTGAGACTTATGTTTTATTTGAGATTTTTCTTTCATATCTTGATTTAGCTTTATTGCTAATTACCTTATGTATGCTCATGAATGTTATGCGAATAAGCTTGGTAGATTGTAATTTTTGTATTACGATTAGACCCTAGGTCGAATCGTGACAGATACTTAATGACTCATCATCGCGATGTTCTTTTTTTCACTTGAACAGCCTCTTGTTTGGGAATCAATCCCATTTTCTCCTTTTCCACCATTCTTGCACATATTGAAGCTTGGGAGGCGATTTGGAAGAGAACTTTTTGGGGAGATTATTTGGGTAAACTTATTTTATCAATTTTATCTTCCTAAATCATTGAAAAAACAAGATTTTAAAAAGGGTTTTGGGGGATTTTCGTCCCAATTTCAAAAGGAATGATTTGATAATTTTTAAATTATTTCTTAATTATTTTTATGGGTTTTTCAATAACAAACTCTCCTTGATGTGCAGAATATGATTTTAAAATAAAATTCCAAAATTGTCGTTCTCATTTGTTAAGAGGTTTTTGGATGAATTTGACCCCGATTCTAAAGCCTAGCAATATGGGAATCATTACACTCCTTTGGAAGAAAACTTGCCATTCTTGATATTGGGTAATCATTTTGGAGTGGGTGTTAATGAGTTAAGCTCCGGTTAGAGCATTTGAGTGATGTTTCGGCCTTCAAGATAGGTTTGGTTATCCTTATTTGAGATTGGAATTGGGTAATTAGTCATTGATATGTTATAGACTTTAGGATGGGTTGTATCATGATTTGGGACTATTAATTTTATTGTAATGCCCATATGGGAGCTTATTTTGAGTTGTGTAGCCCGTGTAGGGGCCTTATTTGCTATCTTATTTGCTTTAAGGGCATGTGTTCCATGATTTGCCTGTGAGAGAGGCTTCAGGAGACTATTTGACTTGTAATGCTTCCTGAGGGGTTGAGTTGAGGGTTTTGGGCGTACTTGAGAACTAAAATATTTTCAAAAAGGTGAACACTTATTTCTTGTAATTCTTTCCCATTACTATATATCGAGGGTGAATATCATGTTTAGGTTGAGTTTTGAGAACTTTGAGCCTTGTATTACATGTTGAGTTGAATATTTCCTTCATGCCATACGTGTTGTGATGCATTCATCCTCATTCATCATATCATTGATCCTAGAAAGTTGAGAACTCTGAAATTCTTTTTTAGAAAGAAAATGTGTCACCTTTTTATATCATTGACCACAAGCTAGGTGGAAAATTGATTAGATATTGAGATTGTGATTTGGTATATAGACTATGAGTCCCCCATGGGTCCTTTTTTGAAAGTCTTAACTCGACAGGTTGTGCGACAGTCTTGATTCTACCGTACCACGGCATTATTCCATCATCATATTGCATTGCATTGGTATTTGTACTACTTGACTTATCTAATTAATTGTGATAATGAACTGTCCTTATGTGTTTATCTAATCATGTCATTCTATATAAATTAGCAGCACCGATGCCAGGATGGAACTAGTCTGTATACAGGTGTAAGAGTTTCTTAGTTTATTTCATAGGTTTTATTTATTCCTTATACTCAATCAGTCAAACCTACTGAGTACATGTGAGTTGTACTCACCCCTACTTATTTGTCCCTTTTTGATAAAAATCCTAGTTAGGGTGTTCCACATGGCAGCTGATCTTTCTAGAGGACTTCATATCTTTGGATTAGTAGTGAGATTCTGGGATCCGGATCGCCACTAGTTCTATATTTCATTTCGTAGTCTTTATTTTTTTCAGAGACTTATGATATATTTTAGATTTGAACCTTGTATAAGATGCTCTTTATACTTGTGACACTGGGTTTTGGGATATTGCTTCATTTTTTTCTTTTCTTTTCTTTTCTTTTCTTTTCTGACCTAACTTCTCCTTTGGAAGTCTCGTATGAGTTTTATTTTTAGTCTTAAACATTAGATTGGGTGTTGGGATGTGTGTCATCATGACCTTGATTTTTGAGTGGGTCATGACAAATTAGTATCAAAATACTAGATTACCAGTCTCATAAGTTAAATAGCAGGGTGTCTAGTATAGTTTTAAAGATTGGTACGTAGACATCCGTACATATCTTTGAGAGGCTACATGATTTTATTAGGAGAAATTCCTTATTTTGATTTCTTTTATGCAATTTATTCATATCAAGTATTGGATACCTCTAATATTTTCCTTCTACACACATAGTAAGGACTAGAGCCAGAGTCACCGAGGGTGAGGCTGCACCTAATGCCCGAGCCCTAGTTTGCGGGCTAGGTAGAGGATATGGTGAGGTCGGGGTTCGAGTCCGAGTGAGAAGAGCAGTAATTGCTCATGTACAAGTGAGGGAGCCATCACTTGAGCCTATTTATGAGCATGAGGATGACTTTGAGAAGTAGTCTAAGGAGAAAAGGCCAGGTGAGCCTCTTGTGGTTCCCAATAGCGCTTTGATGCTTCAAGAGCAACTGGTTTGACTTTTGGCTAGATTAGATGATTCTCCTACTCTTGGTGTTCTTCCAGGTACTTTATGTTCTCCTATTACAGTTCATCTACACCACCTGTTCAAGAGCCTAGTGTGGGATTTCATACTCTGGTTCTTCTTCAGTGCATTCCATTGCACCTCCATGATTTGTAGCTCTGTCAGTTTTTGCTAGTGCTGCTATATCAGTGTCTAAATAGAAGAGTTTTGAAAGGTTTATTCAATTAGAACCTCATACATTTAATAGCACGGCCAGACAGAAGGCCTATGACCTTTTGACAGAGTGTCAGGAGAGATTGTTCAACCCGGATATTCTAGAGGCACATGGGGTAGCTTACACTTCATATCAGTTTATGGGAGTGGCCAAGGAGTGGTGGTGGTCTGTTCTTGATCGTAGACCTACTAGTTCTCCTATGATGAGTAAGGAGTAGTTTACTGAGGTGTTCCTTGAGAGGTTTGTGCCTTATAGCCTCCATGATCAGTGCAGGGATAAGCTTGATAGATTAGAGAAAGGATCCCTATCAGTTTCTTAGCTCAAGGCTCATTTTCATGAGTGGTATCGTTATGCTATGTCGAGTATTCCTATAGAGTTTGAGTGGATTCATAAGTTGGTGAAGGGATTCATCGTCTATCTTTAAGAGGTTACAACCTTGCTTGTATTATCTGATGGTACCTTTCAGAGTATTATCTATAGTTGAACAAAGTCACCATCAACAACAAGTATCCCTTTCCTCACATTGATGATTTATTTCATCATCTTTAGGGTGCATAGTTGTTCCCTAAGATTAACATTAGGTCAGGTTACCATCAGTTGAGAGTTTGGAAATCTAATATCCTAAAGACTGCCTTGAGAATTAGTTATGGCAATTATGAGTTTATGGTTATATCCTTTGGGTTTACTAATGCCCCAGTTGCTTTTATAGAGTTGTTAAATTGGGTATTTTGGCCTTATTTGGACTCTCTTGTAATTGTGTTTATCAATTATATCTTGGTTTACGCCAAGAATGAGGTCGAACGTGTTAGTCACTTGAGGACAGTACTTCAGAGATTGAGATAGGAGAAGTTGTATGCAAAATTCTCCAAATGTGAGTTTTGGCTCGAGTCCATGGAATTCTTAGGTCATGTGGTGGCAAAGGATGGTATTATGTTCAATTCGGACAAGGTTCCAGCAATTTTTTATTGGGTTAGGCCTAATTTGTTTATTGAGATTCGGAGCTTTATTGGGTTAGAAGGATATTATCGGTGGTTTGTTCAGAGTTTGTCTTCTATTGCAACACCTTTGTCTAGGCTAACTCAAAAGATTGTGGCATTTTAGTAGACTGTTGAGTGTGAAGTGAGTTTTAAAAGCTTAAAGAGTTGTTGATTTCGGCACCTATTCTAGCTTTACCCGAAGAGGGTGTGCGCTTCATTGTATTTTGTGATGCTTCAGGTGTTGGTTTGGATGGTGTATTGATGTAGAAGGGGAGAGTTATAGCTTATGCTTCTAGACATCTAAAGGTACATGATAAAAACTACCCTACTCATAACTTGGAGTTAGAGACAGTGGTGTTTGTTTTGAAGTTGTGAAGGCACTATCTCTATGGTGTATATTTTGAGGTATTTACCGATCACCGTATCCTTAAGTATATCTTTTCTCAGTCGAATCTGAACATAGGTCAGTGTAGGTGGTTGGATCTATTGAAAGACTATGATATCACCATTCTTTATCATCCAGGCAAGGCTAATGTGGTAGTTGATGCTTTGAGTCGGAAAGCAACTAGTATGGGTAGTTTAGCCTTTCTTAAGGTGAATGAGAGGCCCTTGGATTTGGAGGTTCATTCATTGGCTAGACAGTTGGTCCAACTTGATATTTCTACACCTCATAACATTTTGGCCTTTGTGGAGGCTAGGTCTACTTTGATGTATCATATTCGTTTATATCAGTTTGATGATTATAAGTTGAGGACTATTCGAGATAAAGTGCTGAGAGGTAAAGATAAATAATCCTCTCTTGATCCCAAGGAAGTTTTGAGGATTAGCGGTTGTATTTGTGTACCAAGGTTGGTGATTACGTGCGCATGATATTTGAGGAGGCTCATTGTTCTAAGTTTTTTATTCACCCGAGAGAGGCAAAGATATTTCACGACTTGAAACAACACTATTAGTGGTGTGGCATGAACAGAGACATTGTTGATTTTATGGCTAAGTGTTTAAATTGTCAACAAGTAAAGTATGAGCATCAGAAACCGATGGTCCTATGCAAAAGATGGAAGTGGGAGCGCATTACCATGGACTTTATGGTAGGGTTACCCTCGACTTTGGTAAGCATGATTTAATTTGGGCGATTGTGAATCGGTTGAAAAAATCATCTTATTTTATTCTGGTGAAGACTAGATATAATGCGGAACAGTTAGCTAGGATCTACATCTGTGAGATAGTTCAGTTGCATAGAATGTCTATTTCTATTATGTCTAATAGAGGTAACCAGTTTACCTCTCACTTTTGGAGCTCTACGCAGGAGCAGATGGGTACCAAGCTTGAGTTGAACAAATCTTTTAATCCTTAGATCGATAGTTGGAGCGGACTATTCAGGTGCTTGAGGACATGCTCCGACCTTGTGTCATGGACTTTAGTTATCATTAGGATCAGTCTCTTTCTCTTGCGGAGTTTTCTTAAAACAACAGTTATGATTCCAATATTCAGATGGCGCCGTTTAAGGTCTTATATGAGAGAAAGTGTAGATCTCTCATGGGATGGTTTGATTCTTTTGGGGTACAACCTTGGGGTGCCAATTTGTTGAGAGATGCCATATATAGGGTGAAGTTAATTCAGTTGCACCTTGTGACTACCTAGAGTAGGCAAAAGAGTTATGTGGATCGGCATGCTCGCGATGTGTCATTTGCTATTAGTGAGCGAGTGTTTCTCAAGGTGTCGCCCACTAAGGGGGTGATGAGATTTGGGAGGAAAGGGAAACTCAGTGAGGTTTATTGGACCTTTTGAGGTGTTAGAGAAGTATGGGAAGGTGGATTATAAATTATCCTTGGCCCCAAATCTTTCAGGTATTCATTGTGTATTTCATGTATCGATGCTTAAGCGGTACCGGGACAATGACTTTCATGTGATTCAGTGGGACTCGGTTGCTTTGGATCAGGACTTATCATTTGAGGGAGAGCTTATTGTTATCTTGGATAGACAGACTAGACAATTAAAGTCAAATCATATTGATTCAGTGATAGTACAATTGAGGTACCAGCCTATTAGGAGGTTACGTGGGAGGTGGAGTCCAATATGCATCGTAGATATCCTCAGCTTTTCTCTCCTACAGGTACTTTACTTTACTTTCGTTCGAGGATGAACATGTGTTTCAGTGGTGGATGATGTAATGTCACAATTCTTGAGAAAGTATTTTTTAGTGATAAATGACCATTTTACCCTTACTCATAGTATTTTCATACTTTATTTGTAATATGGGGATGATTGGCATGGTTCCCGATGTGATTGGGTGAGATTTTGGTGATTTAGGGCCTTGAGTGAGATGTTTCATTTATAGGGTTGACTTTGATCAACATATTGACATCCAAGCGTCGGATGGGAATTCCGTTAGCTTCATTGCATCCGAGAGCCCTAGTACCTTAGTTTTCATTAAAATAGGCTAAAAACGTTGAGTTTTAGACCTAAAAAGGATCCTAGAATGTAATTTCATCATAAAGACCTTTTTTGAAAACCTGACGATTACATTGAGTTCAGATTATCGAATTCAATGTAGTAGCATATACAATTTATTTTTATCGGACCCTAGGGTTGGGTGTTCGATATTCGATTCGATATTTTTAAAGTTCGGATTCGGTAATTTGGTAATCAGTAATTCAAAGTATATACCAAATATCGAACTTTTAAACTTTGGTTCGGTAATTTGGTAATCAATAAATCAAACTTCGGTTCGATACGGTATTCGGTAATACCATATTTTTTAATAGTTAATGTACAATAAAAATTTATCCGCATTTAATATTTACATTAACCTAAAGAATACATATCTTAACTTACATTTTTATTACTACACCATAATTAAGTAATATATGCATTTTAACTTACCGAATATCAAAATCAAAATTGCTCTGAAGCCACATTCTATAGATGAGAAATGATACATCATAAACAAAGAGAAAATAATTTATGAATAGATACAGAATAAAAACAATATTACCATGTAATAAAAATAATGAAAAAGAGTGAACAAAAATCTCTAATATATCACACATAATTTTTATACATATGTTTTTCTTTGAATTATCCAAAAATTCTATATCACTGCACTAATTATTAATTAGTTCCTGCAAAGATATGAAAGAGTTGGAATCTTTCATTTTCAATGTAACTACCAAACAGTTTATATAGATAATTAACATGGTGAATCATGCAAAGTGAAATTAGAATTCTTAACCAATTGCACAAATTTGAAATTAGAATTTATAATTTTTACATGTACATGAATTTAAATTTTAGCAGTTATCCATAATGTACGTGTTTGAAAGTGTGCATATACTATGCTGTAAACGTGGAAAAGTTGAAATGGAAATGATAAGGGAAATGAAAAAATGGGATAGATTCCTCTTATTAAACTCTTCTCTTTTTGGTAATTTTTCTTCTTTTTTTCCAGTTTTTTTATATTAATAAAAATAATTGGTATCGGTATTTCTCGAATACCGAAACCGAAATACCAAATTTTATATTTCAGTATCAAATACCAAACCGAATTACCAAATTATCAAATACCAAAATACCGAAATAGTCAGTACGGTTCGGTAATTCGGTTTTCGGTATTTTATGCCTAGCCCTATCGGACCCCAAATAATTTTCGAGGGTCCAACCGGAAGTATTTTTGGACTTGGTTTAGCTGTTGTCTCTAGTTTCTAGTGCAGCTGATATTGTTCATCGTGATCGCAATCATAGGTCACATAATCACGATGTATTGATTATTAGTGCTACGCGATCGCAATAGGGGGTCCCACAATCATGATGAATTTGTCCCCTTATTCTACGCGATCGCGATTCATCATGATCGCGAGACTTAATGACTAGAGACTGTGATATTCTTTTTTCACCTAAACAGTGTCTAGTTCGGGAATCTATCCCATTTTCCACCATTTTTGTTTGGTTTGAAGCTCGGGGAGGCTTGAAGAGAAATTTTGTGGGAAATCATTTGGGTAAGCCTATTTTATCAATTCCTACGAATTTTATCTTCCTTAATCATTGAAAAATCAAGATTTTAAATAGGGTTTTGGAGGGGTTTTCTTCCCAATATCAAAAGAAAAATTTTGATGATTTCTAACTCGTTTCTTGATCATTTTTAATGGTTTTTTCAACAAAGAACTCCCCTTGATGTGTAGAACATGATTATAAAATAAAATTTCAGACTTATCCTTCTTATTTTCGAAGAGGTTTTTGGATGATTTTGACCCCAATTGTAAAACCTAAAAATATGGGTATTATTAGACTCCTTTTGATAAATTCTTGTCATTCTTGATAGTGGATAATTATTTCAGAGTCGGTGTTCATGAGTTGAGCTCCGATTAGAGCATTCGTGTGATGTTTCGACCTTCGAGGTAGGTTTGGCTATCTTTGTTTGAGACTGTGATTGGATAATTAGTCATTCGTATATTATAGACTTTGGGATGGGGTTGTAGCATGATTTGGGACCATTAATTTCATTGTGATGCCCGTGTGGGGCTTATTTATATTATGATGTTCGTATGGGAGCTTATTTGTGATGTACAGCCCGTATAGGGGCCTTAATTGCTATCTTATTTGCTTTGAGAGCATGTGTTTCATGATTTTCCTGTGAGAGAGGCTTGAGGAGACTATTTGACGTGTAATGCCAGATTGATTAGTTGAGTTAGGGGGTTTAGAACATACTTGAGTAATAAAATGTTTTCAAAAAGGGTGAACACTTATTTCATGTAATTCCTTCCTATTACAATCTATCGAGGGTGAATATCATGTTTATGTTGAGTTTTGAGAACTTTGAGCCTTGTATTAAATGTTGAGTTGAACACTGCCTCCATGTCATATGTGTTGTGATGCATTCATCCTCATTCATCATATCATTGATCTTGAGAAGTTGAGAACTATGAAATTCTTTTTGAGAAAGAAAATTTGGCACCATTTTATATCCTTAACCACAATCTAGGTGGCAAGTTGATAAGATATTGAGATTGTGATTTGGTATATGGATTGCGAGTCCCCCATAGGTCCTTGTCTGGAAGCCTTAGCTTGATAGGTTGTGCAATAGTCTTGATTCCACCGTACCACCACATCATTGCATTATCATATTGCATTGTTATTTATACTACTTGACTTATCTGATTAATTGTGATAATGAATTGTCCTTATGTGTTTACTTTAATTACGTCGTTCTATATAAATTGGCGGCACCGATGCCGGAATGGAACTTTTTTGTATACAGGTAGAAGCGTTCCTTAGTTTATTTTAGAGGTTTGATTAATTTCTTATACTCAGTCGGTCAAACCTACTGAGTACATGTGGATTGTACTCACCCCAACTTTTGTATCCCTCTTTTTGATGCAAACCCTAGTCAGGGTGTTTCACGTGGTAGCTGATCTTTCTAGATGACTTCATATCTTTAGATTAGTGGTAAGATTCCGGGATCCAATCGCCATTAGTTTTATCTTTTATTTTGTAGTCTTTATTTTTATTCATAGACTTATGATGTATTTCAGATTCGAACCTTGTATTAGATGTTTTTTATACTTATGACACTGGGTTTTGGGATATTGCTTCATTTTTCTCTTTTTTTTGTGGCCTTACTTCCTTTTTGGGAGTCTCGTATGATTTTTACTTTTATGATTACACATCAGGTTGGGTGTTGGGATGTATATCATCATGACCTCATCTTTTGAATCATGACAGTCAGCTAGCTTATGGTCAAGGATATCAAAAGGTGTCTCATTTTTTTTTTCTCAAAAAGAATTACCACAATTCTCGACTTTTCAAGAGTCATGATATGATGAATGAGGATGAATGAATCACAACACATAGCATGGAGGCAACAATCAACTCAACATGTATCACAATGGTTCAAAGTTCTCAAAATTCAACATGATATACACCCTCATATATATGGTTGTGGGAAGGAATACATTGAATTAAGTGTTCACCCTTTTGAAAAGCATTTCATTTACTCAATGTGTGATCAAAACCCCAACTTAACCCCTCATACAGGCATTACAAGTCAAATAGTGTTACAATTCTCTCTCACAGACAAAAAATACATCACATGCTCTCAGAGAAAAAACAAATAGCAAATAAGGCCCCCGCATGGACTAAACTGCACAAATAAACTCCCACACGAATAAAACAATTAATATAATCAAGCCCCACTACGGGAATCACAGTACAATCAAAAATCTAATTCATATTCTAATCTCATCTCAAAGCCTATGACATAAGAACGATCAATTACTCAATCACAGTCTCCAAGAAGGATAGTCAAACCTACCTCGAAGGCAAAACTTCATCCAAACAGTTTAACCAGAGCTTTACTCTCAAACACCGACTCTGAAACAATCCCCAACTATCAAGAATAGAAATAGTTCATTAAAATGAGTTCAAAAATACCCATATTTGCAAGGTTTAAGAACTGGGGTCAAAACCGTCCAAAAATCACCTAGAAAACAAAAAGAGTAGTTGAAATTTTATTTGAAATTCAGATTCTACATATTAAGAGGATTTTATGGTTGAAAAATCCATTAAAATCGAGTAGAATTCGGATTTGAAATCAAGGAAATTCAAATTTTACAGTTTGGGAGAAAAATCTCAAAACCCACATTGAAATCTAGATTTTTAAAAAATTTTGGAAGATGAAATTGTTAGGAAATGATTTACAAATGGTAAATGAACTTACCCAAACGAATTTCCCCAAAAGTTCTCTTCAAAGATAGTCTCCCACAAGCTCCAAATGATTAACAATGGTGAAAATGAGATAATGGAAAAAGTTTCCGAGCTAGACACTGTTCAGGTCTGATTTTCCCTTCGCGATTACAGGGCACACTGAGATAGACAATCGCGAACATAGGGCTAAGGTCACGACCGCGGAGCGCATGAAAGGTTTCTCTTCACGATCGTGTGGCCACACACCGCAATGACGTGGAACAAACTGGAGGACCCTTCGCAAACGCGTGACACTAACCGCAATCACGATGGAGTATGCCTGCACTAGAAACCAGATTAGGCTCAAACTCAAATTCTCCTATCTGACCTTCGGGGATTCGCCAATAAAAATAAACTGGATATGCTATCCCACTAAATTCGACATTTTGGACTCAATGAAAGCGACGAATTTCTAAAGAATAAGATATTTTTATGACAAAAATACCCATCCGGGCCTCTTTTAGGTCTAAAACTCAACTTTTAGCCTAAATTCCCAAAATGCATTCTAAGCTCTCGGAGCTCGAACTCAACACTCAACTAGACCAAATTTGATGTTTCGAACGCAATGAAATTGACTGAATTTTCATCCTATGCCCGAATCTCGGAATATTGACCAAAATCAACTATCTCCTTAAAGTTTCACCCCAAGACTAAAATTTACCAAAATTTCACCCGATCGCATCGAAAACCGCACCAATCATCTCCACGACACAAATAAAGCATGAAAACGCTAAAAAGGAAGGCAAAATAGTCATTTCACACTAAAAAGTAATTTCTCAAGAATTGATACATTATAGAAGAATACATTAAATAAGTAAATGTATAATATACATAATATTGAACTTACAAAATTTTTACTAAAAACACTTGCTTCAACAGGAACATGAATATGATACGCTGTGGATGAAAGTTTTGTTACACCCTTCATGACTTGTTGATTCTTGGATGTATTATCATCCTATATTTATACAACAACAACAACCCAGTGTATCATCCTATATTTATAATATTAAAAAAATTAAATAATCAAAATAGTTGTTAATGATACAATATTAAATTCAAAAATCAATAATAAAATAAAGTGTCAATGAAATTAGAAATGTATCATTAAATGTAACTAATATAAAAATAAATGTGTAAATTCAATATATCAATCGAAGGAGAAATGTATCAATAATTTAAACTGATACAATACTAATTCAGTTAGACAAAATTAATATTATATATAATAATTAACTATAACAAGGAATGGAGCAATGTATCAATCAAGTGTGTGCGATAGAAGTGTGTATCTGATATACTCTAAGAAATCATATATCAATACAAAATTAATTGTAAACAATGAATGAAGCAATGTATCAAATATATAAGAAGCAATGTATCAGATATATAACCTCTACAACTTTCTGTTCCGCAACAGAAATTGCTACAACTTTCTATTCTGCAACAGAAATTGATTCTTCAACCTCAAAAACAACTATATCAATAATCATTGTTGGCAAAATTCATTGCAGTGGGGGAACTTGGATGTTCAAATAACAAATCAGTACTGTGGGAAGGATCAACATTGCTTTCTTGATCAGAATCATCCACTGTATTTGGAATAGATATGCCAACGGTATCTTTCATGAAGCAAAATAGATACATAACACAAATGCAACTAAATAACACAAAATACTTGATAAGTAAACTACTACCTTCTCATCTTGGTTATCTTGCTTTCGAACAGCTTTCATGAACATAGTGTGATTTATTTTGATTAAAATCTGAAGATGTTGGAATTTTTTGTCAATCTAAGATAATATGAAAATATATTAATTAGAATTTACGATAAATAAATAGATATTTAATACAAGTGTTTAGAATTACTTATGTATTTCTTTAGATATACCTTCAATTCTTCAATATCTGAATTGACATAATATTCTTTTAGATCAGATGAAAGAGCAGAAACATCAAAACATTACCAGCTGGAGTCGTGATAAATCTGAAATTGAAAATAGTTGTTTTGGTGGCACAGGTGATTATTTTGGTTGTTTCTCCTTAGGCACCTTTAGTTTGGGTAGATGAACATTCTTTCTTATTTTTGGTGGGGTGTAGAGGATGTACTAAAAACGCGTCTTGATCTCCTTAATAACTGATTCAGATGGTCTGTAGAAAAATCCTCAAATCCGGAAAGATCTTGTGGTTATAGTTACTTGAGCTTGGCATTTGATGTGGAAGGTTCAGAAGGTGAAACATCAAGCGTAGCAAGCAAATCAAGTGTTGACAGTTCCTCTGGTATTAGATGTAATTAGTGGATGCATTCTGAATCACAATTGTAAATCGACAGACAAAAACAAAATTATGTATCACCAAGTGAAAAAAATCTAGTATATTAATATGAACAGAATAATTTGCAACATGTAAATTGTAAAATTAAAGAACATAAATAAATACTTTATTCTAATATCAAAAAGCTAGTATGAACATTACCTTGGGAAAATGTTAGAAATAAATATGCCAATTTCGATTTGATGCCCATGACTCGCCTATTGCATGTCCTATGGCTACAATTTTCCTTTTTGACAAAAATTTCTTCATTAATTTCAGAAGCACATTTACAACTCCAAACATTGGGTTCATAAGGCATGCCGGCTAACCGTTACATTTTTTTCCGACGTGAACTTTTGCCTCAGTGTTTTCATCAACTTGGAGAATGCAAGTTGTCCCCAATAAAACTGTTCATACCTCATATCTTCAGCCATTATGAAATCATCGATAGATATTGATATACCATCAAGTTAAGAAAATATGATGTGTGGATAAAGTATAGGATTTTCATTTGAACGGCATCCTAATTGTTCTCTCATCCGCCCATCAAAAATCATTGAACCAAACGTCCTTTACTTACTCTAGTTTTTGCTCCATAAAAGTACCTTTCAAACAGCCTGCTCAGAGTGGATTTCGAATATCTAAAATCATCAGCATTGCATGTGCATTTCAGCTCGATTATGATGGCAAATTTCTTGATACTGAAATACAATATATTCTCATTTGCATGACGAATTTGAAGCTCATTGATGTTGTTCTACTCCAACTCAAGAAGCAGAAAAAACACTTTGTGATTTGGCTTTGATAGTTACAATTTGAGATGTTGAGGTTTGGATACGTTCAACCATATGGACAACTTGAAATCATCTAAAAGAAATCATGTCGTAAATAGAAGTGAACGTTAATGAGTGATCTGAAATTTGTTTTATAACGTATTTCATAGAGTGCATTGAAAAAATATGAACATAATTTTTAAAAACAAAAAATTATGTACATGATACATACTAACTAAGACACCAATGCAACTACAATGTATCCTATATGTATATATGATACACAGTGATTCAAATTTTTATCTAATACTCATTAAAATTTGATACCATAGAAATGTATCATATATTATTTCATGTATTAAGTACATCATATGTTTGTATCTTATACTCATTAAAACTTGATATAATGTACATATAACATATATTATTTAGATATCAAGTACATCATATGTTTGTATCTAATATAAAAGTCTCCAGATTACAGTACATTATTCATGATGCATCTAATAACTTGATACAATGCAAGTGATACATTAAGGTATAATTTATGTATCAAGTATTTCTATATTGAACATTATAAGAACAACACAAAGTACGTACAAAATTAGGATTTTATGTCGTAGCAGGACAGAGCATTTAAATCATGATACATTAGAATATGCATATAAGTAATGTATCAGAACACTGAAACAACTAAAATATGCTAGATTAAAAATCAAAATAAAATAAATACAACAAAAATCTATACCTTGGGTAACATAGGGAGAGAAATTACAAATATAATGTTTCTACCCCTTTTTTGGAAAAACATTTCCATAGTCAGTTTAAAAGACAAAGGCTCATCCTTCTTCGATTTCGCTTTCTCAACATTCTGACTCTTCAATGATAGTGAACCGTGCAATCGTTTGGATCTGTTTTCAGCCCAATCATCGTCGTCAGAATCATAAATACTATAAATATTAGGTAAGTTTAACTTGATAATCCCAATGCTAAAAGAAGGAGCATCATACATATGTATCAAAACATTGAATATGCAAAATCAAAAAAAACACAAAACAATGAACTGTAAGTTGGAGAAGACGAAAAACTACCTATTGAGGAAGTTGAAATCGATTGACTGGAGAGAGAACAAATTTGAAATTCAAAATTGTAATGAATGAAATATAACTGTCGTGATTGAGGGAGTGAAAATCGAAAGAGATTGAGGGAGTGAAAATAAGAAGAGAGAAACGTGAATTTGAGAGTTGAGAAATAATATATCCGATGAGTGGGATTTTGAAGAAAAAAGAGGAATTTTTGAAATATTTTGAAATGGTAGAAAATAATAAAAAATATAGTAAATAAGGACATGTAAATAGATAATTTTTCTCATTTTTTACCTAAAAGGTTAACCCGAGGACATTTTTGGCCCTAAAGATAAACGGAGAACAATATCTTATATATATATATAAAAGAGAATCTTTAACCCGATGATATGGCGCTCTCATAAATGATTCATATTTTCTTTTCTCTCAATTTTTTTACCTTTTCACTTTAATTTTAGAAAAAATACCATCCCATAAGCACACCTATTTGGCTAAGGGATATAACTTTTCACTTTTACCAAACTTCAACAGTTGCAACTTTGAATCAAAAGATGTAAAAGTTTTATGATACGGATAATTGCAACACTTAAGCTTATGCCAACAGTTACAACCATTCTCTTCCTTCATAAATATATTTTTTTTCGCTTGCAATTAGAGATACAAGACCTTTAATCCAATGTAAATTTTTTGGGATACATCTTTGGGCGACGCAACAGAAATTCTTTTTCATAAAGAAAACATACAAACCGATGGTTGACTCAAATGTTACACCCCTTCATTACTTCTGTTAGAAACTAAAGACTCACACCAGTTTAATAATCACAAATCACTGTAGCATCATAATCATATTCATGGCTAACCACCAGAGTCCTAACGTTACCATATTTCAACAAACAATTAACAAGGAAATGCTCCGGACAAAAAATTACAAATTGACAGCAACATCGTTCTTCGTGTTGCTTGATACATAGTCCCCAAACCCCGTAGATATTCTATCAACCACTAGATTTGCTAAACCCAATACCAAAACATCATTTTCAATTAAAACAAGCACTAACAAGGCAAAAACGAGGCACATTTAGGAACGCATACCCACACCTTGAGGGGCACGATTTCATAGAGCGGATGCTCGAACCAGTCAGTCATACGCTAGGCGAGCCCGAAAGTTCTGAACAAATCAGTTCAATTTTTCGCAAAAAGAAGAAGAATCAAAGTATATTCCTACCACAAAAGAAAGTGAAAGATCCAGAGAAACAATATTAAGGGCCTTCTTGGTTGCTCTATTTCTGGGCTTTGAAGGAATTCATGGAAATTTGGGAAAGAAGATGAGTTTTCAATCACTTTTTCTTTTTTCTTTTGTTTTATAATTTAAGCATATAGCTCTTATGAAAGACACATTCCATCCCAAGTTATAATACTCCATGATTCTCATCTCACTCTCTATAACGGTTGTATCTCAATGAGTTTTTATTTTTCCCTCTTTATTACTCCTCTTTTAGTTTATCAACTTACTTTATTGGATTTTTCTTTAACAATTTTTTATCAAAAATAAATAATTAATTTTTCTATTGTAACATAGTTATAAAGAGAATATAAGTACAACAAAAACTCATCAATTTCAGAAGTTTATTTATTTGACAAAAACATTAAATTAAGTGAAAACATAAAAGTTTAAAGTAAAAAAGTGAAACATATCGATGTGAGTATATATTAACGTAATAAAATTTAAAAAGTGATCTTCATAACTAAACCCAAACTCTCTTATCATTCTTCTCTATTTGTTTCTTAGGTCAAAATTCGCAACACAATCATCTAAAGGCTTGACATGACGATTAATGAAAATTAAATTAACTTTTAACAAGAAACTTTCAATCTTCATATGTTTAAAAGATAATTTTATAATCATTTTTTGTATTTTTTTCTTGGCTTCAACTTCAAAGGAAGTTGAATTTGTTATTCTTCGTAATAATACTCTCTTTTTTTCTTTCTGCCCTTTGAATGCTACGTGTGTAAATACTCAAATCAGTATCTTATTGATTCCTAAATTTTTTTCTAATCAATTCAAGTTTTATATTTTTAATTTGAACGAGAGAATAGTAGAAATATGGTGTAAAAATATATTTTCTATAACCTCTTATATTTATCATAATAATTTATCGTAAAATAATAAAGTAGTATTTGGTGAGTAGAAAATTATTTTTTTAATTTTATACGACATTAATTATTTAGTTATTTTTTATTTTTCAAATTACCGCGCGAAGAGCGGACAAGTTATCCAGAGCACGATACATCTAGGTGAGATACCCTGTATTGTATGACTCGTGTCAAGAAACTACTTAACCGTAAAGCGTGGTTCATACTTGGTGCTAATGATTTGTTAACAACTACTACGGTATTACAAATTTCTAGCCTACTCTTGCAAGCTTTGGACATTACAACACACACTCTTTACAGAAGTGAAACAAATCTCCCCTCAAACTGCAAAAGTGTACATTGACAATATTGAGTGGATCCTGCAAATAAAAACAACAGAGGGAGGTAAATGCTTCGCAAATCCCTTCCAGCAATGGAGAAAATGAGAAAGCATTGTGAAAAAATCTAACTGCTTAATAATTATTTGAGATATCGCCATGATAAGAAACAACCACAACATACTTATTAATCAGTAAGTATCCATCAAGAATGATGAACAGATGGTGCCAAAAATCTTCGAATCACATTAGTTTCAAGAAAAAGATGTTAATTTGACTGAAACCACAGTGGTTTTCAGAATGAAGCAGATTCACGTGATTTTCAAGGGAACGAAGAGCAAACTGAATTACATAGGAGATGGAGATAATAAACCTCGTGTTGATCCTAAACCACACATTCTAACTATTCTTTAGTATCTGAAATGCCAATCTGCCTGAAATTATACTTGTCTTTTGCAATATAGCAGACATCACGTGAGTTTAGTAAAAGGGAAAAAGTTCCTTAAAAATGAGACAATGACTTCACTGGTAGAAGTAGAGAAAACAAGTGGCATTCCCTATTGATTGTAACCTTCCAACACACCTAATCGCCAACCATACCCCTGTAGCCCCCATCCCAACTACCCCACCCTAACCCACCTTCCATAATATTTTTCTAGATTATATATAAATGCTTTTAAGACAATATATTTTTGACTTACGTTCCGAACACAAAAAATAAATAAGAAAGACAACTCTAGCTAAGTTTGTTAGTGAGTTCATCCGTACAACATGCCAATAAGTTATGACTCGATTCAACTCAATGGTAATAATTGCTCGTTGGATGATCATCATATGAATCAAGATAGGTAGATAGGGGTTGTCTTCAACAAGCTTGCGAACCAAGTGGAACCAATTCGTCAAGGTTTCTTTTCTTTTTTAATTAAAATTTAATACTCTCTTTGTTCCAAAAAAGTTGTCACATTTCGCTCCTATAGAGTCAATTTGATTATTTTTCAAAGCTAATTAAATTCGATTAATTTGATGGGCTACTTTCATCACCCCTACGTTGAACCCATATTAATACATAAGCTCCATCCCGCTCTGCCAAGAATAATCTCTTCTTGCTCACCTTTCTAACTTCACCCTCCGATACTTCTTCCCCTAGATAAATAATATCCTTCATTGAAATGTATGCCTCTTAAAAGCATTGATCCAGTTTATTTAGTCATTAAGAAAAAAGGAAGATCAAAAGAGATGTTACTATCTCTAGTGAGATCAAATAGTCATAGACGACATATACTAGCTACTGGATTGTGAGGCTCGAAAAAACATTTGTCGCTTAAGAACAAACTAATAGTCTATTTGACCAAACTTCTCCAAGACCGAATATGATTTTTCTTTTAAGAAAAAAATTGTTTCTTCTTTCAAAGTTGAGGTGTTTGGCCAAATTTTTAGGTGAAGAAAAAATGTTTTTGAGTAGAAACAGAAGTTGTTTGAGATGGTGAAAGAAGTAGCTTCTCCCTTGAAAAGACTTTTGAGAAGATACACTTACAAGAACTTTTGAAAAGCTTGTTCAAACACCAATTACTGCTCAAAAGTATCTTTCGAGCTAATTAGCTAAATACAAATTGTTTCTCACTAAAAATACTTAGGAAAAAATATTTTTTTAAAATAAGCTGATTTTAGAAGTTTGACCAATAGGCTAAATGAACAAGGCAATTTAAGATAAAAAGTTTTAAAATATGGATATAACCATATAAATGAACAGTCTGTACCTGATACTTTCATCTTAATGAATGAATGTCCCACAAGACTTGCTCATCAAACTTAGTCAGTACACCATCATCAAGTCGTTTCCACGTCCTGATTTTCTCCACACCCATCCAGGCTTCCTTTCCCTTCCCAAGTTCTGCCTGTATTACCCTTGCTCTTCTAGGCCAACCAGCTACACCATAACCATGATATCCAAATCCTCCACCATAGCAAAACCATATACCTTCTAGATTCCCACAATAATCATTAGTATGATCATGACCTATAAAAACAGCCTTAACATCGCCCATAGAGATAAAGGTCTTCAAGACTCCAGAGTTCACTAAAGAACATGCCACATATTCCCGGTACGTGCCAACAATGTCTTTAATAGGACCTTGACGGATTTCTGGAATTGGGATGTGGAAAAAAGTCAGTGCAGGATGCATCACTGGGAGCGGAGGAATCTCCTCTGATTGATCAGCAAACTCCCATTGTCCCTGTGATTGTATTGACCTGCAAAACGTTAATAAACTCTGAATAGGCTAAACCCCCTTGTGGGAGAAGAAACAATCAATGGAAACACAGAACAGATCTAATAAATGGCAGGATTGTAATAGAATGCTGAACAGGGAATCACCAAGTCATATGCACAGGAAGGAGTGTGTGTGTGTGAGAGAGAGAGAGACTTTATATGTTTCCTTCCAATGACACTCATCACAATACCTGAAATCTTTTAGAAACACCATGAAGCCAACTTAGTTGAGATTCCCTGATCCAGTTATAAGTTCGGACTCCATCAACAATAGCTCTATCTCCACTATCTAGAAAATATAGGTTAAGAATGCTGCTGTTACTCAAGTATGAGCCAGGTGCACCCCACACTTCAAGATTGTAGTTGCCAAATCCATCAATATTGGTCATTGGTTGCTGATCCATTTGATCTGAGGTAATTTTAGTTGATGGAAAGGTTTGTGAAACTGAATAATCCATCAGGGAGATGAAAGACATAAGTTCTTCACGATTCATAGTAGATTCTTGGTCATGGTTCCCCAAAACTGCTGCCCATGGAATTCCGGATTCTATAGCTGGAGCAAAAACTTCAAACAAAGATTCTGCAGCATCAGTAGCACTTGTTCCAAATATGTTATCTCCTATATAACAAAGCCAAGTGAGTTTTACAGAGTGTACAGAAGAACAGACAATGATAAAGCAAATGATATGTCATCACTACCAATTAGCACCAGTAACATTTGTATCCTATACAAGAAACACATATGTGGAAAGAATAAGGACAATGAAATTGCAGTTGGAGATGCAGGAAAAGTAGAAGTTCACGGAAACACATAAGTGTAAAAAGTAATGAAAAGCAAGATCACAAGATGAAATCCAACTCATCAACCTAATGGAACATCAGCTTAGATAGAGATTATTCTCTACAAATACGATAATTGAGGATGAGCTTGGGATTAAGAAGGCGCCAGAGGAGAACACAAAGAGGGAAGAGTTTAAGGAAACAGAGAGGGGGAAGAGGGCAACACAAGAGCAAAACGAACGAGGAAAGAAGAAAAGTGAAACTGCCAAACGATGCTTTGGAAGGGCGTTAAAGAGCAATGATTTCATTCACCATGAACCAATCGAAGTCTCATAATAACTACATTATCAAAATGTTAATTTACATAGATTCTAGAGTATATTGTTTACAAGGAAACAGGAAACTAATACAAGAGAAAAGTAACCAAGAGACTTAAAATATAACACCAGCTCCTACTTATAAGATATCTCCTGGAATTAAACATGACATATTTGTAAATTACAATTCTAAAATCACAGCCATCATAAGACAGATATGCGAGTTTCGTCCAATTTCGACTCGTTAGAAGACTTCAAAATGAGATAACATTTTCAACAAATCCCACATTGGAACAATTCTTTACAGAAGAAGGACCATGTTGCTAAAAACCTTTAACAAACTTTCCATTTAAACAACTGAATGAAGACTCTGATGAAATAGCAAAGATCATAAACAAATGCCCTGATAAAGATAAACTTATCCAACTTAAAAGCTAACAGTTGCCCATCAACCAAACAAAGGTTTAGGAATGTGGACCGAATCACGTCTTCTCTTGTATTAGATGATAATAGCAATAACTCATACTTTTACTGCTAAAATATTGCTCTCAGTGTTTAAATAAGCAAACACACAAAAGTTTAATCAACCAAACAAATTAATATATCCAAGGCAAACATCATTACAACCAATGACCTCACCATGGTTTCAGTAAGCACATTGCACTGCATACCTACATAGGGGTAACTTCTTGTAGTGTTTCAACTCAAATATCAAGGTGAAATATCTTAAAAGCTTAAAGTTTTGCAAACTATGGAGAAAAAATATATTCTACAAGGACTTAAATCATACCAATTAAAACATCAGATAAAACTCAATCAAGACACTGCATGATTATGCTGCAAAAATGTAGTCAACGACGGACTTAAAAAACCACCTACAGACGCTTTACACCCAAACATTCCGGATAATGCTTCATCCTCTGTATAATTTAAATTGTACAAGTTAAAACATTAGATAAAACTCAATCATGATTATTCTGCAAAAAGTGCAGTTGATAACTTCAACAATATTTTTCAATTTTTTTTATTAATCTCGAGGGCATTATCTTCACAGGAAAATGAGATGGACTATTTTTCTTCAGCTATATGAATGCATCTGGCCGGTCAATGTGTAAGTGCAACCTATATTAGTCAAATTTGCTGACCATCTTCACTTAGGAAGCTAATTGGGTGCTACTCTCGTTAGTGATAATTCAAAGTAGAAGAGGAACCTTATCATTAATTGTTGTTCACTTGGTTGGTGTTTAGAGCCTAATCATCTATTTCATTGCACTATGAATGGACCAACAATGTTGAAATTCGGTCAAAGGTCATGTCATGGAGACTATTGTGGAGTTTCAGAGTAGATGAGAGTTAGAAAAGAGTTAATGTAATGTTCATTGTCATTATACCAAAGCGAGAGGGAGCTACGAGTATCAAGGAGTATAGGCCTATTAATCTAGCAGAAAGCATTCATAAGATCATTTCTAAGGCGTTTTCCCCTACACATAGGAAGGTCCTAGACAAGACTGTCTTCTTCACAACATGCTTTTGTGGAGGAAAGGCAGATTTTGGATGCAATTTTGTTGGCACGTGAAGTGGTAGATTATAAGAGAAAGGAAGGTGCTTCGGTGTTCCGTGCAAGTTAGACCTTGAAAAGGCATATGATCATGTGAATGGGAATTTTCTTGATTTCATTATGTTGAAGATGAGTTTCGGTAAGAGAGGGAGAAAGTGGGTCAAATTTTGAATTTCTATAGTGAGATATTTGATTCTAGAGAATGGAAATCAATGTGGGTTTTTTTTAGTAGTGCGAGGGGATTGAGACAGGGATGCTCTATCATCTATGATTTTCATTTTAGTGATGGAAGCATTGAGAAGGATGATGGATTGAACCATGATCGGTGGATACCTTAAAGAGTTTCAATGCAGTAGCTGGCAAGCTTGGTACCATATCGATCTCTCATTTAGTGTTCATGGATGATACTTTAGTATTTTTTGATTGAGATGGGATCTAGTTGGAATACTTGGTCAAGTGTAAACTTGGTTTCAGGTAATGTCTGGTTTCAAGATTAATCTTAGAAAGTGTGAAATAATACCCATTGGAGAGGTAGATAACATTGATAGGCTTGCTTAAGTTTTGAATTGTACGGTAGGAGCTCTTCCGACTACCTACCTTGGTTTATCACGGGGTGCTTCAAATAAGGATCAAAATGTATGGAACCTGATTCATTAGGTCGTTGAGAAAGGGGTTGCAGGATGGCAGAAAAGTCACTTGTCCAAAGGTGAGATGGAAGTGTTTATTGTGCACTTTATCGAGCATTCAGACATATTTCATTTCCTAGTTTCACCTAATCTGTTGGGAGATTGTGACATCTCCCAAGTGTTGGGGAGGGTTGGAGTTAAAGATATAAGGCTCTTTAATAAGGTATTGTTGGGAAAATGGCTATGGAGATTTAGAGCAGAGGAAGAAGCTTTTGAAGAGGGATAGAAAACTAAAGATGTCAATATGCCCTACGGTTTTGGTTGATGAAGAAATTTAAGGATTGGGTAAAATTAAGTGGCAGTGTTTCATTTAAGGTAGGAGACGGAAAGAGGATTATGTTTTGGCATCACAAGTGGTGTGGGGATAACACTTTGAAAGATGATTTCCTGAACACATACAGAGTCTCATGCCAAAAGGAGTTGTCAATCCAACAAATTCAGAAGATACAAGGTGGAGAGGTTTTCTGGGACTTGAGATTCAAGAGGAGTTTCCATAATTGGGAGGTGATTGAGTTCCAAAGATTGCTAGATATGCTTCACAAACAATGTAGGTCACTTGATAGCCATGAATCATGATTTGGAGGTGGGCGTTGGAGAATAATAGAACTTTCTTTTTTAAGTCCTTTTATGAAAAACATTTTGAGTCGGGATGCGGTTTCATTTTCATATAGCTCGATTTGGATCTCAACGTACCAAGGAAGGTGTGTTTCATCACTTGGTTAGCATCTATAGAGGCAATTCTGACAACAGAGAATCTCAGGAAACAACAGTTTGTGTTAGTGTTTCATGTGCAAGGAGGCAAGCGAAGATGTCGATCATCTCCTTCTACATCGTCGTCTTACCTCAAGTTTATGATGGGAAATGCTTTATTGGTTTGGCATATCATGGGTGATGCCAAGCATGGTAAAGTAGTTGAGGAAAAGGTGCATACAAGATCTAAACAAGCTGCTAATAATTTAGCTAAGGATTAGTTATTTCTTGCTTCTATATCTGTGATCATAGTTATTAATATCTAATATTAGCTGAAGTGGTCCCTTAGTTAGTTCCCAATGTCAGTCATGAGTTAGCTATCAAATATGATTGCCAATCTTAATCAATGGAAGACAATCGGAGGGAAAAATAAGGGGTGAATCAGAAACATTAATAATCAGATCCATAAATACAAACCCTGTACCAATTAAACTTTATTAGTCTCCCTGTAAAATATTTTGATTTTTCTGAGAGAACTTTATATCTATCAAACCAAATTGTAGTTAGTGAAACAAAACACAAATTGTACTTTGCGGAACACCTCATACCTCCTGAATGTAGTAGCTTTAGATAAACTTTAACATTTTCCTGCCTAATGTCTAAATATTGCCTCAGCAGTGAGCTCATGGAAGCGGAAAAGAATACATAATTCAATAGGGATAGGCTTATAGATCATCAGACAACATACGCTAACAAATCTTTACACACAATAAAAGGGCAGTTATTTATTTAGATTTAGCATACTCTGAATCTCTACTATACCAACTTTGAAAAAGCAAAAAGCAGTTACTGAATCTTGAATTAGAACCTTTGCTCTGAACATCCAGAAAGGAAGAGGTTCCAACTCTCACCCAGAAAAGGAAAGTGTGTTTCTTACTTCAAATCATGTCAAGGCAAATCAAGGGCGAATCTAGGGGGTTGCCAGGGTGTTCAGAGCAACCCTCTTGGCAAAAAATTACACTGTATATATAGGGTACAAACAAAAGACTAGAGGTTGGCTCAGTAGTTTAGGAGATTCAAAATTCAGCTAGAGGTTCCAAGTTTAAACTTGATGCACTATATTTTTATTTTTCGAATCCTATTAGCAAAAATCCCAGATCGGCCACTGAAGGCAATACATACATATTGGTTATGATAATAACAAAAAGGGGAAGCTGAAGTTGTTACCAGTAAATACAATCAAGTCTGGGTTTTCAATCTCAATCATCTTCCTCAAGAAGTGAGTAGTGTTGAGGTCAGAACAGTAATTGAACTCACTCTCCAACACATCTCTACACCGAGTCAACATTCCATTCCCATAGTGCATATCCGCAACCTAAAACACACCAAACTGAAACGAAATTACAACAACCACTTTCCCACAAAAAGGAATCATATAGTTGGGAAAGAAGACAAGCTGATTTTCCTCAACTTCCTTCAACATTTTGCATACAATCCAGCTATATTTTTTCGATTTACTTAAGCAATTTATTTTCTCGGAAAACAAAAACAAGTTACATTTTTGTATTAGAACCTGGAGGATTTTGAAGGTTCCATCAGAGCGGAAACGGAGAGGCAAGTGAGGCTGCTTCTTGAGCTGGATATTTTGGTAATTAGTTGTTAGTCTACTGGAGATTATAAGTGTGTCTAGAAGATACAAAGAAGCAATAGTGAAGATGAAAAACAACAAAGAGTGGATCCATAGTCTTGTTGATTCCATAGTTTGTTCAAAGGATTCAAATGGAGTAGCAATAACAAACACTTTTTCAAGTTGTGGTGTAAAGTATAAAATAGGAAAGTGAGTCTATAAATTATTACTTGATATAAAATAAATATAAAATAAACTACCTTCACAAAATAAAGAGAAAAATATAACAAGAGAAAAATAGATACCAGAGAGAGTTTTATATATCTGTATTTGTGTTATTTCGTAATGCCAAAGATGGCATATATATAGGTAGAATAGGTATGCAAATTGCCACGAAAAGTGGGCAATTTGCAAGTGCAGAAGATGGCAATTTGGCTTTGTCTATATATTTTCCAAGTGGGTGGATCCCACATGAAAATAGACATCCATTTTCTAACATTCTCCCTTGGATATCCATGTATAATGTGTCTCATTACAAATTTTACAAGACAACAACAACAATAAATCCAGTATAATTCTACAATGTGGGGTCTGGGGAGGGTAGAGTGTACGCAGACCTAACCCATATCTTAAAAGGTAGGGCTGTTGTTTCCGAAAAACCCTCGACTTCAAGAGAAGAAAACAAGATAAGAGGTCAGATAAGGACAAACAAGATGAAAACAAGATAAAAACAAAAGTGAGAAAGTCATGGTAGAATGGTACGGAAAGAAAGAGGCATTAACTACTGTAAATAAATAAGATAATGAAGGTACAGTGGTGCCACAACTATAAACAACAATACAATGCATAAATTAAATGGCAATAAACAATGAGCAATGAGCAAAACTACAACTACTATGGTGTAAAGAATGAGTCACCTAGTCTTTCATCCTAATCTGCGTCTTCCACAAAGGAAATCATAATGCGCTAATGCGCCTACTAATATGGCAGAAAAATGAGACTGTATACTAGCCATCTACCCTAATGTGGGTCCTCCACATATTCCTATCTAACGTCATGTCCTCGGTAAGCTATAACTGCGCCATGTCCTGTCTAATCACCTCTCTCAAATATTTCTTCGGCCTACCCCTACCTCTTCTGAAATCATCCATGGCCAACCTCTCACACCTCCTCACTAGGGCATCTGTATCTCTCCTCTTCACATGCCCAAACCATCTCAGTCATATTTTCCACATTTTGTCTTCCACCGAGGCCACTCCTACCTTGTCCCGAATAACTTCATTTCTAATCCTGTCGCTCCTGGTATGCCCACACATCCATCTCAACATTCTCATCTCGACTACTTTCATCTTTTGAATGTGGAAGACCTTAATTGGCCAACACTCCGCCCCATATAACATAGCCGATCTAACAACCACTTTGTAGAACTTGCCCTTAAGTTGTGGTGGCACTTTCTTGTCACATAGCACACCGGAAGCGAGCCTCCATTTTATCCACCCTGCCCCAATACGATGTGTGACATCGTCGTCAGTTTCTCCACTTCCTTGCATGATAGACCCAAGATACTTGAAACTACTTTTTTTTTGGATGGCCTGATCACCAAGCCTAACTTCCGCGCCAACCTCCTGAGGTGTCTCACTGAACTTGCACTCTAAGTACTCTATCTTGGTCCTACTCACTTTAAACCCTTTAGACTCCAGGGTGTGTCTCCAATCCTCTAGCTTAGCGTTAACTCCGCTACGAGTCTCATCGATCAAGACTATATCGTCAGCAAAAAGCATACACCACGGCACCTCACCAAGGCAAATAAAAATGGACTAAGGGTTGATACTTGATGCAACTCCATCACAATTGGGAAGTGCTCTGAGTCCCCTCTTACTGTCCTTACCCTGGTTTTGGCACCCTCATACATATCCTTGATCACTCTAATGTACGCAACAGGTACACATTTAGCCTCCAAACATCTCCATAGTATCTCTCGTGGAACTTTATCATAAGCCTTTTCTAGATCGATGAATACCATATGCAAGTCCCAATTTCTCTCCCTATACTGCTCCATCAGTCTCCTCATAAGATGGATGGCTTTTGTAGTTGAGCGTCCCCGCATAAATCCAAACTGGTTCTCTAAAATAGACACGCCTTTCCTAACCCTCATCTCCACCACTCTTTCACACACTTTCATAGTATGACTTAGAAGCTTAATACCTCTATAGTTGTTGCAGCTCTGAATATCCCCCTTGTTTTTGTATAGAAGGATCATTACGCTTGACCTCTATTCTTCGGGCATTGTTGTTGTCCTAAAGATGACATTAAATAACCTAGTCAGCCACTCCAAACCTACCGAGCTCGCGCTCTTTCAAAACTCACCAGAAATCTCGTCAGGTCCGGTCGCTCTTTTCCAACGCATCCTACGCACAGCACCCTTAACCTTTTCGACCGAAATACTCCTGCAATACTCACCATCGTGAAGCCTCCCTGTATGTTCCAAATCTCCCAACACAATCTCTGTGTCTCCATCTTCGTTCAAGAGTTTATGGAAGTACGACTGCCATCTCTGTTTAATGAGGGTCTCATCTACCAATACTTTTCCATGCTCATCCTTTATGCACTTCACTTGATCCAAATTGCGTGCCCTTCGCTCCCACATCCTGGCTAGCTTGAACAATTTCCTATCCCACCTTTGTCTTCTAGTTCAGCATAAAGGCATTCAAAAGCTATTGTTTTTGCCGTTGAAATCGCTGAATTCGCCTCCTTCCTCGCTATATTATAAAGTTCCCTATTCTTCCACTTCTCCACCTCATCCTTGATTTCTATCAGCTTCGCTATGCTATCTTCTTTGCTTCCACTTTCCCTTGCACTTCTCCATTACACCACCAGTCCCCTCAATGTCGGCCATGGCTACCTGTCGAGACTCCCAACACTTCCCTTGCTACAACCCTAATACAACTAGCCGTCCCATCCCACATAGTGTTCGCATCCCCACTACTATCCCAGGCCCCCATATCCTTCAATTTCTCTCTCATCTCCAGAGTGTTAGTCGTGGTCAAAGTCCCCCATCTGATCCTAGGTCGGTCATCCCCGACCCTTTTCTTCGTCGTCGTCTTGATCCCTAAATCAATCACCAAGAGCTTATGTTGGGTCATAAGGTTGTCGATCGGAATAATCTTACAGTCTTTACACAGACCTTTATCTTCTTTCCTAAGGAGTAGAAAATCTATCTGGGTCTTAGCCACCGCACTCCGAAAGGTTATCAAGTGGTCCTCCTTTTTTGGGAAACTCGAATTGGCTATCACCAACCCAAAAGCTCTTGCAAAATTCAAAAGTGAGACTCCTCCTCTATTTCTGTCTCCAAAGCCGAAACCTCCATACACATCATCATACCCTCCCGAAATAGACCCAATGTGCTCATTGAAATCCCCTCCCACAAAACGTTCTCAGTAGGCGGTATGCCTCCCACTAACTCGTCCAAATCCTCCCAAAAGCGTCTCTTATCCTCCTCGTTTAATCCTGCTTGCAGCACATAAGTACTAATAATATTCAACGTGGTCCCTTCAACGACCACCTTAATCGACATCATCCTATTAGTGACTCTCCTAACCTCCACCACCTGATCCCTTAAATTACTGTCTACTAAAATGCCTACCCCATTCCTATACTTAGATCTACCAGAGAACCAAAGCTTATACCCGTCTACCTCCTTAACTTTAGAACCTACCCATTTGGTCTCTTGTACACAGCTATATTAATCTTCCTCTTCTTTAGAATCTTAACTAGCTTTATGGATTTTCCCGTCAATGTCCCAATGTTCCAAGAATCTACTCTCAGTCTAGATGCTTCTTTAACCCACTTACCCCTCCTAACCCTCATCCCCGTCCCCATCTCCGTCTCCGTCCCCATCCCTGAGCGAGAACATGACTCTAGTGTACCATCACTATCCAAAGCCACGAAAACATATATGAACTAATAAATTATTCCAATTATTCAAAGGTTTAAAGTCACCAAAATGTAACTACAATTGTATGAGTAAGGAATAGATAGGGAAAGATATGGGAACCGGAGGTACCAACTCCAGTTGAAATAAACCTAGTTGTCAAGGTGATGATCACAACGATCTTTGGGTTGTGTGGGTAGCAGATCTTGGGTGGAACAAATTCCTGGGCCAAAAATCCAAAAATAATTGCATTCAATGAAGTAGTATTTCGTTGAGGAATTTCATCGAACACCTTCGAGGCACCAACAAGGAACACCTGCAGAGAAGAGAAAAGAAGAGAAAAGAGAAATTCCTACAAAATGTTTCTCTAATGAAACAATATATATGCAACAGATATGTAGTAGAACATAATATATATATATATATATATATTTATCGTAAACATCCATAAATATTGTTCTTCGTTAAAACCTTATTAGGAAAAATCCAGTGGGAAAAAACTTAGTGAAGGAAAAAGAGTACACATATCTGATAATACGCCTTAAGTGCTGTCTCATTAAAAACCTTACCAGAAAAACCCAGTGGGACAAAACTTTGGTTAAGAAAAAAAGAGTGCAGTGCGTATTTTACTCCCCCTGATGAAAACTTCATTTGATATTTTGGAGACAACGCATTCCAACCTTATATCTCAGTTTCTCAAAAGTTTATGTTGGTAATGCCTTTGTGAATAAATCTTCAAGATTATCACTTGAACGAACTTGTTGTACATCAATATCACCATTCATTTGAAGATCATGTGTGAAGAATAATTTTGGTGAAATATATTTTGTTCTATCTCCTTTTATGAAGCCATCTTTTAATTGAGCTATGCACGCGGCATTGTCTTTGAATATAACTGTGGGTACTTTAACATTATTTTCCAGGCTGCATTTTTCTATGATGAACTGTATCATCGATCTCAACCACACATTCTCTACTTGCTTCATGAATTCCTATTATTTCAGCATGATTTGAAGAAGTAGCAACAATAGACTGTTTTGTAGATCGTCATGATATAACAGTTCCTCAAGTGTAAATAGATAGCTTGTCTAAGATCGAGCTTTATGTGGGTTTGATAAATAACCTGCATTTGCATAACCAATAAGATCTGCACAACCTTTGTTAGTATAAAACAAACTCATATCAATAGTACCCTTTAGGTATCGCAAAATCTGCTTGATATCATTCCAATGCCTTCGCATTGGGGATGAACTATACCTTGCCAACAAATTAACAGAAAATGTTATATCGAATTTGGTTGTATTAGCAAGATACATAAGTGCACCAATTGCACTGAGATATGGTACTTTAGGACCAAGAAGTTCTTTATCTTCTTCTAAAGGTTGAAATAGATCTTTTTCTACTTTAAATAATGGAACAACCATTGAAGTACTTAATGGATGTGCTTTTTTCATGTAAAATATTTTAAAGATTTTTTCAGTGTAGGCAGATTGATTGACAAAGACCCCATCTGCTAAATGTTCAATTTGCAGACCTAGACAAAGTTTTGTCTTTCCAAGGTCTTTCATCTCAAAATCTTTCTTTAGATACTCAATTGCCTTTTGGACCTCTTTAGGGATTCCAATGAGATTTATGTCATCAATATAAATGGTGAGTATAACAAACTCTAATTCCGTTTTCTTAATAAAAACACATGGATAAATGACATCATTTATATAACCTTTATTTATTAAGTACTCACTAAAGCGATTATACCACATGCGCCCTGATTGTTTAAGACTATATAATGATATTTGAGTTTTGTTGAGTATATCTCCCTAGACTTATTACATGCTTCAGACAATTTTAATCCTTATGGATTTTCATGTAGATTTCATTATCAAGTGAACCATAAAGGTAAGTTGTAACTATATCCATTAGATGTATTTCAAGATTTTTATGTACAGCTAGACTGATGAGATATCAAAATGTTATTCCATTCATAACAGATGAGTATGTTTCTTCATAGTTGACCACCGGTCTTTGAGAGAATCCTTGTGGAACAAGGCATGCCTTGTCTCTTATATTTTCATTTCTCTCATTTCGTTTTCGCATAAAAACCCATTTATAGCCAACTGGTTTCACACCTTTAAGGGTTTGGACTACAGGTTCAAAAATCTTATGTTTAGCAAGTGAGTCTAATTCTGATTAAATTTCCTTTTGCCATTTTGTCCAACACGTCTACGTCGACATTCTTCGATGAATTTAGACTCAGCACTTTCACTATCTTACATGAGGTTAATTGCAATATTATATACAAAAATATTATCCATCATAATTTTCGATCGGTCTAAATTTATCTCATTACCGGTAGAACTTATTGAAAGTTCTTCATTCACTTGAGTCTTGGGTTCACTGATTTCTTCAGAAATATCAGGATTACTCAAATATTGACCTTCTTCAGGAGGTTCTTCTGTAGTATCATCTTTGTTATTTCTCACACTTCTCTTTCTAGGATTTTTATCCTTTGAACCCAGTGGTCTATCACGCTTCAGGCATGTTTGGGATTCAGAAGCTATGATACTAGTAGATGGTCCTTTTAGGACATTAATTCGGATAGGCACATTCGCTGTAGGGATATGTAACTTAGTTATCCGTTTCAAATCAGTAAATGCATCTGGCATTTGATTTGTAATTTTTTGTAAGTGGATGATCTTCTGGACCACCTACTCACATGTGCGGGTGCATAGATCAAAATAAGATAGTGATGAAACTTTCCACGTAATTTCTTGTTCGGGTTCCTTTTTCTCTCCCTCTAATGCAGGAAAGTTATTTCATCAAACTGACAATCTGCAAATCGAGCAGTGAATAAGTCTCTAGTCAACGGTTCAAGGTATCGAATTATGGAGGGTGAGTCAAACCCAACATATATGCCCAACCTTCGTTGAAGGCCCATCTTTGTACGTTGTGATGGTGCTACATGCACATATACTGCACAACCAAAAATTCGTAGATGGGCTATATTTGGCTTATGTTCAAATACTAATTGTGACAAAGAGTATTTATTATAATGTGTCAGTCTGAGACGTACAAGTGCTATTGCATGTATGATAGCATGACTCCAAACAATAATTGACAATTTTGTTTTCATTAGTAGATGTCCGGCTATCAATTATAGGCGCTTAATAAATGACTCTACTAGGCCATTTTGAGTATGAACATGAGCAACACAATGTTTAAATTTTATCCCAATTGATAAGCAATAATCATTAATAGCTTGGTATGTAAATTCACCAGCATTATCAAAGTGAATGGCCTTAATTGGATAATCTGATAATTGCGCTCTCAATCTTATTATTTGTGCTAACAACTTCACAAATGCCAAGTTTCGAGATGATAAGAGGCACACATGAGACCATCTAGATGATGCATCTATTAGGACCATAAAATATCCAAACAATCCACTAGGTGGATGAATAAATCCACATATATCTCCATGTATACGCTCTAAAAAGTTAGGAGATTTGATATCAACCTTCAGGGTCGATGGTCTGGCAATTAATTTGTCTTGATAACAAGCAACACATGAAAATTCATTATTCGTAAGAATCTTTTGATTCTTTAACGGATGTCCAGTTGAATTTTCAAGGATTCGTCTCATCATTATTAATCCAGGATGACCTATTCGATCATGCCACAACACAAATATATTTAGATCAGTAAACTTCTAGTGTACGATTATATGTGCTTCAATTGCACTAATTTTTGCATAATATAGGTCAGATGTCAAAATTGATAATTTTTTTAAAATATATTTCTGGCCTGAGACATTCTTGGTTATTATACCATGGTATTCAATATTTATTTCATTTAGTGTCTCAACATGATATCCATTTCTGTGGATATCTTTAAAATTTAACAAGTTTCTTGGGGATTTAGAAGAAAATAGTGCATCGTCAATAACAATTTTTGTCCCCTCAGGTAGAATTATAGTAGCTCTTCCGGAGCCTTCAATCATTTTGAATAACAGAAATTGTAATAACATTTGCTTTCCTTCTAAGCAAGTTGGAAAAATATTTTTCGTCTTTAAAAATAGCATGAGTTGTTCCACTATCAATTACACAAATATCATCGTGATTGATCATTGATACAAATAAAATTTGAGGCATATCCATATTTTTCTTCAAAATGAAATAAAGTAAATATTATAATTAAAACATAGTCCATTACACAAATTTTATTTATTTACACTAATTAGAAAAATTCAAACATATCATTTAGTATGGACAAATAAAAAAGAAATTCTTTAAATATTATTAGGCTTATCAATATTCATATTGTCTTCTGGAAAATTAAAGAAATCAGTTACATCAAGGTGCATAAGTTCAATATTATCTTCAGAGATAAAAATTTTCTCTGGATTATTTTGTCCTCTTCAAGGATGCCTGATATATATGAACCAGACATTTTGATGATCGGCAAATCCATGACTAGTGCCCCACACCTCCACATCTATGACATATGCTTTCTGAATTTTTCTTGGATAAAGCTTCTGGCTTTTCACTCTTCCTTTTATACTGCTGATTATTTCTCGGTGTCAACCGAGTATCATGATTATAATTTTTTTCCGACCATAACCATGACTGGGGCCATGATCTCTTTCTCGTTGGTTATATTTTATCTGATTCACTTCAGGGAGTGGTAAAGAACCAACGGACCGACTATTATGATTTTTCATTAATAGTTCATTGTGAAATTTAGCAATAAGAAGGTGAGAGAGTAATTCAGAATATTGTTTAAACCTTTTTTCGCGATATTGCTGCTGTAGGAGCATATTCGCGGGTAGAAATGTGGAGTATGTTTTTTCTAGTTTATCTTGCTCAATGATTTCTTCTCCGAATAAATTTAATTGAGCTTTAATTCTAAACAAGGCAGAATTATATTCAGTTATATTTTTGAAATCCATTAAACTCAAATTTAACCAATCATGACGTACTTGTGGAAGCATGACCAATAATTTTTCCACAGTTTAAGGGGATCTTTTAATATTAGATATTGTAATTTTAATCCCTCGTCAAGATGGTGACGGAGAAATATCATGGCTTTGGCACGGTCTTGACTAGATGCCGTATTGTCATCTTTGATGTTGTCTGTCAGACCCATCGATTCTTGATATATTTTGGCATCTACTGTCCATGATGAGTAGTCTTTCCCAAAAATATCAAGTGCAACAAATTCAAGTTTTGAAATATTAGATATTTTAAAAAAATAAAATTTTTACTCTTTTTGTTATCTTCTTAACAATAGCTGGAGCCTTGTGCTGATAACGTGATATAAAATAAATATAAAATAAACTACCTTCACAAAATAAAGAAAAAAATATAACAAGAGAAAGATAGAGATCAAAGAGAGTTTTATATATTTGTATCTGTATTCTTCCTTAATGCCAAAGATGGCATATATATTGGTAGAATAGGTATGCAAATTACCACGAAAAGTGGGCAATTTGCAAGTGCAGAAAATGGCAATTTGGCTTTGTCTATATATTTTTCAAGTGGGTGGGTCCACATGGAAATAGACATCCATTTTCTAACATTTCGAATATTTTAACACTCACTAATCGAATAGCAAATAATATCGTTTTATGTTTGGTTATATTTTTTACTAAGACAAATGTCATCTAAACTTGAAGTCTCTCTCTTTGATAAATAAAAATGTTTAAATAAAAATATTTACCTAAATATACAATTTATTTACCATATTCTTTAAAAAAAATTACCATTTGAAAAAATTACAAAAAATCCTACTTTCTCCTATTTTTGGGTACATCACTTTACGTGATGTATCGGTCTGATACATTACTCTACGCGATGTATCAGGACGTTTGATACTGTAACACCCTAGAAAATTTTTCGCAAACACTTGAATATTTCTTCATGTGTGTGTAGACTCGAACCGGAGGACTTGTGATCTTACACATGAGTTAGGATTAATTTCTAAGTATTTGAAGTATGTTAGATGTGTTTAGAGGTCATAAGGGATCTCGAACACCAAGTCGAGTCCAAACAACCCAATTGATTAAGTTTTTGGATGAGTTCGTATAAGGGGTCAACTTCAAACGACCATGTCTACTAAAATAGGATGAATTGGGTGGCCCATGGCCTATCAAATTAAAGGCTTTGAGTCTTCTTTCCAACGCCGCCAAGATTGTAAATTTTGGAGTTCGGAGTCAAAAGTTATGACTATCCTAAGACGGACTAGTACTGCCAGAATTTCAGGCTTGGGTTGTGACTGCAGGAAGCCTAGGCTTGGCGCCGTAGTGGCGCGATGCGCCACTATCGCACCAGGAATAAGCCTCAGTAGTTTGGTCCCTGGCGCGGTGCGCCACTACGAGATGTGCAGGGTTTTTAAGCCTATTTTCCAGAACCCAGAAAACTTAGGCTTGGCGCTGTAAGGGCGCGACGCGCCACTATAGCGCCATAAAACAGCCTCAGTAATTTGGTCCTTGGCGCGATGCGCCACTATCATATGTACAGGTTTTAAGCCTATTTTGGCTTGGGCTGCAGTGGCGCGACGCGCCACTATAGCGCCAGCAGGAGATTTTGCTCAGTTTTCCAGATTTTGAGGAAGGGCAAACTGGACTTTTTTCCTAATTATATATACCCTAGTCTTGGATGATTTGGACCATATTTTTCAGTCTTGTGCCTCTCTCTAAAAACCCTAATTTCCATTCTTTTCTCTCCCAAACATCTCCAACAAGATTTTTCCTCAACAGCTCAAGGATTCAAGATCTTCAAGTCAAGTCTTGGTTTCCGGTGAGATGATCTTCAAGCAAGGTATGTAAAGCTAACCTAAAATATGGATTGAGTTCTTTCATATGCCCATATATGTGTTGGATAGAAGTTGTGAAAGATTTGAACCTTTTATGAAGATTTTTCTTGAAATTTCCTAAACTATAGAATATTACTAAAATGTGTTAGTGATGTTCTTGAGTTGACTTTGTTGAGCATATGGATTCATGTATTCATTCACATGAACCCAAGATGGGATTTCTTTTTGGAAATAATTTATCTTGAGGATGAGATTGATGGTTTTTATGTATAATAAAAATAATATTATTTTTATAGTGAAATGAGGTATTCTTTTACATGAGTTTGATGAAATTGATTTTGAGTTATATGAGAATTGGGATAGTTATGAATGTGAATGGCATAAAAAAGAAATGAAATATTGGTAGAGCTAGAATGTCACTTTTGTTTCTATAAATGGAATATAGAATTAAATAGGGATTTTGGAGCAAGATGTTTGATAATAATGTGAATGATGATATTTAATAATGATGTGATGATGATGTATGATGATGATGTGAATGATGCTATTTGATGATGATGTGAATGATGATATTTGATAATGATGTGATGATGATGTATGATGATGATGTGAATGGTGATATTTGACGATGATGTGAATGAAGAGGTTATGTTGATGAGAATATTGTGTGATGAAGTGGATTGGAGTCTAATGTGATTATGTGAAATGTGATTTGCATAATTTGATTTGATTGGAGTCTTATGAATATTTTGACAATAAATGATCTTTTGAGAAAGAGTTTTAAATAAATGATTTGTGAACATTTTTGCATAAACTATTTACACACTATTTTGAGTTTAAAGAGTGATTATTCTCATCTTTGATTTAAAAAGAGTTTAAGCATAAATTGAGTTTGAAAGAGTCTCTTAAATTCTCATTTTTGAACACGAGTATTTTGAGTATAAATGAGTTGAGCATTTTTACTTTAAAATATCGATTTTGAGATTGAGTTGAGATTGTATCAATTTTAAAGAGGAGAGTTTGATTATTTGAGATGAGTCGAGTTGAAAGAAGGTCCAATGAGGCCAGATTTGATTTGAGTTTTGAAAAGAGTCCAATGAGACTAAATGAGTTGATTTGAAAGAGTCCAATGAGACTAAATGAGTATTTTGAGTATTTTACTCACTTGATAGATATGAACATATTGAGTCTTGGGAGGAGTATCGAGCACCGAATTAGGTAAGAGTATAGTCTATACTCGAACCAATAAACTACGTCGCCAAATGTAGGAGGGGATTGAACCGTTAAAGTCGGATGCTTCCCATGGGATCGAACCGTTAAAGTCGGATGTTTCCCATTTTATTGTCCTAACATGATAGGACTTGATTGGTTATGGATCCAATTATTATTGATTTGTTCTTACCCAGGCAAGGTAGGAACGGACGTGGCAACAACGTCGACTTGTTGTACTATCACTCGCTCATATGGTGATAGTTGTCGGTGAGAGAAACTCCCAATTGAATGGATTGTGCTTGATATGATTGGTTTGATGGTGATTGTAGATGATTGAGTTGAATTGTAAAACATTGCATAATTTTAATGTGCATATCTATTGAATTGAGTTGATTGCATATGATTGGATTGGATTGGATTGAGTATGTGATTGGATTGGGTTGGATATGTGATTGGATTGGATTAGATAATATGTGATTGAATTAGAGTCGATGGTATGTCATTGGATTGGATTTGATACGTGATATGATTGGATGGGATCGAGTTGTAAATGATTTGATTGAACGACTGGATTGGATTGTATGGTATATGATTGGTCTTTGTCTAAAAATTGTATTCTTATTTTAGACTTATGACACTTTAATTGAGTTTCTGTTACCTTTTTGAGTTGAGATATTTGAACTAACGTTACTCTTTCTTGAGGTATGTTTCATTCTGCCATATTACATACTCGTACATTCCATGTACTGACGTCCATTTGGACCTGCATCATTTCATGATGCACAGACAGGTTTAAGAGATAGTCAATAGGAGCACCATTGAGGATCTATACACACTCAGCGTATTGGTGAGTCCTTCCCTACATTCGGAGGACACCGCTTATGTTATTCTTGCGTTGAGTTAGCCCTTTTCATTTTGATTTGAGGTAGCAATGAACATGTCATTGACACCAATTAGATAGTAGTGATAGAGGCTTCATAGACTAGATAGTGATGGGTCGATTGAGTATTTTCTTTCCTTGAATTATTCTTGTCAAACTAATTTAAATGACAAAGATTGGAGTTGATTTGTTGGCCCCTGGCCTTTCTTTCTTGAGTTAGAATCGTTGATTTGGATTGCCCACTAAATTATTTCTTTATTTTAAACTTTTCGCTAATTGATTGATATGAACGGATGTGTGATTGGACCAAGTGGTTCGCTTGGGGACCAGCAATGGTCTTCGAGTGTCGGTTACGTCTAGGGTACCCTCTCGGGGCATGAAAGATACACACTTTATGTGATCTATCAATTAGATACATCTTTTTACGCGATGTATCAGGACGTTTTGGGATATATCCAGATTCCACCAAATTTAAGGAATTTTTATCATTTGAAAAAGAGCAGGGATATAATGTAATTAGCTCTTAACAATATGCGATTTTGTGTAATCCTTCCTTAAATTATTTTGAATTGTTTAACATTCACTAATTAATATAATAGCCCATAATATTATTTTTAAGTTTTAGTTATACTCTCTCTGTTCTAAGTATATAACTTATTTTGTTTTTTAAGCAGTCTACATTTAGTAATAATTTCATTTTAATACGTACATCTTATCTTTCATAAAATAATTTATAGTCGTACAAATATCTATTACTTATTTTAGACCTCAAATTGAGATGAAGGGAGTAATTTGTTATTTCTACACATGTTGGTTGTCAAAAAACCTTAATGGACATCAACAGGCTCAAGTTTAGAGTTCGACTCCAAAATGGATATTCTTTGGGCACCCCATATCAAAAGGAATCCTCCCTGAAACACAAATTAAAACAGACATTTCGCCCACAAGTGGACTAATTGTCCCAAACAATGTCAACTCCGTTTATTCCACTTTAAAATATAACTCAAATATTTTAAGGTATGAGCGAACTACAATTTTTTTTATTAGCTTTTCACATAAAGGAGTATCTCTTCTTCAATAATTAATATGTGTTCTTATTCACTTCGCATTTTCTCATTCATCTTTTATCTTCTTATACTAATATTATATTTTGATCTTTGAAAATTGATAGACATGTCTCAACAATCCAGAAAGTCTGTACATTTAATTAAACCAGCTGTAAGTAAATGCAAAGAGTATTGTAAAATGAAAACATCAAGTACTCCGTGGAATCTCAATTGTAAGTTTTGGAGTTGTGGGCATTCAAAGATCAAAAATTTAAGTTGTTTAAAATATCTGAATATTCACTTCCTTTCTTTGTTTTGTTATTTTAGGAAAATGGTGGATGCGATTATTTTAGGCGGGGACAAAACATGCCCGTAGATGAAACTAACACCATTCTTTCACGGGTAAGGAGACCCTCTTTCAACGGTGATACAACGACTTCACAGCTCGTGGGTTGCCTGTTACTACCATAGTTAGACTAACTTTTAAACATCTTGTTGATTGATTTTGTGAAAGAAACTCTCTCGCGATATTGTTAATTGCAGAAAACAAATCTTAGCAGTTCAATGTTGAAAAAAGCTGCTAGATTATTGGGAGCGGGCTAACATGCACACAAATATGATGCAGTACAATATCGAAGGTGGCATTCTTGAGATTTTAACATTTGCAAGTGATAGTAAAGGTGGAAATGTATTAGTCACTATTGAAGGTCGAAAATATTCTAGTGGAAAATGGAAAAATTATCATATATCATGTTCCCATGCCATTTGTGATATGCGTGACATTGAACCAAAGAGCTATGTCAGTAAATATTATATTTCAAAAAGTTACGAGCAAACTTATGACGGTACTACAACTAACATTCAAATATAAAAAGACCAAAAAAAGAAAAATGAATTACATGAACCAATGAATGGAACAAAGGTAATAAAAATCAAATGAGCAAAGAGAATTAGTTTCCCCACCTTAAAATAGCAAATCTTTGAGGGTGTTTATACCCGAATATAAAAACCAAAAGAGTAATAACATTGTAGTATCACCACTCATGTTGCTGGCTGGCCAATTTGCTAAAGTTACTGGACATGGGTGGATCTAGAAGATAGTGAAGAGTTCATTCGAACCCGTTTGATAAAATATTATCCGGTATATATAAGATATTTTATACATTTTAAAAATATAAATAAAAATTTTGAACCTATGATTAAGGTTGTTTAAAATTTGAAGTTTCAAATTCAAGTCTCAAACATTATATTTTTATTTTTAAATCCTTAGTCAAAATTCAAGATTCGTCACTATCGAAGATCCTTTTAAAACAGTTAGGACTATAGTAAATTGAGATTGATCTATTTGAAATTATCTTATGCCTAACTCAAAAAACTCTGAGCAGATCTCATATAGTTTGACTAATTCAAAAAAAATCCTGCACCAAAGGCACTCGTCAAGTTATTCATATCATATGGATGGAACCTCAAAAATAAAATAAAATAAAAAGTAGACAAGTCAACTTTAAGATTGAAACTAGAACTAGAACAAGTCAACTTTAAAATTGAAACTAGAACTATCATTCTTTCCACCGGAGGCATTCCAACTCCAAGCAGAAAAGTCTCCTTTCATTTTCTCTAACAAATTGTACAGCCATAGAAATGAACAGCTACTTAAATCTGATACTTCTTGTGCAATTTTTATGCTTTAGACTTTCCCTTGGAGGGGACACCATTACAGTGAATGAATCTGTTTCTTCAGGCCAAACAATTATCTCTTCAGGTGGAAACTTTGAGCTTGGTTTCTTCAGACCAGGCGACTCTCGCTCCTACTACATAGGCATATGGTACAAGAAATTATACCCGCAAGCAGTAGTATGGGTAGCAAATAGGGATAGACCACTTGATAGTGCTGATGCTAACTTGATAATTAGTCAAGGCAACCTGGTGCTTCTCGATAGACTTCAAAACTCAATTTGGTCTGCACTTTCTGGGAACATCAATCCAAATATTTCAGTTACTGCAGTTCTTCGTGATGATGGAAATTTGATTTTGAGTGATGTGTCAAAGGCATCAGCGCCCTTACTACTTTGGCAAAGTTTTGATCACCCAACACACACTTTTTTGCCTGGTGCTAAGATTGGATATGATAAACGTACACAAAGAAAACAGGTTTTGGTTTCATGGAGGAATTTGAGTGATCCAGCACCAGGAATGTATTCTCTGGAAATGGACCCAAAGCATGCTCAATATGTTATAAAATGGAATAGGACTACAGAGTATTGGGCAAGTGGTTCATGGGATGGCCAAAGATTCAGCTCAGTGCCTGAGATGAGGTTAAACTACATATATAATTACAGCTATATCGACAATGAGAATGAGTCATATTTTACATATTCCCTATACAATAGTACAATCACATCAAGATTGATCATGGATGTCTCGGGACAAATTAAGCAACTGTCATGGTTGGATGGTAACATTGATTGGAATCTATTCTGGTCTCAACCAAGAGAACATTGTCAGGTTTATGCTAAATGTGGGGCATTTGGAGTTTGTGATGAAGCTAATGCAACCTGCAATTGTTTGAGTGGTTTCAAGCCATCAGATAGAGAAAATGGTGGTTGTGTAAGAGACCAAAAGGTGCAGTGTAATGCAATTACTGAAGACAGAGATAGTTTATGGATAAGCTCAATTATGAGAGTACCTGCTTCTCAAAATACTAATATCACAGTAGGGGAAGCCTCACAGTGTAGATCTGCATGTTTCAACAATTGCTCTTGCACTGCTTATACTTATGATGATTCTGGTACCTGTTCCATATGGACAGGGGATCTGTTCAATCTGCAACAACTCAGCTTAAATGAGACAGAAAGGACTATATTTGTCAAGCGTGGCTCACCCGAAGGTTAGAATAGCATAGTATAACATAGCTTGATTCTTTATTTCACAATGTTACTATGCTATGGATAGAATTCCTTATTAACGTTAGCACTTAACAGCAACGGTTCTCCTTCTCCTTTTCCTGTGTTGAGGAGTTCGTTGAGCAAAGTAAAACTTAAGCTAGAAATAACTCTTAAAAAGTATCAATGATAGGTTCTGAGGTCCAATGAATATTTACATCAAAGTCCTTCAGATGCTAATATATCTGACATGCTTTTGGCTTTCTACTTTCAGCTCAAACTGAAGCTAAGAAATCAATGAAGCTAAAAGAAATCCTTTCATCCATAACAGCTTTGATGTTTCTACTCATTGGCAGCTTTAGCTACATTTATTATAGAAGAAGAATGGCAAAAAGAGCAGGTATTTGCTGAAGATATTTTCTTTTATACCATTTTGGACTTAATATCAAAGGTCATTCTCAATCCAATTGAGGTAATGACAACCCCCCCCCCCCCCCCCCTTTGTATTTCAGATAGAAGTCAAGGTACTCAAGGGACACATATATCTCACTGGCACAAAGCTGAAGGAGAAGCGAAAGTATTTATGAATGAAAACAGTGATGAGGCTATTGATGTTCCATACTTTCACTTGGATACTATTTTGGAAGCTACAGACAACTTCTCAAATGCAAATAAGCTTGGACAAGGAGGATTTGGTCCTGTTTACAAGGTCAAAACTTCATTCCTACATCTACGTGGACTGGCATGGCCGCATTGACCTATAGTAATGATATGAAACTTTTTTGCAGGGTATCTTTCCCGGTGGAAAAGAAATTGCAGTAAAAGCATTATCTAGTCATTCAGGACAAGGTATAGATGAATTTAAGAATGAAGTCACTCTAATTGCAAAGCTTCAACATCGAAATCTGGTGAGGCTATTGGGCTATTGCATCAATGCAACGGAACAAATATTACTTTATGAATACATGCCGAATAAAAGTTTAGATACATTCATATTTGGTGAGTTAGCCTTAAGTTCTTTATTTGCAAATTCATATGTTTCTTATAATGATCTAATTTTACTGACATACCAAACTTTGTCATGGTAACGATGCAAGATGGAACACTTTGTCAATTATTGGATTGGAAGAAACGTTATGACATCATATTGGGCATTGCACGGGGTCTATCTTATCTTCACCACGATTCACGACTAAGGATCATTCATAGAGATTTAAAATCCAGTAACATTTTATTAGATGAGGAGATGAACCCGAAAATTTCAGATTTTGGCTTGGCAAGGATTGTAGAAGGAAAAGTAACAGAAGCAAATACAAAGAAAGTAGTGGGGACCTAGTAAGTACAATATCCCTTCCTGTCATTAATTTCTTACAAAAGGAGCTTGGGGTACAATCTTATACTCAACGTTTTGTTCACCTGGTGAAATCTAGTGGCTATATGTCTCCTGAGTATGCACTGGATGGATTGTTTTCCATCAAATCAGACGTATTCAGTTTCGGAGTAGTCGTACTTGAGATAATCAGTGGAAGAAGGAATACAGGATTTTATCAGTCTGAAGAAGCCTTAAATTTGTTGGGCTATGTAAGTGAAGAAACTTCCCATGACTTAATTATTATATCTTCTTCTTAGCTTAGTTTCTCTGATAGAAAAATTATCACAGGCATGGAAATTGTGGACAGAAAAAGCTGAGATACAATTAATAGAGAAGTCATTACTTGAATCATGCAACAGAAGTGAAGCAATAAAGTGCATAAATGTTGCGCTCCTGTGTGTACAAGAAGATCCAAGTCATCGTCCTAATATGTCGGATGTCATTGTAATGCTGGGAGGGGAAGGTATTAACCTTCCAACACCTAATAAACCAGCTTTTGTAATAAGGACGCACGCTTTTAGCACATCATCATCTTCCTCCAATAAGAAATACATTGTATCCAACAATCAGGTGACAATTACAGTTGAAGAAGGACGTTAGCAGGAATTGTGAAGCCATTTAATTTGCATGGAAAGGGCTAGGGGTGACACTAGGACTTAAAAATGAGCCATATTGTACTGCTTTATCCTTGGTAACCTCTACTTTGGTCCTAAAAGAGTCTAGGGATAATTGTGCATTGGTACTTGGTCAATATGAAAAAAGGTGGAAATGTTGGGGAAACTTTGAAGTGTTTGTAGTCAAACATATATATTTTTGCTTTAGAATGTAGTAGGCCTTAGCAATCAAGTACAAGAGTAATTCGATTATTCCTGATGCCTTCAAATGTCTAATATTTCAAATTCTTATTAGCAATGTAATTTTTCTTTCTTATTCAATAAGTTATTTGCCCAACCCATCTCCCCCAAAAGAGAGAAAAGTTTGTCCAAAATATGCAGGAAAAAGCATTGAGGAAAGAAACAAAGAAAGGAATTGCAACTAAAGAATAAAACTGCAAAACAAAGTCTAAAGTATTAATCAACAGAATGTGCGCAGTTGATTCACTATTGCATATGCTTGTTGACAAACTGTGTTTGTTTAAAGTCACCTTGTTGAAACTTTCATTACTAACTTAAGTCTCACGTGTTACTTTCCAGTTTGATTAGACAAAGCCATGCATGCCTTTTCTGGGAACTTGTCCAGAGACGACACAACACTTAACAAACAGTGGCCAAATCCACTGATATATACACACATATATATATATGAAGTATCTTACTCATACCTGTTGTCTATTTGTTGAGGACAGACAGCTTTGAACTTCTCTACTTTAGATAAGAAAGAGACATGGAAGAAAGTTTCACCAGGTCTTCTTTTCTGCAGTCCTGTTTGCCCAGTATGTGTAACAGATATGAATTAAGTTTCTTCCCATTATATGCAATGAAATTTAACCTAAAAGAAACTTTGGATTAGTTCATGAAAGATGTTCTTAATTTAATTAAATTTCTAAGAAATGAGGATAAATGCGAGCATACAACTCTTAGATTTTCCTTAATAAAATCTATTTTCGCCTAATTATTTCTTTACCTCTTTAGTTCAAGTGATGAAGGGTCTTGTAGAGAAAAACATAACATAGTAATAAAAGTAACGAATTAAAGTAAAACAGCCAAGGAGGAGTCACCTTTGATGATAAAACAAGTTCTTCTTTGTTACATTTAGATGCAATAACACAGTGTTCAACTCTTCAAAAGTAATGAAATCCAGTAGCTAGTTAGATCTTGATGGGTACGTACACTCTCCAGACTTGTACTCAAAACAGTCTACCTACATATAACGGTTTCAAATTAGTGGCTTAGAATCATCATTTAGATAAAAACTAAATTTTCTTCCAATTACATTTTAATTAAAGACCCAAGGAATGGCATGGCATCTTGATGGACACAACGAGACCGTGGACATAAACAAGAGCACACAACCCTTACATTTAAAAATATTTAGTTTTGCCTAATCTTCTTTTTATCTCTTGTGATGAAGGCTCCTGCCTCCTGCCAAAGAAAAACATAATAATAAAGGTAGCAAAGTAAAGTAATGGAAGGCTGCTAGTTCTCCCTCCCTCTCTCTACCTTGTCTCCCTGACAGTTAAACGCCACAGGAGTCACTTTTATAGTTAAAACAGATTCTTATTTGTTACATGTGAATGCAATAACATAATGTTCACTTTTTCGTAAGTAATGAAATCCAAATAGGCTTGTACTCAACCAGCTGCTCAGAATGATATCTAGTCCAGTCCAGTCCTCATTTCAATAAACTCTACATAACAACAACAACTACACTGCCTGCATCCCAAGCAAGTTGTGATTTGAATATACTCTACAAAACAATAACTACTACTAGTACGCCTCAATCCCAAGAAAGTTGTCGTTTCAATTGACTCTACACAACAATAACTACTACTACTGCGACTCAATCCCAATTAAGTTATTGTCATTTGAGTAGATTCTACAACAACAAGAGTTGGAGCACTTACAGTTGAAGAGGCTGAGAGCAGGCCGATTGGACCAACAGGTGGAACTATCAATTTTGAAGAGTTCATTTCCAATACTGCTAGCTGTAGGGTATATCCCTGTTTACCAACACATACAAAATTGATCAATCTACAAAGGCGAAATCCATCGGTGACCTCCTAAAGTTGGCACCAACTTTCATTTAGACACCTAAACCAGGAGATGTTCATTTTTTGAGACCTCAAGTAAGGGTCAAATGTGTCATCTGTAGAAAAAGAAAAGTCAAAAAAAGGGAGGAAGTGCGGAAAAAAGGAGAAGTAGAGGAAGAAAAAGTCAAGAAAAGTTAGGCAGAAAAACAAAATAATGCTGCCTTTTTTACTTTGAAAATGCATTTTTGACAAAAACGCGTTCCTCCTTTTTGACAATAATTTTACTCGTAAAATTTTATGCGTTTTTGTCTCCAATAAATAGAGGGCCTCTTGCCCTCATTTAGATCATCCCAGAAAGAGAGAGTAAGAATACAAAGAGAGTTATACACCAAGATAAAAATTGTAGTCTTGAGTATCCTCTTTAATGAGTTGTTCCTTTTACAAGAGAGAAGTGTTAATTGTTGTTTTTCTCCTTGTATTTGAGAGCAGTGTACTCCCATATTTGAATAGTAAAATCCTTCTCCGTGGTTTTTTCCCTCTATCTGTTTGAAGGATTTCCACGTAAAATTCTCGTGTCCAGTTTATTTTCATTATTTATTATTATATCAAACTTTAGTTGTGGTGCTTCCTCCCTCCAACATCATCTTGACAGTTTTTTGACAATCACCAAAATATATTAGGTGTGTGTAATATACTCGCCTGACAAAAGCAGCGAATTAAATAAAGACATGTGGCGCATATATATATATATATATATATATATCAAAAATAATTATCAAATAATGACCAATAATTTGATGACACGTGGTATTTTTTTATCTAAAAAAAATAAAAATTAACAACAATTAAACCCACCCACCCCTCCGTCATCTTCTCCAACCCCACCCACCCCAACCCCTCCCCCACCCCACCGTCATCTTCTCCAATCCCACCCACCCCAACCCCAACCCCTCCCCCACCCCACCAGATCTTCTTCTCCTCCAACACCCACCCAACACTATCCATATCATCTAAAGAAGAAAATATGGAGCTATAATGACAAAGAAAAATATAAATCAAATTGAGTCAAAAAATCCAACGAACCTCTATTTTTTTCCAGCAAGATTAATACAAATCTAAATTTACTCACTAATTAACCCCCACCTTCACTCCCTATCAGTGGTCTTCCAATACCACTCACCCCGCCGTCGTCTTCTCCAAAATCGATATGCTTCGTTGTTCGAGTTTTTTTTTCCGGAAGATGGTTAAGTCGCGGGAAAATCTTGACAGAAATTCGGGCATAAAAAATAAACTTAAGAATTTAAAAGTAACAAGAACTAGTGAGCACAATCACTTTCCGTTTGATGCAAAACTGATGGATAGATGTAAAAATATTAAAAAATGATGAAGAAGAAGAACAAAAAAAACAGTTTCTACGCACTCAGATAGGTGGAAAACACGCGAAGCGTCAGCTGTGTAAAAAGTGTCAAGATGACACATTCGACCCTTACTTGAGGTGTTTAAAATGAACATCTCCTGATTTAGGTATCTAAGTGAAAGTTGGTGCCAACTTTAGGGGCCACCGATGAAATTCACCATCTACGAAGTCTTGATTTCGGATTTGAGACCCTTCCCTAACAAATGGAGATCCCTACCATACCAAAAATTGCGATTGGATGCAACTGGACATATAGAGAATTTTGAATTTTCTGTACTATTGGTTGCCTAAAAAAAATGAAATCAAGCTATTTGGTTTAATTAATATATGAGATGGTCACTTACCTAATATTTCTTTTAAGTTACTCAAACTTTGTTATTCCCAACAAATCACTCAACTATTGATATTTACTCAGAAAATTACTTAGTCAATTTAAATAATTTTTTCATTAAATTTTATTAAAATACAAATTTTGTTTTAAACTAATTTTTTAAAACTAATAAAATGATCATTTTAATTATTTTATTAATATTTTTTTGAAACTCAATTTTTTTTAAAAAAACCAAGATACTCATTTTAATTATTTTATTGAATTGTTTTTTAAACTAATTTTTTTTAAATAATAAGATACTCATTTAATTGTTTTATTGAAATACAATTTGTTTTAAACTAATTTTTAAAAAAATAATAAGATACTTATATTTTATTTTATTAAATTTATTTAAATTGATTTTTTATTTTAAATCAATTTTTTTAAAACAATAAGATATTGTGTATCCAATACATAACCTTAGTAGGTTTTCATTCTTTCTTATAACTGTGTATCCAATACGTAATTATAAGGACGTCAGATTTTTTTTTTTTTTTGATATTCTGATCTGTTAGGATCTTTGAGCAAATGTGGCTGAATTTCTTCCAATGCTCATGTCCAATTCCATCATTTTCTTCCGATAATGTTTGTGAAGGGATTTCACAATAAAATCGTTTGTTGCTTTATTTTTCATTTCATAGATTTAGAGATTACAGGATAGCTTAGGTGGTGTAGGTATTCATGTATTATCCCTATTCCAAAATTCACAAATAACAATGTTTATTCATGTATCTCAATCATTTTTATTTACCAAATTATGTATTGGATACACAATATTTTGTTATTAATAAAAATTTTTAGTGTAAAACAAAACTTATATCTGTAACCATCTCAGAAATCCCTAAGCACATATCAATTGGACAATGCAGGAAAAATCTGAAGTTTGTAATTTTTAGGATTTACAAACGGTGTTTACAGGTTGTAAACCGTACTACGACTCGTAGATACCATCCTTGGATGAGACTTTATAAAATCAAAAATCAGATATGAGAATTTCGAATTGAATTTACGGCTTGAAGATCCTTTTACAGATCGTAGATCATCTTCAGAAGCTTGGAAAATTGCATAAACAACACAAGTGAGTTGTATGGGTCGTAGTTGATTTTACGGGTTATGAATGGGCCTCGTAAATCAAGTCCTAAACTTCAGAAATCTGAGGCACTATGAATTTCTGGACTATTAGTTGCCTAAGAAGGATGAAACCAAGTTATTTGGCGATGAAAACTAGCTCCATTGAATGGGAAATTTTATGTTTTCCATTCAAATTTTAGAATGGGCTGAAAGGTCAAGGAAGACAACACGAGGGATGTACACTACCAGAAATTTACACAAAGTTTCCCAAAAATGTGTGGTTTTGATTTTTTATAACCCATAAAAAAAGTCTTAAAGATTATTTTATTCTTATATATATATATAGAACAAATATACTTTTTCCCTTCTACACCTTAATATTTTTAAAAATAATTTTTCATGCTCAATTGTCTCTCTACGTTTATTTTTTTTTGTTTTTTACTTTCTTTATTTTTCTTTTATTTATTGTTTTTCTTTTCTCGGATTTTTTCTTTTCTTTTCACTTTTTTATCAACTTCAACTTTTCATTTTCTTTCATTTATAATTGTCTCTTTTTTGAAAAAAAAATCTTTTTTTTTCGTCCTGTTCTTTTCTTTAAATCTTAGTATTTTTTGCTAATGAACCGAAAGTTGAGTAATCCGCAAAGAAAATCTTTTTTCTTTGACATGTAAGTAAATTTAAGAATTTTATTTTCAAGTTAGCTAACAATAATGGTAATAAGAATCGGCCACATATCTAATGTAGGAAAAATGATATATGTTAGGACCTAATTGATTAAGTCGTCTATGGAGAAGAATAACGTAGTTATGAAATAGTGCTTTCCATGAGGCATAAGTTATTTTCTTTTAACTCCTGAGCTATGTGTTTCGTCTAAGGCAAGATTATGGAGTATCTCATAAGTTAGACATAGTGAAATAGTGTAAATTATTGCCCATAAAGCATATGTTATTTTTTTAAAACTCTTGAGCTACGTTTTGCCTCTAAGGCAACAATTATTGTGTTCCTCATAAGTTAGACCTAGTAAAAATGATGTAAATTATTGCCTATGAGGAGCAACTTGTTCTTTGATAAGTCTTGCCTCTATGGAAAAAGTCATAGAGCATCACGTGAATCAAGACACAATGTGGTAGTGTCAAGTCTTGCCCAGGAGGCTTAACTTGTTGTAGGAAAGTCTTTGGACTAATGAGTCTTACCTCTAAGGATATAAATATAGAGTATCTCATAAATCAAGATATCTTTCCCATGGGGTGTAACTTATTCTTTGGAAGTCCTTGGGCTAAATCTTGCCTCTAAAACAAGGGTTATAAAGCATCAGATAAATCAAAAAACAATGTGATAGCGTCAAGTCTTGTCCATGGGGCGTAACTTATTATCTTGAAGTTATTGGTCTAAGTGTCACATCTTTAGTCTTCTACTAATTTAAGCACACATGTGACACTTGACAACTTTATCACGTTTGCACCACTTGCTCACGATATTGCTATGCCAAGTCAGCATAAGACTCTAGGAATCACTTCGAGAATGGTAGAGAGAAGAAAAGATAATTGCTAGAAAGAACTTTTTTATAGAGACCTTTGGTTGATTTTTGCTTGATGATTTACAAATGAATGCCTCTTTATTTATACTATTCACTAAGGGGCTAAAAAAGAAATAATAATTACTATACAAGTCCCTACATATTTATAAATTAGTTCTTTTTCTAGAATTTTCTAAGGACCTTCTATGTAAATCTATGATATTCTAGGTTCTACCATAAACAATTTCCAAATTTCTCTAGAATCTTCTATTATGAACTAGCCTTCTTCCTATGTACTCCTTCCACATGGATAACTTTACTTGTGGTTCCTAAGTGGAAGGTTATTACACTCTCTCCCACTTATTGTTGCAACGACATCGGCGCATTGCTGCTACATAAACTCTCAGATCTTGTCTATAAATTGCCACAAGTCTTCATACCGCTCCTAGGTGGCTTTTTTTGGTGATTTTCCCTCCCAATAGATGATGAACATGACAATAACTTTTTTCCCTTGTTTTTCACTTGGCCTGGTAGTCAATGATAGCTTCAATCTCTTGATCATGCGAGGCAATGATAGTTATGGACGCAGGGCTCGATTGACCTCTATTAGATCATCCTTGTTTTTGTGGTATGGCTTAAGCATGCTGCATGGAAGACATGATGAATCTTAAGATGCGGAGGCATGCCAAGCTTGTATAAGATCTTACCCACCTTGGCAAGGATCTTAAATAGGCCCTCATACTTGCGAAACAAATTATGGTGCATGCCTCATAGTGCGTTGAACTATCTTAGATTAAACTTTACCATGACCATGTCCCTAATTCTATAGTTTGTGAGACGCTTCTTGCGGTCTACAAATTTATTCATCCACTTAGCTATTTTATTCAAGTAGGACTTAGCAGTGTCAAGTTGCTCCTCCCATCCTTTGGCTATATGGTAAGCTCTAAAATTATTCCCTTGATGGTAGTGAATATGGAGTTTGAGATTGTTGGCCTGTGGCTAGCTCAAATGGTGTAGGCCCCGTAGAGTTACTCCGTTGTAAGTTATAAAAAATTGGGCAATGTCTAAGAGATTTGCTCAATCCTTCTGATGTGCGTTCACATAATATGCCTCAAGTAGAACTCAAGTGAGTCATTGACCTACTATGTCTACACATATGTCTGTGGGTAAAAACAAGTAAAGAAGTGCAACTTGGTGCCAAGTAAGTCAAATAACTCCCTCCAAAAGTTTCTAGTAAAATAGGGGTCTCGATCACTGATGATATGCCTTGTTAATCCCCAATACTTCACCACATTTTTGAATAATAGCTTGGCAGCTTCCTTGGTCGTGCAACCTTGTGAGGTGGGCATAAAAGTCGCATACTTAGAAAATCTATCCACGACCACCATGATAGTTCCACAACTATCAGACTTTGGTAGACAAGTGATAAAGTCCCATAGTCATGCTCTCCCATGGATATTCTACAACTGTTAGTTGCTCCAAAATTCCTCTAGGCTATCTCTGTTCAACCTTGTATTATTGGCACACGAGATAAGCATGTGCATAACACTATATGTTCTTTCGCATCCGCAACCAGTAATAAACCGATTCAACCAAGGCCCTAGTAGGATGTTAGCCTGGATGACCATCCCATAAGGTGTCATAACTCTCCTTCAAAATACTCCACCTAATATCTCCAAACTTAGGCACATATACTCTCTGTCTAGAGGTGAGCAATAGACTATCTACCACCCAAAAACATCTCGTCTTCCCTTTGATGGCTAACTCCAAGAGTTTTTTGGATATTGATTGGATACTACATACCCTTCTTTATAGCATTTAGAATTTCCTAGATTCTTATAGTGATAGCATCAATTTCAATATTTTGCCTCAAGGAATTAGCCACGACGTTACCCCTACTCGGCTTACACTCTAGCATATAGTCAAAACTCGGCCAAGAAGTCCCGCCACCTAGACTGCTTTGGTGTAATCATCTTTGAATTTGAAAGTAATTACTGGCCACATTGTCAGTTTTTACCAAAAAATTTGATTCAAGCAAGTTATATTTCCATGTGTGAAGGCAATGCACAACGACAATCATCTCTTTTTCTTGCATTGTGTAATGTCATTCTCTCTCATTTAACTTGCGGCTCTCAAATGGTATAGGATGCTTATCTTACATCAAGACACCCTTGATGGAAAAGTTAGATGCATCTGTGTGCACCTAGAATGTCTTGATAAATTCGAGCAATGCCAAGACTGGTTTCTCTGTCATAGTTGTTTAAGCCCTTCAAACACCTTTTGACAATGTATCGTCCAAACTTGTGGTTTGTTCTTTTTTAAAAACTCAGTTAATGGTTCTGCTTTGGATGAATATCCATTGATGAACCTATGATAGTAGTCAACAAGGCCAAGGAAAGATCTTAACTCGGTTTTGTAGGTGCCACCTACTCTTAGATAGCTTGTATCTTAGCCTCCTCCATGTGTAGATCACCATTGTTGATGACATGGCCTAAGAAGTGTACTTTTGTGCGCTATATTCTCCTCCAATGCATTACTGTAGATGACCATATTATCTAAGCAAACTACCACAAATTTATCAAGCTAAGAATGAAATATCTTGTTCATGAGGGTGCAAAATGTAGTAGGTGTATTGGTTAAGACGTAGGGCATTACCAACTACTCAAAGGCTCTATATCTCATCACATATGTTGTTTTCGACTCATCCCCTTTCGCAATGTGAACTTGGTAGTAGCCTTTCCAAAGATCTATGTTGGTAAAGTACTTGGCTTGCCCAAGTCTATCAAATAGGTCAATTATGAGTGGGATTGGATGTTTGTTCTTCACTGTGACTTTATTTAGTGCCCAATAGTCTATGCATAAGCGCAATAATCCATCCTTCTTCTTTTGGAACAACACTGGTGTGCCAAAAGGTGCCTTTGATGAAAAGATATGACCAGTATCCTGTAGTTCTTTCAATTTTCTCCTAAGCTCCTCCAGCTCAGGTGGTGTCATGCGATAAGGAGCGAATGCGGGTTGCTTAGCTTCTTTCTCCAATTTAATTTTATGATCTAACTCACCCCTAGAAGGCAAGTGCTTAGGTAGTTCATTGGTCATAACATCTTTGTTCTCTTCTAGTAACTTCTCTATACAAGGCGTTTATGTTTCTTGGTAACCCATGTCTTCTTCCAAACTTACAATGGTTGCCATGAACATCGATGTAACACCCCCAAAATTTTTTACTAAGATTCGGACCACTCTTCGTGTAAGTGTAGGATCATACTCGACTATTGTAAAGTGCATGCATGAGTTAGGATCAATTCCTAAGAAATTGAAGAGTGTTAGATGTGATTTAGGGTCATAAGGGATCCCTAAAATCAAGCTAAGTCCAAAGAATTCGTCTTGGCTAAGTTTTTGAATGAGTTTGTATAAGGGTTGACTTCCAATGACTATATCTTTTTGATATAACAAACTGAGTAGCCCATGACCTATTAAATTAAAGGTCTTTGAGTCTTCTTTCCAACTTTGCCAAGATTGCAATTTTTAGAGTTTGGAGTCAAAAGTTATGACTATCTTACGATGGGCTAGTACTGCAGGAATTTCAGGCTTGGGCTATAACTGCGGAAAACTTAGGCTTGGCGTCGTAGTGTCACGATACGCCACTATAGAACCAGGAATAAGCTTCAGTAATTTGGTTCTTGATGCGATGCGCCACAATTAGGCGTATAGGGTTTTTAAGCCCATTTTCTAGAACTCAGAAAATTTAGGCTTGGCGCTGCAAGGGCGCGACGCACCACTATTGCACCAGAAAATAGCCTCAGTAGTTTGGTCCTTAGTGTGATGCACCACTATTAGGTTGTAGGGTTTTTAAAGCCTATTTTGACTTGGTGCTGCAGTGGCGCGGCGCGCCACTATAGCCAGGAGGGTTTTAGCCCATTTTTCTAGATTTTTGAGGAAGGGCAAATTTGACTTTTTCCCCAATTATATATATACTCTAGCCTTGAACGATTTGGACCATATTTTTTAGTCTTGTGCCTCTCTCTAAAAAGCCCTAATCATCCTCTCTTCTCTCTTAATCCATCTCCAACAAGAAATTCCTTTCAAACAAATTTTAGGATTCAAGCTTTCCATTGGAGACCTAACATCAAGGTTCCTTGAAAGTCTTCACCAAGGTATGTAAGGCTACTCAAAGCATGGGCTGAGTCCACCCATGTGCCCTACATCTTCTTTGAGATTGAATGTTCATAAGAATGGAGTTTATTGATAGAATTATATCCAAATGGGTCTTTTTCATCTATTAACTAAATTTTTATTATGTTGATGTTGTTGAGTCAAGAAAGTGATGTGCTACATATTGGTATGAGTTGATTGATATGAGTTGTTAAACAAGTTTTGTTAATTTTCTTAAATATGTTGTTTACCTTAAAATGGTTGATTTAAAACCTTGGAAACTTGATGAGTCCCGAAAAGATTTGTTAAATGAATAGAGGAATGATTGGATAGGATTGTATATTGTTATAAATGCATATTTAAACTACTCTTGAAAGATGTTATTGGGATTGATCGGATAGTATGATTGGAAGAGGTTTGATTGTGATAGAATTGATGAATTTGACAAGGTTCTAAATGAGACTAGTCGATATGATTAGATTGAGTTGATTGGATGGAGTTTTATGAACATTGAGTCTTGATAGGAGTATCGAGCACTGAATTGGGTAAGAGTAAGTAATAACTAGAATCCAATAACTACGTCGCCATACATAGGAAAGGATTGAACCGTTAAAGTCGGATGCTTCCCAAATTATTGTCCTAACATAACAGGACTTGGTTGTTTATGGATCTATGATTGGTTGATTCGTTCATACCCTGGCAAGGTATGAACGAATGTGGAAACAATGTCGTCTTGTTGTACTATCACTGACTCATAAGTGATGGTTGTCGGATAAGAAAAACTCCCATATAGGTCTTGATAGTACTCTGAGTCGGATTGGGTTGAATTGTATATGATTGGTTCCATCTAAACCATATTCTTGTTTAGAATTAGGACACTTGATTGAGTTGTTCCTTGTCCTGAGTTGAGATTCTTAGTTGATTTGATTCTTCCTTGATGTTTGTTTCATTTGGCCATTTTACATACTTGTACATTCCATGTACTGACTTCATTTGGCCTGCATCATTTAATGATGCAGAGACAGGTACTAGAGATCATGAACCGGTGCACCGTTGAAGATCTATTCACTTCCAGCTAGTTGGTGAGTCCTCTCTCTTTTCGGAGGATGCCGAGATTTTCTTTTTATCTTTGACTACTTTTCCTTCATTTTGATTTTTGGTAGCCATGGACTTGTTATTGGCACCTCTTGGATTGTTGATAGAGGCTTCATAGGATAGAGTGTGGAAATGTTGAATTGTTCATTTTGACTAGTTTTATTCTAGCTAGTTATTGATTGGATATTTGTTTGACCTTTGGCCCTAAATTAGCAATAGTATCCTTATGATTGAGTCTTCTGCTGATAGAATGTGAATGAATGAAAGTATGACTGGACCAAGTGGTTTGCTTGAAGGTGAGAAATGGCTTTCGAGTGTTGTCCATGTCTAGGGTACCCTCCCGAGGCGTGACAAACATGGTATCAGAGCACAGAGTTTAAGAGTCCTATGGAGTCTATGTAGCCGTGTCTAGTAGAGTCTTTCTTATGGGTGTGTTATGCACCACACTTATAATTAGGAGGCTATATGACATTATGAATTATTTCACTTCTTTCATACTCTGAATTCGTGCGATAGAGTTAAAATCTATAAGACTTCATTTTTTAATTCGTGCGTTTATACGTTGCAGATAATGCCTCTTAAACATATTGTCAACCAGAGGAATGCTGATAACACAGATATGCCACAGTCAGAAGTGCGCCCATCAAAGGCTAGGGGCCGACCTGCAAGGTATGATGAGGCACCTTAAGTGTTTACTACTCCGCCTGCACCAATTTCGGAGGCAGATTTTTGAGGAGCGATTATTATGCTCACTCAATTAGTGGCTGCCCGCAAGGGTAACCAGAGTTCGCCAACTCTTAGCTCTAGTTCTCAAGATTCGTCTGCTGCCACGAAGATTAGAGATTTTCTGAGAATGAATCTGCCGGTATTCATTGGTTCTAAGGTTGATGAAGACCCCCAGAATTTCATTGATGAGGTATAGAAGATCTTAAAAGCTATGCATGTTATGGATATCGAGGGGGTTGAGTTGGTGTCTTATCAGCTCAAGGATATGGCAAATATCTGGTATAACCAGTGGGAACAAAGTAGAGGTGAGGATGCTGAGCCTGCTATTTGGGATGAGTTTGAGGGATCCTTTCTTGATTACTTATTTCCTAAAAAATTGAGGGAAGCAAAAGTGGAAGAGTTTGTGAATTTGAAATAATAGGGTATGACTGTTAAAGAGTACAGTCTAAAGTTCATCCAACTATCCAGATATGCTCTAGAGATGATCCCAGATATGAGGTCGAAGATGAGAAAATTTGTCTCCAAATTGGGAAGACATGTGAAGAAGGAGTGCAAAGCAGCATTGTTGATCTCTGACATGGATAATTCTAGATTAATGGTGTATAATCAACAGGTGGAGGATGATAAGAGGAAAGACAAGGAGGAGCATCTGAGCAAGAAAGCAAAATCAGCTGGACATGAGAATGAACAGAGGTAGAACAAGGGCAACTAGTCATTCTTCTAGAAGAGGTCTTCCAACTATGCCTCAGCTACCGCAAGTGCACCTATGCTGCACAATAAGTATGATCGACAGGGACAGAGTCACTAGAAGTTTAGATCCTAGGGTTTTCAATCCCAGGCTAGCATGGGTCAAGGTTCGAAGGGAAAACCACCGTATGGCAAGTGTGGTAAGCTCTACTTGGGAGAGTGCAGAGAGGGAAATAAGGGTTGTTACAAATGTGCCCAAGTGGGCCATTTTCAGAGGGAGTATTCGACATGGGGAAATAGGGCCCAGTATTCTACCACCATACCACAAGCTCGAGGTAATCAGAGGGGCACTGCTTCAGGTACGAGCAGAGATACAAACCGTCTATATGCCATGAGTAGTCGCCAAGATCAAGAAAACTCCCCAAATATCATGACGAGTATGATTCAAGTCGTTTCTCTTGACTGTTATGTTTTGATAGATCCGGGTGCCACACTATCTTTTGTGACTCCTTATTTAGCTAGTAAATTCAATAAAACTCCTGAATGTCTTCTTGAGCCTTTCAATATAGCTACTTCTGTCGGTGATTCTGTCTTAGCTGAGAGAGTCTATAGAGATTGCACTGTGTCAATCCATCACAGATATACCTTGACTGACTTAGTTGAGTTGGACATGATTGATTTTGATGTAATCCTTGACATGGACTGGCTTTATGTCTGTTATTCTTCTATTGATTGTAGGGCTCAGATTGTCAAGTTTAAATTCCCGAATAAGGCTATCATAGAGTGGAAGGGTAGTCTTATCGTGCCTAAGGGTAAGTTTATTTCCTATCTTTGGGCCAGAAAGCTAATATCGAAAGGGTGTATTTATCACATTGTCCGAGTGAAAGATGACAGTGTTAAATCTCCTTCCCTTGAGTTTGTTCCGATTGTCAATAAGTTTTTTGAAGATCTGCCCGGAGTCTCTCCTGATAGGGAGATCGACTTTGGGATCGATGTCCTTCCTGATACCTAGCCTATCTCTATCCCTCCATATAGAATGGCTCTGGCTGAGTTGAAAAAGTTGAAAGAACAGTTAAAGGACTTGTTAGATAAATGATTTTATTAGGCCGAGTGTCTCACCATGGGGTACTCCCGTCCTATTCGTGCGAAAGAAATATGGGTCCCTTAGAATGTATATTGATTATAAACAACTAAACAAGGTTACCATAAAGAACAAATACCCTCTCCCCAGAATAGATGACTTACTTGATCAACTTTAGGGTGTCACTTGTTTCTCAAAGATAAACCTAAGATCGGGCTACCATTAGTTGAAGGTGAGGGAGTGTGATATCCCAAAGATAGCTTTCTGGACCCGTTATAGCCATTTTGAGTTCTTGGTTATGTCCTTTGGGTTGACTAATGCCCCTGTAACTTTTATGGATCTCATGAATCGAGTATTTAAGCCATATCTTGATATATTTGTGATTGTATTCATTGATGATATTTTGGTTTACTCCAAGAATGAGGAGGAGCACACCTATCATCTTAGAGTCGTCTTACAAACTTTGAAAGACTAGGTATTGTATGCAAAGTTCTCTAAATGTGAATTTTGGATTACATTAGCGGCTTCTCTAGGCCACATTATATCTGGAGATGGTATTCAGGTTGATGCTCAAAAGATTGAGACAGTGAAAAATTGGCTCTGACACACATCCCGATAGAGATAAGAAGCTTCTTGGATTTGGCTGGCTATTATCGAAGGTATGTAGAGGGATTCTCATCCATATCATCACCATTGACCAAGCTGACCCAAAAAAAGGCTAAGTTCCAATGGTCCAATGTATGTGAGGAGAGTTTTCAGAAATTGAAGACCAAGCTAACCACTGCTCTTGTTTTGACTTTGCCCGATGGAACAGAGGATTTTTTTAATCTATTGTGATACATCTAGAGTTGGGTTGAGTTGTGTGTTGATGCACAGGGGAAAAGTGATAGCCTATGCTTCAAGACAACTTAAGATTCATGAGAGAAATTACCCAACTCATGACCTTGAGCTGGCAGTTGTGGTATTTGCTCTTAAAATTTGGCACAACTATTTGTATGGAGTGCATGTTGATGTGTTCATCGATCATAAGAGTTTACAATACGTCTTCATCCAGAAGAAACTCAACCTGAGACAAAGGAGATGGCTCGAGCTGCTCAAGGACTATGATATGAGCATCTTCTACCATCCAGGTAAAGCTAATGTTGTTACTGATGCTCTTAGCAGGTTGTTTATGGGTAGCACTGCCCATATAGAGGAGGGCAGGAAAGAATTAGCTAAAGAGGTTCATAGATTAGCTCGATTGGGAGTTCATCTTGAAGAGAATAATGAAGGTGGAGTTAATGTTCAGGATGGGCCTGCATCCTTACTCGTAGCGGAGGTAAAAGAGAAGCAAGACCAAGATCCCGTCCTTCTCCAATTGAAGGAAGTTGTTCACAAACAAAAGGTGATGGTTTTTACCAAAGGGGGAGATTGTGTGTTGAGGTACCAAAATAGATTGTGTGTCCCAGATGTTGATGATGTTCGAGAAAGGATTATGGCCGAAACGCATAGTTCCAGATACTCTATTCATCCTGGCTCTACAAAGATGTATCATGACTTGAGGGAAGTTTATTGGTGGAGTGGAATGAAGAGAAATATCGCGGAATTTATTTCCAAGTGCTCGAATTGCCAACAGGTTAAAGTTGAGCATCAAAGTCCATGTAGGTTAGCTCAAAACATAGAAATTACGGAATAGAAATGGGAGATGATCATACGGACTTTATTAAAGGTTTGTCGAGGTCCCAAAAATAACATGATTCGATTTGGGTGATTATGGATAGGATGACGAAATCAGCTCACTTCTTGGCAGTTAAGACTACTGACACCGCAGAAGATTATGTAAAATTATACATCCAAGAGATCGTCAGATTACATGGGGTCCCCTTGTCTATCATCTCATATAGAAGATCTCAATTCACTTCCCAATTTTGGAAATCCTTTCAGAAAGGACTGGGTTCAAAGTTGAATCTTAGTACGTCCTTTCATCCCTAGACAGATGGCCAAGCAGAGCGCACCATCCAAACATTGGAGGATATGTTGAGGGCATGTGTACTTGACTTCAAAGGAAATTGGGATGATCACTTAACTCTCATAGAGTTTGCATACAATAATAGTTATCATGCAAGTATTCAAATGGCTCACTAAGAAGCTTTGTATGGAAGGAGGTGTAGATTACCGATTGGGTGGTTTGAGGTTGGTGAAGTTGAGTTAATTGGGCCTGATTTTGTTCACCAAGATATGGAGAAGGTGAGAGTTATTCAAGATAGGGTAAAGACAGCCCAAAGCCGTCAAAAATCTTACACCGATGCGAGAAGGAGAGACTTAGAGTTTGAGGTGGATGATTGGGTGTACTTGAAAGTGTCACCCATGAAGGGCGTCATGAGGTTCGAAAGGAAGGGGAAACTTAGTCCTCGATATATCGTCCCTTACCAAATTTCGAGGCGAATTGGGAGTGTTGCCTATGAGTTGGAGTTACCCTCAGAGCTATCATCTATTCATTCGGTGTTCCACGTTTTGATGTTGAAAAAGTGCTTGGGCGATTCCTCATTGGTAGTCCCCATTGAAAGTATTGGAGTTAAGGATAGCTTGTCCTATAAAGAGGTTCTGGTCTAAATTCTTGATTGCCATGTTCGCAAATTAAGGAATAAAAATTGCCTCAGTTAAAGTCTTGTGGAGAAATCAATTTGTTGAGGAATCCACATGGGAAGCGGAGGAAGATATGAAAGCTAAATATCCACATCTATTCATGCCTATCGATGAGAATGTTGAAGGTAATGTCTATTTTCTTAATTTGAATTCATTTGTGCATTTTGAGTTTGGATAGTAAATTATTTGAGAATTTGATTGGTTGAATGACTGAATTTTGATTGTGATTTGTACCTCGAGTCCATTCTTAGTTTACTCATCATTCGAGGATGAATGATCCCAAGGGGGAGATAATGTAACACCCTTAAAATTTTTCACTAAGATTCGAACCATTCTTCGTGTACGTGTAGGATCGTACTTAACTTTGTAAAGTGCATGCATGAGTTAGGATCAATTCCTAAGAAATTAAAGAATGTTAAAAGTGATTTAGGGTCATAAGGGATCCCTAAAATCAAGCTAATTCCAAAGAATTCGTCTTGGCTAAGTTTCCGAATGAGTTCGTATAAGGGTCGACTTCCAATGACCATATCTTTTTCAATATAATGAACTGAGTGGCCCGTGACCTATTAAATTAAAGGTCTTTGAATCTTCATTCCAACGCCGCCAAGATTGCCATTTTTGTAGTTAGGAGTCAACAGTTATGACCAGCTTACGACGGACTAGTACTGCAGGAATTTCAGGCTTGGGCTATAATTGTGGAAAACCTGAGCTTGGCGCTGCAGTGGCCCGACGCGCCACTATAGCGCCAGGAACAAGCCTCAGTAGTTTGGTCCTTGGCGCGACGCGCCACTATTAGGCCTGTAGGGTTTTAAGCCCATTTTCTAGAACCCAGAAAATTTAGGCTTGGCGCTGCAAGGGCGCGACGCGCCACTATAGCGCCAGAAAACAGCCTCAGTAGTTTGGTCCTTAGAGAGATACGCCACTATTAAGTTGTAGGGTTTTTAAAGCCTATTTTGACTTGGCGCTGCAGTGTCGCAGCGCGCCACTATAGTGCCAGGAGGGTTTTATCCCATTTTTCCAGATTTTTGAGGAAGGGCAAATTGGACTTTTTTTCCAATTATGTATACTCTAGTCTTGAATGTTTTGGACCATATTTTTCAGTCTTGTGCCTCTCTTTAAAAAGCCCTAATCAATCTCTCTTCTCTCTCAATCCATCTCCAACAAGAAATTGCCTTCAAAAAAATTCTAGGATTCAAGCTTTCCATTAGAGACCTAACATCAAGATTCCTTCAAAGTCTTTACTAAGGTATGTAAGGCTACTCAAAGTATGGGTTGAGTCCACCCATGTGCCCTACATCTTCTTTGAAATTGAATGTTCATAAGAATGGAGTTTATTGATAGAATTATGTCCAAATGGGTCTTTTTCATCTATTAACTAATTTTTTATTATATTGATGTTGTTGAGTCAAGAAAGTGATATGCTACATGTTGGTATGAGTTGATTGATATGAGTTGTTAAACAAGTTTTATTAATTTTCTTAAATATCTTATTTACCTTAAAATGGTTGATTTAGAACCTTGGAGTCTTGATGAGTCACGAAAAGATTTTTTAAATGAATATAGGAATGATTAGATAGGATTGTATGTTGTTATACATATATATTTAAATTAATCTTGAAAGATGTAATTGGGATTGATTGGATAGTATGATTGGAAGAGGTTTGATTATTATAGAATTGATGAATTCGATAAGGTTCCAAATGAGACTGGTCGATATGATTAGATTAAGTTGATTGGATGGAATTTTATGAGCATTGAGTCTTGGGAGGAGTATCGAGCACTGAATTTGATAAGAGTAAGTAATAATTAAAATCCAATAACTACGTCGCCAAATATAGGAGGGGATTGAACCATTAAAGTCGGATGCTTCCCAAATTATTGTCCGGACATGATAGGTCTTGGTTGGTTATGGATCCATGATTGGTTGATTTGTTCTTACCCTGGCAAGGTATGAACGGATGTGGAAACAACGTCGACTTATTATATTATCACTGGCTAATAAGTGATGGTTGTCGGATAAGAGAAACTCCCATATAGGTCTTGATATTACTCTGAGTCGGATTGGGTTGAATTGTGTGTGATTGGTTCCATCAAAACCATATTCTTATTTAGACTTACGACACTTGATTGAGTTGTTCCTTCTCCTGAGTTGAGATTTCAAGTTAATTTGATTCTTTCTTGATGTTTGTTTCATTCATCCATTTTACATACTTGTTCATTCCATGTACTGACGCCATTTGACCTGCATCGTTTCATAATGCAGAGACAGGTACTAGAGATCATCAATCGACGCACCATTGAAGATCTATTCACTTCCAACTAGTTGGTGAGTCCTCCCTATTTTCGGAGGATGCCAATATTTTCTTTTTAGCTTTGACTAGTTTTTCTTTATTTTTATTTTTGGTAGTCATGGACTTGTCATCGGAACCTCCTGGATTGTTGATAGAGGCTTCATTGGCTAGAGTGTGGAAATGTTGAATTGTTCGTTTTGACTAGTTTTATTCTAGCTAGTTATTGATTGGATATTTGTTTGGCCTTTGACCCTAAATTATGAAGAGTATCCTTATGATTGAGTCTTCTGCTAATAGAATGTGAATGAATAAAAGTGTCACTGGACCAGGTGGTTTGCTTGAAGGCCATAAATGGCTTTCGAGTGCCGGTGATGTCTAGGGTACCCTTCCGGGGCATAACAGTCGGCTCCCCTTTTTTGATCCCCTTGACTAACTGCATAGCCAAAAGTCATGCTTGACTCTATCCGTGCGGCATAGTCATGGTAGAAACCATGTAAGGTCCTTCTCATTCCATGACCAAGAGATGTTTGAGGTAGGGTTCATTGTATGATAATATCTAAAGAACTTTTATCCTAGAACGATATCAAAGATATCTATCGTAGTGGTGGTAAAATTTGTCATACCTTTCTAATTGCCCAATTTGATACCAACACCATTGGCTACACCATGAGAATTTTGAGCCTCAACATTCACGTTCTTAACACAAGAGTTAGTTGTAGCAAGCTTCAACTCTAGTCTCTTTGCTGCAACCTCAGTCATAAAATTATGAGTTTCTCCAGCGTCCACTAGTGCACAAGTCGGCTTATTGTTGTTTGTGAGGTCCATATATTAATTTACATCTTCATTGGGCTGGATAGATCTCTTCTTGATAGTTCCACATAGGCCTATTAAGTTTTCTTTGAGTTGAGACTTGACATATGATATTCTTAATGCCCTTATCCATGTTGCTACCTAGGTTGGAGAGTCTGTAGCTATTACCCATGAGTACCATTTGTGCTCTGACTTGTTTATGGGTTTTCAGTCTTGGGTTTGGTCTAATTTGATATGGTAGATTTTGATGTGATATTGAGTATGACTTAGTTGTCCACTCATTATGTTGTGATTAATTGTAATGCTAAGACTATGACTCTGGAGATCTCGGGTAGGGAAAGTATTAAGTGGGAAGGGGTGTACAAGCCTAAGCCAGTAAAGTGATATCCTTCATTACGGCTAGCAGGCAGGAGGGAAAGGGTTGTTTGGCTTATTTGGCTCATCTAGGGGATGTTAGTGCCGAGTCCTCTTCCATGGAGTCTATTCCCACAGTTTCAGAGTTTTAGTAGGTATTTACTAGGATTTGCCTGGTATGCCTCCGGATAGAGACATTGACTTTCATATTTATTTAGATCTGGGTAGTCTCTGTTGCATCCAAATGCACACGCAAGTGTATGTGGTCATGCAAGAAATAAAGTATCTATTTTTAGGAGTCGAATGTCGAACCCATAGAGACTTATCGATGAACTATTCACCAAATTAAACTAGTTCTAACTATTTATTCAAGCAATGGTTTTCAAAGATGACTTTAAATTAACTAGACTAAAACTAAAAATAAAATCACTAATAAACAATTAACCAAGAAAAGAGATGATTTTTACACAGTCAATGAACGAATCAGTCTAGAATTATGGTTTAACTAACAATCATGTTTAGTATCAATTTCACCAACTTATTTGATTATCTAGTTGTTGATTCACGGGGTTGATAATATGGTTATGATCTCCCTACCTATAACCGTCTACTATAATTGACTGTCTAACTACATTGTTGAGCGGGGATAGATTGAATCAATTGTAGAGCATTAAGCTATCTTCCCATATTTGAATCAAATGAGGCGATCTAGGTATATCTCTATCCTAGCCAAAAATTTATCTCTAAATCTTGTTAGAAATTAAATTTCATTCCTTATATCCTTCGTTCTAACCTAAGGTTCCATTTTCCAAGTTCAAAAAAGGTTTATAGATTTATTTTAATGGTAGCTAAGCATTAAAATAGTAAGCACAAGAATATAAGAACAACTAATATGATGAATACGCCGAATCAAGAATTACTAAACAATCATTATTAGTTACCATAATCCTAGAACGAGAAGGTTAAGTCTACATAAACATGGAATAATTACAAAAAATAATTCAAAGAAAATATATAAAAATAAAAAATAAAGGAGAAGAAAAGATGAGACCAAAATTATCTGGCCTCCATGATGGCTCCTAGCTCTCCATGGGTCAAAAGTTCTCAAGTTCTAATTCTAAGTTATGTCTCCTCTTCAAGAATTATTACATTGTGTTGCCCAGCTGCCTCAATGTTGTTGTTGTCTTCGAAATTTGACACGTGGCTAGAAGGTAAGTTTATTATTTGAATTCAATTGTTGCACACCTTCAATCTAATAAAATATTACATTTAATTTATTAAGCTGCTTACTTGATTTTCTTCTATATTCTTTCATCTTTAATTCGTTTTAGCGTCAAATCGCTTCATATTCATGTCAATTTAATCCTCACATAAAAATATAATACTAAGCACATTCCATAAAATTATGCTCAAAAATGAAAATGAAAAGATTAAATGTGAGGTAAATAATAACTAAAAATATGTATTTTTGGCCTCACATCAGTCTCCCAATTTCTATTCCTTCCTATCGCATGACTCCGATAGAGTTGAGGAAACTCAAGATCCAGCTTCAAGAACCTCTTGAAAAGGATTTATTTGTCCTAATGCTTCTCCTTGGTGTGATCTCGTTTTGTTTGTAAAGAAAAAGGATGGTAGCTTAAGGATGTGTATAGATTATATACAGTTGAATAGGGTCACCAGTTGCGGGGTGCTTCAGTTTTATCTAAGATTGACTTAAGCTCGGGGTACCATCAGTTAAAGATTAGGCATGAGGATATACCTAAAACTACATTCAGGATTCGGTATGTGCACCATGAGTTCCTGGTAATATCATTTGGGTTGACTAATGTGCCGAAAACCTTTATCAGCTTGATGAATAATGTGTTTAACCCATTTTTGGATTTCTTTGTGATCATGTTTATAGAAGATATCTTGATCTACTCCAAGAGTAAGGAGGAGCATGCAGATCACCTTTGTACGGTTCTAGGTATCATGGGGAAACAAAAGTTGTTTGCTAAATTTTCTAAGTTTGAATTTTGGTTGTTTTCAGTTGAATTTTTAGAGTATATGGTTTCAAAATAAAGGGTAATGGTAGATCCCCAAAAGATTAAGGCAGTTAAGAATTAGGTGATAGAGGTTAGGAGTTTTGTGTGTCTTGCTAGCTACTATCGCAGGTTTGTCAAGAACTTTCCTTATATTGCTACGCATATGGCAAGATTGACTCAAAAAGAGGTTCCATTTGATTGATCTTACAATTTTAAATAGAGATTTCAAAAGTTCAAGTCTCTTTTGACTACAACGCCTATCTTGACATTGCTAGTAGAAAGTAAGGACTTTATTGTTTATTGTGATGCTTCATATTTAGGATTGGATTCTGTGTTGATACATGATTGGAATGTCATATTCCTCGAGACAATTGAAGATTCATGAAAGGAACTACCTAATACATTATTTAAAGTTGGTAGAAATGGTGTTTGTTCTTAAGATTTGGCAACACTATCTTTATGGTGTCAAGTGTGAGGTTTTCACCGATCATCATAGTCTACAATATTTGTTCACTTAGAAGGATATGAATCTAAGGTAGAGAATATGGATAAAGGTTTTCAAGGATTATTATGTGACTATTCAGTGTCATACGGGTAAGGCTAATGTGGTGACAGATGCATTGAGCTGGAAGACAAGTAGCATGAACAGTCAGACTTGCTTGGTGGTGTCTAAGAGACCCTTGGGTAGAGAGATTTAGGCTTTGGATTCAAAGTTCATACAGTTGAGCATTTCAAAGAAGGGTGGGGTGTTAGCCAGTATTTGAAGTCAAGCCCAATCTTATAAAAGAAATTAAGGCTAAGTAGTTTGAAGATGAGAATTTGAATAAGTTTAAAATTACGATGGTGTCTAGGAGGCCCGGGTTACCACTCTCGATATAGGCAGTGTGCTCAATTTAAGAGGGAGGATTTCTGTTCCTCTTGTTGACAATTTTATCTAAAACATATTGACAGAGTCTCATGAGTTGCCATATTCGATTCATTCGGGTGTAATATCGGGATTTAAGGTGACTTTATTGGTGGTCTAAGATGTAGAAAAACATAACTGAGATTGTGGCTAAGTGTTAGAACTGTCAACAAGTAAAGTATAAGTACCAAAGGCCTGCATGTTTGCTTCAGAGGATGCCCATTCTTGAATGGAAGTGGGAAAGGATAGACATGGTCTTGGGTTATGGGAAATTGTAAGACTCTTGAAATTAGAAAGTCGAAATAAGAGAAATACTGTACAAATAGTTGTTGGTGTCAGTTTCCACATGACGACCTACAGATCGTAAAAAGGTCTACAGATCATAGAAAGGTCCCGTATAAAGGCCCTGAGCTGTTGAAAAATTCACCAATTGTTGGACCAAACGACGACAAAGGTTGGATATTTGACTGGTTTTACAAATCACTTTGATGATCTGTGTAACTTTCCACAACCCATAGACTTGGATCGTAAGTACAATGTGCTAATTTCAGTAGCTACTATTTGGGTACATGTTTTCTATAATCCGTAAGAGTCTCTACAACCCATAGGGCTAGGGTCATAGAGGTTGGGTCAGCCTTGGTACGTGGGTTCTACGAATGGATTATAGGCTTGTAGCATTTTACATGACCCATAGAAAATGGGTTGTAGAGTCAAAGGTGAACTTTCTTGTAGCCCTAACTTTTGGACCTGAGTTCCTACGAGTCCATTGGACGAATAGTATTAGTTCCTATAGATCGTAGGTCCGGTCCATAGGGTCACTCTGACAGATTTTAAGTTTGGTTATTTTAGACTTTCCTGCTCGTTTGACTCCTAAACTACGTTGTTTTAGACATAAGTCTACCCCCATAACCTTTTTTACCCTTATGAATACCCTATTCCTTCTCATTCACTCTAATCATCTTCTCAAATTCTCTCTTAAGCTCAAGAAAGGAAAAGCTAGGGTATCCAAGTTTTAAGTTCTTTAATCTTCTTTGCTTTTAGGATTTTGGTATCCAAGTATGTGGAAATTCACCAATGGATTTCTTTCATCCATTGGGTTTCAATAGATCTCAATTCTCTAAAGTTATCTTCACCCAATTCAATGAGGGTTTCATGTTAATTTTTCATGAGTCTTTCTTAATTGATTTCAATTAATGTTATTCTGCTATATTATCCATAAATTTACTATGATACATAATTTTCAATTGATTTCACATAGACCTATGTATTATGTCTATGATTTTCGACTATGAACTATGAATTATGATCATAAACTCTATGAAGGATTTATGAATGTTTTATGAAAGTTATGAATGATATTTCAAGGATGTTTTCAAGTATGGATTAATGAATTGTCAAAGGTTTTGTCACAATATAAATGAAATCATAATTTTAGATGCTTAGAAAGGCAAGTATCTATATGAACGATGTTATAAAATCATGATTTAAGGAGCTACACTTATATGATTTAATAAATGTGGATTGGTATATGTTTATTGTCTTTCCTAATGTTAATGATTTTATCTATTCTGTCGGAATTGGACTTAGTGCCGAGAGGGCTTGACGTGGAGGCTTGGTAAGGAAGCTTCTAGTATCAACCTCTAATCCCAAATTGCATGCCCCCATAGGTTGTCTTAAATGACTTAGCTAGAGGATCCATATATAGGTCATGATGTTAATGATATGGAGTTGACCTTGACAAATAGTCTCTCCTTATTTGGTGTAGGAGTTACACCGGAGTCCATGTTATAGCTCATGGTTTTATTGTCAGTTATAGTACATATCCCACAAAATGATTAGTTCTGCTAAAAGCTCTCAAATGATGTTTTATGATGCATTGACCTTATCTAATGATCTTATATTTTATTTCACGTTTTTCAAGTTATTTGGTCGTGCATCACATGTTCATTCTTATTATGTCCATTTATTCATGTCATGCATATTTCTCACATATTTAGTACATTTCATGTACTAACACATACTTTTGCCCATAATTGTTCATAATATAGGTCATGACGCTCCCACTCTTCCATTTGGCTAGTTTTGGTCTCCACTTGGTATTGCTAGATTTGGTGAGTCCTCATGTTTTGAGGGCAACCCATGATGTCATTTTCATATGTTTAGACTATATCACTTTTTATGGTTTGGGTGAACTAGGACTTTTTCTATTCCCCCGTCTAGTTAGTAGAGACATGTTTAGACTAGTAGAGTATGTTTTTTTATTCGGATGTTATGTTTGATTTCTCTTTTATCTAGATTTTTATGTTTGATATTATCTTCCGTATTTAAAGTTTATCTTCGATTTCATGCTTTGAATGTCATTATATGTATCTTAAGAGGCTTGGTTAGAGTTTCTTGGGATTCCAATCGTCATGTTATGTCTAGGGTCTAGCTTAGGTCGTGAAAGACTTCTTAAGACCTTGAAAAAGTATGACTCAATTTTGGTTATTATTGATAGATTGAATAAATCAGACCACTTCATTTTAGTCAGAGTAAGGTTATATGAGGTGACTTTTTTTTAATCGTTTTAGACTGTGGCACTCAATTTACTTTGAATTTCTGGTGTAAGTTTCAAGATGAGTTGGGAACTCAACTTACATGCATACAACTTATCATCCATAGACTGATGGTCAGTTGGAAAGGATGATTTAAGTGTTAGAGGACATGTTGAAAGGATGTGTGATAGACTTTAGGGGCCATTAGGATCAGTTCTTACCCCTGTGCGAGTTCTCTTACTATTAAACCCCAGAAGTGTAAAAGCCTATGAGAAGTTGAAAGGTTGAAGAAAAATTGTTGGTGCAGTGTTTCACAATGCCTATGTATGGGCCATAGTTGGTTTCAAGACTCATGAAAGTGTCTCATGGTTAACACTTAAATCAGAGAATATTGGTTCAGTGTTTATGGGTTGGTTTCATGGTTTGTAGATTAGTATACAGGTCATGGAGTGGCTCATAGAATGAAGTTCAGAAACTTCAAAAATGTCAAGCCTCAGAACTCTTTGTAGGAGCCAACAATATGACTCATTAATGGAACCACGGGATGTAGTTGGTCTCGTGGACTTGACTTTCAGAAACTTGTGATTCAGTACCTTTATTGCACAAGAGATATCTACAGGTCATGAAAAGGAATACTGGTCATAGATAAGGCTCGTGGTTCATTCCTCAGAAACTTGGATATTTCAGTAGTTGGGTTCTACTATTGGACAGTACGGTTCGTTAAAGTTTTTATGGGTTGTAAATGGTGGTTGGTAGTTCAAGCACAGAAACTCAGAATCTCTATACACTTTCTACGAAAGGCCTTCTACGAGCCATATAAGTTTCTATAGTCCATAGATGCTCTCATATAACCTGTTTGACAGTTATTTCTTAAGGATATTTCAGTATTTGCCCAGTATTTTAGCTCCTATACTATGTTGTTATGAATTATTTTAAGTGGGATTTAGCAGTTTCTATTAACCTAATACCTGGATTTGGTGAGGGATGCTCAAGATAAGGCGATGAGTATCCAAGCTAAACTTCTACCAGCTCCAAGTCGTCAAAATGAGTATGTTGACCGTAAGGTGAGGGACATGACATTTGAGGCTGGAGAGAAAGTGCTTCGAAAAGTATCACCCACTAAGGAGGTAATGAGGTTTGGTAAAAAGGGCAAACTCAGTCCTCGCGATATTGGCCCTTTTGAAATTTTTGATTGTGTAGAGCAGTGGCATATACATTAGCCTTACCACATTGCTTATCTAAGGTATACTCAGTGTTTCATGTTTTAATGTTAAAATGGTACCATGGAGATGTGGATTACATTATTAAATGGGACTTAGTTTTGTTAAACATGGATCTTCAGTATGAGGAAGAGCCAATTACAATTCTTGATTGTGATGTTTCGAAGTTAAGGACTAAGGAGATCAATATGGTAAAGGTACAATGGAAGCATCGTTTGGTAGAGGAAACTACTTGGGAGACTGAGAAGGGCATGCGAGACAACAGTTGAAACAGGTACTACTCTATCTCTACTTTAACCTGCTTTCCCTTGTTGGTCACTCGGGGATGAGTGATGGGTAAATTAGTATCTATTGTAAGACCTTTCCCGTCATTATGGATAGGATAATGGGGAAGGATTTTTTTTCTAGAAAACTTCGGTTAGTAATTTCCAAAAAAACTTAGCCTAAGCCAGACTTGGACGAATTCTGAGTCAAGTGAGGTCTAGGGTGAACTTGTGAATAATGAGGGATCAAATATCTGATTTGGTTGGGTAAGCTAATAGACAAGATGATACAGAGAATTTACGGCATTGCAGAGTCGCATTTGGTCGAGTGAAACTCCTAAAATTGAATTTAGCGTGAAAGATATATTTTAATACGTCTTGGGGAGGGATTGGGTTGTGAAATGGGAGTTTCGAACTCTTTATTTCTATGTAACCCACGAGAGAGGAATTTTTCCATCCAGAGTGGGGCCACCAGAGCGGGATGGTCTCACCAAAGCGGGAAAGTCGCTACATAAGACAAAAAAAACCCAGAAATAGGTTTTTTCTTCAAATACTGTTCCTAAAATGACAGGAGGTGACCTAGGGTGATTTTCATCATTTTCCATGAATTTCCACGCTTAAGGTAAGGATTCTACTCCCTAAACCCATCATTCGATTCCTAATACTCATAAACTATGATGGGTGATCATTGTGGAGGGTTTTGACCTGTAGGTATGGGTAAAAATAGCCCTAGGGTGGGGTTAGGATCATGGCTTTGGTCTAGGAAGCAAAATATGTTATAATTCATGTGAATTATGTCAT